>NC_091977.1:234985167-235301835 GCF_044704955.1 Pristiophorus japonicus | reverse complement strand
CCTTGTACCTGTATAACAATTTTGGCTGGCAACATTTTAAATAAATAGCTCTTTTCAGTAAAGAAAGAAAGACTTGAACTTGTATAGTGCCTTTCATAACCTCTGGATGTCCCAAAGTGCTTTACAGCCAATGAAGTACTTTTGAAGTGTAGCTACTGGTGTAATATAGGAAATGTGGCAGCCGATCTGTGCATAGCAAGCTCCCACAAACAGCAATATGGTAATGACTAGATCACCTGTTTTTACTGATGTTTATTAAGAAAGGAAGAAAGACTTGGGGTGAGATTTTACACTTTTGTGCAGATCGCCCAAAAATTAGCGTTATTTTCGGTGCGGGCGGTAAAAATGGGTTTTCCGATCGTCAGCTTGTCGCCCATTCTCAAAGCCCCTAGTCTCCATTTTTCAAATTGGGCATTACCACGAGCGATATGAAATGGGCGGTAGCGCTAAATCTCTCTGACCTTCTGCCATAAAGTGTCGCCGTCCTTAGCAACGGCATGGCAACATTCGTTTCCTGCGATTCAGGAGGTCAGGGGTCATCATTACATGCGCAGAAGAGGAGACAGAGAGAGAGGGACTGAAAGCGTGTGTGGGTGTGATGTGCGCTTGTGGGGGGCACAAGGGAAATTTACCAGCACCAAAAAGCCTACTAAGTACCAAGAACATAGTTGGCACCAAGTTTTTGTCCAACAAATAATATATAACATGGAAGGGATGGTGGAGGCCCTGGAGCTGGTAGCCAGGAACACTGGTGACAGAGGGCTCCCAGTGGTCCCGGAGCGCTGCACTGCACCCCAAGGTCCCACACCCCCATTACCAACAACACATGAGAGCTAGGAGCAACGTCTTGCTTCTGGCTCGGATCACGTTCCCACCTCGGGACCGTCCTCTCCCATATCCGTCCAAGCAGCGAGTTGGCCGTCATCCCCTCCCCCAATGAAGTATCACCTGAGGAGCTCCTTGCGGGGGCATGGCTTCAGCGTCAGCCTGATTGTCTGGGCCGATGTCAGCATCCGCCTCCTTGTCCTCCTCTTCCTCTCTCTGGTGAGGTGGACTGTCAGACTCATCAGGCAATTCTTGTCTCCTCTTGATAGCCAAGTTATGCAGCATGGAGCACACCACAAATGAATTGAGCTACCTGCTCAGGGTGGTATTGGAGCTTACCTCCTGAGTGGTCCAGGCATCTAAAGCGCTGCTTAAGCACTCCAATGGTTTTCTCCACGATATTGCGAGTGGCTCTGTGGCTCTTGTTGTATCGCCTCTCAGCTTCGGTGTGGGTGTCACGCAGGGGGGTCATCAGCCAGGTGGCAAGACCATATCCTTTGTCACCAAGCATCCAGCATTGACTTTGTGGCTAATGTTAAACAAGTCAGATACAGCACTCTCACGCAGGATGTGAGCATCATGGATGCTGCCCAGAAATGTAGCATTCACTGCCCTAATAATTTACTGGTGCATGACAACGAGTTGCACATTCAGAGAGTGGAATCCCTTGCGGTTCTTGAAATCCTCTGCATCCTGAAACGGTGCCCGCATCACGATGTGCGTACAGTCTATTGCTCCCTGCACGTTGGGGAAGTTAGCAATTCGGTAGAATGCTAAAGCCCTCTCAGTCTGAGCCTCCCTGGTCATAGGGGAGCTGATAAAGTCCATTCTGCGTGCGTACAGGGCTTCAGTGACCTGTCTAATGCAGCAATGTGTGACATGCTGAGTCAGATCGCAAATGTCGCCAGCTGAGTCCTGAAAAGAATCCGACGCGTTGAACGACAGTGCTGCGATGACATTGACCTCGACGGACAGTGCAGTACTGATGGTGCTGGTAGGCTGCAGATCTCCCCTTATGAGCTGGCATACCTAGTGATAACCTCTTTGTGGAAGTGTAGTCTCTGAAGGCAGGTGGTGTCGGGCAAGTTGAGGTAAGACTGCTTCTCCCTGTACTTACGGGGGATGCAATGTCTGGTCCTCCTCATCAGTCTGGCACATCTTACATTGGGCACATAATGCTGTGGAGCGTACCTTCTGCCATCTCGAGTCTGCAGCATGTAATTAGTCATCAAGCGAGGGTGAGAAAGGACAGACCCTATTCCAATAGGGTCCACCGATTGGTCACAAAGAATGAATGTCCCGACGAAGACACCTATTAAATTCCAATCGTTCACAGTATGATAAAGATGTTTGTTCAGATAGTCACATCACCTCCAAAGACCTCCAGAGTATATCCGAGCTCCCTCGAGGTTGAAGCAGAGCAGCCTTTTAAAGGATGCGACATGTGATTTAGAACATGGCATCCATAACGCTGTGATTAGTTTCGGTTAGTTCCACTTTTTCCCGGCGGTTTTTTGGGTGAGCGATATTGTGGGCGAAATGTGTGCGAGGTGGTGAAAGTGACGCTGGGCGATCTCCCGGGCGTTAGTTTCAGCAAATGTGATCTTTACAACAAAGTAAAGTGGGCGGTCGGTATTATTGAATATCGTCGTTAACTACTTGTGGAAAGTAACGCTGGGTGATATTATGGGCGTTGGTTTCACCCATTCTGATGATTCCGCCCAAAAAAAGTGGGCGGGCGGTATTATTTTTTCCTGGTGTTACACACATGGGGAAAGTAATGCTCGGCGATAAGTGTCCGAAAATGGGCGTCAGTTTCTGGGCTTTATACGTCATTTCAGCGGTAAAATGGACGTTAAGTGGGCGTTATGCATGCAAAAAAAGTGGAAAATCTAGCCCCTGGATTTATATAGCGCCTTTCACGACCACCAGATGGATAAATATTTGCCAGGATACCAGGGAGAACTCCCTTGCTCTTCTTCAAATTAGTGCCATGGGATCTTTTACTTTCACCCGAGAGAGCTGATGGCCACTCGGTAAGGTCTCATCCGAAAGATGACCCCTCTGACAATGCAGCACTCCCTCAGTACTGCATTAGAGTGTTAGCATAGATTATTGTGCTCAAGTATCTGAAGTGGGGCATGAACCCACAACTTTCTGACTCGGAGGCGAGAGTGCTACCCACTGAGTTTAGAGGTCTATAGTTCATATGTTTTTATTTCCAGCAGTTTCCAGCTGTCAGGAAATTGGAGCTTCTCTTTTTATTATTGATGTGTCTGCAACCTGACCATCACTCAGTCTTTGAGGCACACTAAAAATTCAAAGGCATGCTTTGGACCCCATTGTGACCCATTATCCTTACTTCCTGGAGGTTAAGGACTGCTTAGTTATTCGAAGGTGTGTCAAATAGTTCCCAAGACACGGTTACCACTTACATTGAAGCAATTAAATTGAGGTAACCTACAGCGTTCTGACAATTTGTGTTGGTTAAATAACATACGGTTTCACCTTCCTCACCCGCAGCTGATAAAACAGACATATTCCATTTAGAATCTGAGAATCACACAGCACAGACGGAGGCCACTCGGCCCATTGTGCTTGGGCCATCTCTTTGAAAGAGGTATTCAATTAGTCCCACTCCCTTGCTCTTTCCCCATTGTCCTGCAAATATTTTCTTTTCAAGTATATATCTAGTTCCTTCTGAAAGTTATTATTGAATCTTCTTCCAACACCCTTTTAGACAGTACATTCCAGATCGTAACAACTCGCTGCGTAAGACAATGTCCCCTCATCTCTTTCCTTCTGCTCGAAGCAATGGGAAAAACTTTTTTTGAGCAAACTCATTTATTGCTACACCACATTTTAACTGCTCAGCTTCTGATATGGAATCTGGTCTCTCAGGTGATTGAGTGTTTCCCACATTACACTTCAAAAGGACTTAATTGGCTGTAAAACGCTTTGGGATGCCCTGAGGTCGTGAATGACGCTATATAAATACAAGTCATTTTTTGTCTCCCAACCAGTAAGGATATGGTCTGTGTTTATAGGATACTAGCTGACAGTTAAGATGGGGTTACTGAGCTATATAGGCCAAGAAGGTTCCAGGTTTGATGCTCGATCTCAAGGCCAGATTAAGACTCGAGCTTCGCGGGGACATTATTAAAGTACTACCAGAAGAAGTGACCAAAGAAAATCGATGGCTGGATGGTTAAAATAAAATAACTCATTCGCCCACATTGAAAGGTTTGTTAATATAAGGAAAAGGATTTTATACATTACACAGCACTGTCACTATACCATGCATTCTGGGTAAATCGATAATGCCTTCCTCGATAGTTGGTCATGCAATTTGTGAGTTGTTAATTTATTAATGGAAGACTTTCATTTATACAACCTCAGGACAGCCCAAAGTCCTTTACAGCCAAAGAAGTACTTTTGAAGTGTAGTTATTGTTGTAATGTGAGAAACGTGGCTGCCAATTTGCACACAGCAAACTCCCACAAACAGCAATGCGATAATGACCAGATAATCTGTTTTTTTTGTCATGTTGATTGAGGGATAAATATTGGCCCAGACACCGGGGATAACTCCCCTGCTCATCTTTGAAATAGTGCCATGGGATCATTTATGTCCACCTAACAGAGCCTCGGTTTAATGTCTCATCTGAAAAATGGCACCTCCAACAGTGCAGCATTCCCTCAGTGTCAGCCTAGATTGTTGTGCTGAAGTCCCTGGAGTGGGACTTGAACCCACAACCTACTGACTCAGAGACAAGGATGCTCCCAACTGAGCAAAAATTAAGCAATTCATCGTGCATGTTGGCATTCTAAAATGGCAGTAGATTTCCTGTTTCAATTCTCAAGCACCTCCCCATGTCTCACGGTCCTCTCAATGCACTCGTCACATTTGCAGTTAAGAGTGCTTTGGTTCACACAATTGGTTTTGAAGACCTGTTCCCTTGAAGGACAGGAAAGAATCCTCTCCTTGCGATTCAAATGATCATTTCTTATAAAAGGAATGGTGGGAATCAAATTGTTTCAATTGTTTCCTAGTTCTTTTTTTTTAAATCAAGTCATGTGCTTAAACTTTTTATCTTTGAAAATGGCTGAGATGACCATATTGGTGCCCAGGAAACTTGCTCGAAGACGATGGCTCAACATGCAGAGTCTCAATTTTATGCTGTGCTGTGGGTCAATGTACCCCAGGTCTGTCTAGTCCGCACTCGGTTAACTGAGCCAAGGAGACGGCAGAAATGATTCAATTTCCCCATGTGTCTTTGAAGTAGTGAGAAAAATAATCAGCCAGCATTCTTGTGTCTGACTCCTGTCAAATAGCCTGCCAGCACTAGACTCATACTTCAGGACTGGTCACTTGGGGAAGGAACCACAGGGCTTCGTATTAGCGAGATGTATCCTTTTGGTTGTTGGTGGTGAGGATAACTGTCAGCTCCTATTTTTCCCAACTGGATTGCAGTTCTCGAGTAGATTATTCAGCAGCATTGATCGCAGATGTGCAGAGGTCCAATAAATTTGTGCATGTAAAATTGTGGTACAGAGATCAGTTTTATAAAAGAGCAATTTTTTCTAACTAAAAAATCTGTTGTATCATATCTGGAACTGAAAGAAGAATTTGGAAAACCGCTCAACTGTTGAAAAAGAAAAAGAAAGACTTGGATTTATATAGCGCCTTTCACAACTAACGGACGTTTCAAAGTGCTTTACAGCCAATGAAGTACTTTTGGAGTGTAGTCATTGTTGTAATGTGGGCAACGCGGCAGCCAATTTGCGCACAAGCAAGCTTGCACAAACAGCAATGTGATAATGATCAGATAATCTGGTTTTTTTTGTTATGTTGATTGAGGGATAAATATTGGCCATATGACCCACTTTAAAAAGGATGTCACAGCCTTGGAGAGGGTGCAGAGGGGATTTACCCCTCCGAATAGTATCTGGGATTTTAGTTAGATGGAGAGACTAGAGAAGCTCGGTTCTTCTCCTTTGAGCAGAAAAGGTTAAGGGAAGAATTAATGGTGGTATTCAAAATTATGAGGGGTTTTAATAGAGTAAATAGGAAGAAGCCATTTCCACTGACAGGGGGTGGGTACTATGGGCCAGATTTTCCCCACTCAAATGCATCTATCATGCGTCCTATCCCCATCACACCTGGCCATAGCACACCACCCACCATATCACACCATCTATCACCCACCCATCCACCCACCCACCACACTACCCATCCACCACATCACCCATCCACTTTCCACACCACCCACCATACCACACCATCTACCATCCATCACCACATCACACACCGCATCACACCACCCACTCACCCATCATACCACTAGTCTCAGCCAGGATACAGTAGAGTCACCATTATTAGCTTTGGTGACCCTGGGCTAGGAAGAAAAAAATATCCATTCTTGACCACTACTTGACAACCTCTGTTAGTGCACATGCGGGGCCATCTGTGATTCTCCATAGTGGGTAGAATCGTCTTCTAACACCTGCTGTCTAAGCTTACACATGAAGATTGCCTACTTGGGCAAGCTGCTAACGCCCATGGAACTGTACCCTCAATGAGAGTCAGCACCCTTAGGAGTGGAGGGGAGAAAATCAGAAGAAGCATCAGCCCTGTTAGGACATGCTGGGGTACTAATTCATCTCGAGTGGTAGCACAAAATGGGAGACATCGGAAGGGACCCAGCATAACACCGATAGCTGGTATATTATCTGAGTCAGCCGCAGATCAGTGGAAAGCACCCTCACCCCTGAGTCAGAAGGTTGTCCCACTCCAGAGACTTGAGCACAACAATCTAGGCGGACACTCCAGTGCAGTGCTGAGGGAGTGCTGCACTGTCAGAGGTGCCGTCTTTTGGATGAGACTTTTAACCAAGGCCTCGTCTGCTCTCTCAGGTAGAAGTAAAAGATCTCATGGCACTATTTTGAAGACGAGCATGGGAGTTCTCCCCGCTATCCTGGCCAATATTTATCTCTCAACCAATGTCACTAAAGCAGATTATCTGGTCATTATCACATTGCTTTTTGTGGGAGATTCCTGTGCGCAAATTGGCTGCTGCGTTTCCTACATTACAACAGTGAGTACACTTTGTGAAAGGTGCTATATAAATGCAAGACTTTCTTTTCCATTAAATCAGATGCGGAGGTACCAGCTTACAGGTGGGGAATGGAGCCTGAGACCCCCCCCAAGGAAAAGTTATGCCTTTATTTATATAAAAACAATTTGGATCTGTCCCCTTCTACAAGGATCTAAAGGAGTGCTTCAATGGGTGTCTAAGAGGGGGAGAGGGGCATTTTCTGGTCCCATGCATATGAGGTGCTCTCCCACTGACCCCCGCCCCCCCCCCTAAAATCCAGTGGGATCAGAGGTGGAGGGCTCCAGTGAGCATGATCCGGCATAATTGGCCAGGATCATGTCTCCCAGATTCTCGGGGCCAAAGTCTCCAACAAAATACAAAGAAGCTCAGAACATAATACTAGTCGTTTCACAATGGACATGACATCATGCTCCTCAGAATGCCTATTCTCAATGAGACAACAAACCCATTCGCACAGTTACAATTTATGACGCTGTTCTCACCTGTTTATGTTGAACTGATCTTTTAGCAAAGAATAGAGATGAAGTAATTATAAACTGGACTAGTCTTCAAGCTTGTCTCGCATTCACGTGAGATGCATTGTAACTTCTGCCCAATTTGATTTTGTTCTAAGTCCCTTTTAGTTTGGCTCTTAGATTATTGGCTAAAATTGCAGGTGATAAAGTAGGTCAAGTAAGTCTAACCTGTGGTCCCTGAGACCTGGCGATCGATCCCTTAAAAGCCAGGCAACTCAGTCTTATATGCGCTCATATTTCTTGTTTTGCTGGCTTATCGTGTTTCAATTTTATTGACCCGGAGGTTTTGCAAATCACTATTCTTGGGGCTGTTGTTTCATTGGTGGGTAAACCCTTACTATAATCACTGAGATCGGTTCGTAAAAACAACTTCAGATATATGCGCCACAAAGATCCTTGGGATCATGCCATCCAACGCTAACCCCACCAATCTTTACAGGGTCACTAGGGAGGGAATGTCATATATATCAAACAGGCGTTCAATGCTTGCCTGCCATTGGGGTTGTAGGGGTGGGTGCGGAATTACAAAATTTTAAAAAGCCCCATTCTTCAGGGATCCAGGCCGTTTCCCTGGCTTCGGCCCCACTGGCAGTGCCCACTTTTTGCCCATCTGGTGGCTGGACTCACTGAGTACACCGGCCTCGACAGACACTCTCAGGTCTGACTGAGCCAGGCAAATAAGGGGTCCCTGCTCCTGGTTTTGCCTTCATGACAACAATTGCCTCATAAAAGAAAGGCTTACATTTATATAGCGCCTTTCAGAAACTCAAAATATCTCCAAGCGCTTTACAGCCAATTAAATATTTTTTGGAGTGTAGTCACTCTTGTAATGGGCTCTTGAGAGTGTCTGCGGCAGAATGCTGTAGACAGATTATATTACTTTTATTACTAAAGTCTTGTGAATCCATCAGGAATTTCCACCAAACTGTAGTCACCAGGAAACGTGGCAGCCAATTTGCATACAGCAAGGTTCCACAAAAAACAAAATAAATGATCAGATAATCTGTTTTGGTGATGTTAGTTGAGGGATAAATATTCTCCTGCTATTCTTCAAATAGTGCCATGGGATCTTTTACATCCACCTGAGGGGCAGACGTCTCATCCGAAAGACGGCACCTCCGACAGTGCAGCTCTCCCTCAGTACTGCACTGAGAGTGTCAGCCTAGATTTTGTGCTCAAGTCTCTAGAGTGGGTCTTGAACTTCAGCTCTGTAAAGTAAAGAAGCAACTTCAAGAAGTTTTATCATTAATTGAGGGTAGCAGATCTATGTTTTATCCTGTCATGCGTCTAAAACCCACCTCTATGACATGGCAGTGATCTTTTTGTGAATTGTGCCAGATATTTGGCATAATCTGCCAATTGGGATGTCACAGACCAATTACAAGAACCACTTTTACCATTTTAACTTCGAAATTCAGGGATAGGAACAAAAGTAGCCTTTTTGTTGGCCTAAAACTGATGTTTCAATATGCTGTTGGCCAATAATCAGAGAGTTATCATTTAAGGTTAATTTCAAATGGCGCGCCCTAACTCTGTAATCTCCTCCAGCCCGACAACCCTCCGAGATATCTGGGCACCTCCAATTCTGGCCTCTTGAGCATCTCCGATTTTAATCGCTCCACCATTGGCGGTCGAAGCCCTAAGCTCTGGAATTCCCTCCCTCACCCTCTCCCCCTCTCTATCTCTCTTTCCTCCTTTAAGATACTCCATAAAACCTACATTTGCCCTAATATCTCTTTATGTGGCCCAGTGTCAAATTTAGTTTGATAACACTCCTGTGAAGCGCCTTGGGACGTTTTATTATGTTAAAGGCGCTGTATAAATACAAGTTGTTGTGTTAAGAAGAATGGTGTGAAAACTAATTAAATAAAATTGGACATAACTCTTAAGGAACAAGTTTGTGTTTTTATAAAAACAGAAAATGCTGAAATACTCAACAGATCAGGCAGCATCTGTGGAAAGAG
The DNA here is from genome assembly GCF_044704955.1 of Pristiophorus japonicus. Lineage (NCBI taxonomy): Eukaryota > Metazoa > Chordata > Chondrichthyes > Pristiophoridae > Pristiophorus > Pristiophorus japonicus. The sequence goes on along the minus strand of NC_091977.1, from coordinate 235,292,413 downwards.
AAACTGAGTTAGCGTTTCAGGTTGATGGCCCTTCATTAGAACTCGAAAAAGTTAATTCTTGCCAATTCTCTTCCTTCCCGTTGATTCATTGCACAGTACACTTCCAGAGGCAGTAACTGCTCTTCAGTATTTCACCCAAGTGGCCATTATTCATGTATGGTCAATCTCAACTATCTACTTGACCATATGGGGTATCACAGATCCCGTCCTCATCCAATGCCCACATACACCTACTTTACAAGCGGATCAGAATCGTGAACCTTGGCCTATTTTATTTCCGCCTTAACTGGGGGGGGGGGGTTCACTAAGCCCAGTTGTGGGCACCTGTAACCAAGACCTAGCTGAATGTAGCTAACTCACCACACGCTGAAATCAAACCTCGGGCCTTTCACTGGGTGAATTCAGTGAGGCATGGATGGAACCCAAATTTGTTTATTTTTTAAAGAATCAAAGTTAGTACTAATGGATTTTAACAGAACTGGAAAATCCATTGATATACAGAATCCTGAAGAATGAAAGGAAATTGCACCCCCATGGAGTTCCACTTACCCTGGACACACTCAAACCTGCAGAAAGCTGGGCAGCTATAACATCGCTTACCATATAAGGAGTAACATTGAGTCTTAATTGCCAGGAATTTGTTTATGTTACGGATGTATGCAGATGGATTTGACTAGACTGCTTCCCTAATCAGGTCCTTACCACCACACGGGATCTTAACGAGATGAGACTTTGGTTCAGAGAATGCTGCAGTCTGTCATCATTTAGTTGTCTCTCGCAGAGCTAGAATGAATGAAACTTTCCATCCAGACTCCATATCTTACTTCAGCATCTGGACTGGAAATAGTTAAAAAAATCAGATGATGTTGATTTGATTTAAAAGATAAAGGGAAATGTCACTGGAGTCAATCAAGTGATTGCTTCAGTGACACTGCCCCTGTTGTTCGGATGACATGCAGTAAATATATATTACACTTGCTAAAACTGAACGATTTTACATGTGCAGGATTGCTAACGCTAATTGGACATATTCCAGCAGGTTTGATCACATAACCTACTGCCCCCAGATTTCCAGGTTGTCCATCCTCATGGTGCCCACGTTTCCATTTCCTATCGGAAAGCAAACAGACTCTTAATTACCCGATTGGATGATTGTTGACTGTCAGTCAAACAGCCTTTTTATCCCATTTCCAATATTTTTATAACTAATAAATATTCAAAGAAATTTTTTTTTTAAATCGCACAATTTTTTTGAATGACCAATGATTTTTTTCTCCCGGGTGTCGCTCACAGCAGTGTCCTGAATTAATCTTCAATTCCTGGAGGGCTGACAACCCCAGTGACTAGAGTGGGAGGAGGCTTGAGTGGGGCATGGACCAAATGGCCTGTTTCTGAGCTGTAAATTCTATTAATTCTATGTAAAATATCCCCTCATCACCAGAATACAATGCTTTTTTTGGTAAAGGTTAATAAAGGATCTTGTAATTCTAATCATAGCTTCCCAAACTTATTAGGAATCCACCATAAAAATTTGAAAACCTACAGCACAACACACAAAATGAATTGTACCGGTGTACGATGCCATTTTTAATGCATTGGGCCCGAAATTGGTCGACATACCGCCCACTACCGCCCGCGTACCGCCTAAAAATGTGATTTTGGTCAAAAAACACCTACATATCGCCGAGAAATGGGTGGACCTTATGCATTGACCAATTTCGGGTCCATTATGTTTTAAGGTGATAACACTTCAAAGTGAGTGAACTGGTGAATGATCCTGAAAAGGTACAATTAATAAGGGTCTTACGTGAAATGAGTTTGGCGAATCTCAGCCTAGTTCTCAGTGACTAAAGCACAAAAAGCTTCACAACATTCCGTAAAAATTGGCAGCAAATGGGGCAATCTCTTCCAGAGAGGTCGTGAAGATATCTGGGGCTGGATTCTCCTCTCCTTGGCGTGACTTCCACCTGCCACACTGGTCATTTTCTGGGGGTGGGACTAACTTGGCATGCAGGACGGGCTCCCTGCCACCTAAACAGATCCCACCATCACCTAGACGGACCCCACTGCCACCCAGATGGAATCCCCTGATATCCAAATGGACACCCTGTCACCGAAGTGGACCTCCCTGCGACCCAGACAGAACTGCCTGCCACACAGACGGACCTCCCTGTCATCCAGATGGACCCCACTGTCACCCAGATGGACCTCCTGTCACCCAGACAGACTTCCCTGTCATCCAGACAGACCTCCTTTCACCCAGACAGACCTCCCTGTCACCCAGACGGACCCCTTGCCACCCAGATAGACTCCATGTCAACCCGACGGACCTTCCTGTCACCCAGACGGACCCCTTGCCATCCAGGCGGATCCTCCTGTCACCCAGATGGACCTCCCTGTCACCCAGATGGACCCCACTGTGACCCAGATGAACCCCCGGTCACCCAGACAGACCCCACTGTGACACAGATGGACCTCTCTACCACCCAGATAGACCCCACTGTGACCCAGATGAACCCCCTTGCTACCGAAGAGGCAGCCAGGGATTTATGAGTCCCAAAGAGGATGGTCATATTTTATTTAGACCTTGGGCGTGACCAAGGTCTAAGAAGGTTAGTGTTGGGGAGTATATGGAGGTAGAAGTGGGCTCTCTCCCTCCATGCACTTACATCAGGACCTTATCACCATTAGAGGGAGAGCGAGGCCCATAAAAGGGCGGCAGTCGGCAGAACAGCTCAACAGAGGGAGAGTGAGGCCCATAAAAGGGCGGCAGTCAGCAGAGCAGCTCAACAGAGGGAGAGCGAGGCCCATAAAAGGATGACAGTTGGGAGAGCAGCTCAACAGAGGAAGAGCAGGTTCAGGTTCAAAAGGCAAAAAAGTAGAAAGAAATCGAGTGCAACGTCACAGCCAAATGGGTAAGTGATTGGCTGGTTGACTGGTGAGTAGTTTTTCTTTTTTCTTTATCTTTTTCATTTCTTATCAGTAAGAAACCTTTGGCATTGTTACCAATTAGGTTAATTTAAGGGTTAAGTCATGGCAGGAGAGCCCAGACCCATGTCATGCTCCTCCTGTGCTATGTGGGAAATCAGGGATGCTTCCAGTGTCCCTGACAACTACATGTGTAGGAAGTGTATCCAGCTGCAGCTCCTGACAGACCGCACTTGGACACTGGAGCTGCGCATGGACTCACTCTGGAGCATCTGCGATGCTGACGATGTCGTGAATAGCACTTTTGGTGAGTTGGTCACACCGCAGGTAAAGATTACACAGGCAGATAGGGAATGGGTGACCATCAGGAAGAGCAGTGGAAGGAAGGTAGTGCAGCAGTCCCTTGCGGTTACCTCCCTCCAAAACAGATATACCGTTTTGGATATTGTTGGGGGAGATGACTCATCAGGGGGAGGCAGCAGCAGCCAAGTTCATGTCACCATGAGTGGCTCTGCTGCACAGTAGGGCAGGAAAAAGAGTGGGAGAGCTATAATGATAGGGGATTCTATTGTAAGGGGAAAAGATAGGCGTTTCTGCGACCGCAAATGAAACTCCAGGATAGTATGTTGCCTCCCTGGTGCAAGGGTCAAGGATGTTTCGGAGCGGCTGCAGCACATTCTGGAGGGGGAGGGTGAACAGTCAGCTGCCATGGTACACATAGGTACCAACGATATAGGTAAAAAACAGGATAAGGTCCTACAAGCTGAATTTAGGGAGCTAGGAGTTAAATTAAAAAGTAGGACCTCAAAGGTAGTAATCTCAGGATGGCTATCAGTGCCACATGCTAGTCAGAGTAGGAATTTCAGGATAGCTCAGATGAATACATGGCTAGAGGAATGGTGCAAGAGCAAGGGATTCAAATTCCTGAGATATTGGAACCGGTTCTGGGGGAGGTGGGACCAGTACAAACTGGACGGTCTGCACCTGGGCAGGACTGGAACTGATGTAATAGGGGGAGTGTTTGCTAGTGCTGTTGGGAAGGGTTTAAACTAAAATGGCAGGGGGATGGGAATCTATGCAGGGAGGCAGAGGGAAATAAAAAGGAGGCAGAAGTAAAAGATAGGAAGGAGAAAAGCAAGAATGGAGGGCAGAAAAATCAAGGGCAAAAATTAAAATGAATTGACTGTGCAGATAGCTGTTAACGGATATGATGTAATTGGGATTACAGAGACATGGCTCCAGGGTAACCAAGGCTGGGAACTCAACATCCAGGGGTATTCAATATTCAGGAAGGATAGACAGAAAGGAAAAGGAGGTCGGGTAGCGTTACTGCTTAGAGAGGAGATTAACGCAATAGTAAGGAAGGACATTAGCGTGGATGATGCGGAATCTATATGGGAAGAGCTGCGAAACACCAAAGGGCAGAAAACGTTAGTGGGAGTTGTGTACAGACCACCAAACAGTATTAGGGAGGTTGGGGATGGCATCAAACAGGAAATTAGGGAACCGTGCAATAAAGGTAGAGCAGTTATCATGGGTAACTTTAATCTACATATTGATTGGGCTAACCAAACTGGTAGCAATAGTGTGGAGGAGGATTTCCTGGAGTTTATAAGGATAGTTTTCTAGATCAATATGTTGAGGAACCAACTAGAGAGCAGGCCATCCTAGACAGGGTCTTGTGTAACGAGAGTGGATCAATTAGCGGGACCCCTTGGGGAAGAGTGACCATAATATGGTAGAATTCTTCATTAAGATGGAGAGTGATGCAGTTAATTCAGAGACTAGGGTCCTGAACTTAAAGAAAGGAAACTTTGACGGTATGTGACATGAATTGGCTAGGATAGACTGGAGAATGATACATAAAGGGTTGACGGTGGATAGGCAATGGCAGACATTAAAATATCACATGGATGAACTACAACAATTGTACATCCCTGTGTGGTGTAAGAATAAAACAGGGAAGGTGGCTCAAACATGGCTAACAAGGGAAATTAGGGATAGTGTTAAATCCAAGGAAGAGGTATATAAATTGGCCAGAAAAAGCAGCAAAGTTGAGGACTGGGAGAAATTTAGAATTCAGCAGAGGAGGACTAAGGGTTTAATTAGGAGAGGGAAAATAGAGTATGAGAGTAAGCTTGCAGAGAACATAAAAAATGACTTCTACAGAAGCTTCTATAGATATGTGAAGAGAAAAAGATTAGTGAAGACTAATGTAGGTCCCTTGCAGTCAGAATCAGGTGAATTCATAATGGGGAACAAGGAAATGGCAGACCAACTGAACAAATACTTTGGTTCTGTCTTCACTAAGGAAGACACGAATAACCTCCCAAAAATATTAGGGGACCGAGGGTCGAGCAAGAAGGGGGAACTGAGGGAAATCCTCATTAGTCAGGAAATGATGTTAGGCAAATTGAAGGGACTGAAGGCTGCTAAATCCCCAGGGCCTGATAGTCTGCATCCCAGAGTACTTAAGGAAGTGTCCCTGGAAATAGTAGATGCATTGGTGGTTATTTCCAACATTCCTATGGATTGGAGGGTTACGAATGTAACCCCACTTTTTAAAAAAGTAGGGAGAGAGAAAACAGGGAATTATAGACTGGTTAGCCTGGCATCGGTGGTGGGGAAAATACTGGAATCAGTTGTTAAAGATGTAATAGCAGCACATTTGGAAAGCAGCGACAGGATCGGTCCAAGTCAGCATGGATTTATGAAAGGAAAATCATGCTTGACAAATCTGTCATGTATTCAACTGTCATTGCAATCCATGTATAAACTGACCTAAGTTGTACACCGTGAGAACATTGACCACTAGGTGGTGAACTTGTGGGAGACACTCCTAACCTGGACTTTCAGGTACAAAAGGGGAAGCTCCACCCATCTTCTCCACTTCAGTGCTGGAAAATAAAGGTTACTGGTCACAGAGTGACCTTCTCTCTAGTATGGGCCTCGTGTGCAGTTGTACTGTATAGTAAGGACACATTATTGGCGACGAGAAACTTGGATTTAAACCACGCGAGCATGGCCACGAGCAGCACAGATGAGAGGTACTGTGTTGATGATGATTGGGACGATTTTATTGAGGGACTACAGCAAAGTTTCATCACTAAGGAATGGCTGGGACAGGATTCAGCCGACAAACGCAGGGCTCATCTCCTGACGGTTTGTGGATCCAGGACCTACTCCCTGATGAAGGACCTTCTAGCGCCAGAGAAGCCGGCAGACAAGACTTTTGAAGAGCTCAGTAAGTTGATCGGGGAACTCTTTAAACCAGCGAGCAGCATGCACATGGCAAGACACCGATTTTACACGCACAAGCGGCGAGAAGGGCAAAGTGTTCCTGACTTCGTGGCAGACCTCCGGCGACTGGCGAGCCTATGTAAGTTCCGAGATGCATGCAGAGCGGAGATGCTGCGAGACTTTTTTATTGAGGGCATCGGGCACGCTGGGGTTTTCAGCAAACTGATTGAGCCCAAAGACTTGACCCTGGAAACGGCGGCTTTGATGGCCCAGACATTTATCTCAGGGGAGGAAGAGACCAGAATGATGTTTGACAAAAATCTTGGTTTAAATGCAGCAGATGGACAGGGAGTCAACATTGTTAATGCGGCACACAGTTCTCCAGGCAGACAGGGGCAATTGGACATGCCCGGGCATGTAGTCGAAACCAAAGGGGGAATTCAACAGAGACAATGGCTAGCTGAACAGCGATTCATGCCATCACAAGGGACAATGCGGCCAGTAATGGGGCCATCAACACCTGTCAATGGTGCGTTTAAGGACAGTTACAGAGACAGTCAGAGACGATCGACTGGTAATGGATGTTTTGTTTCCAACAACGGCTCATGTTGGAGGTGTGGAGGCAAACACACGGCCAGAGCTTGCAAGTATCAGCAATGTACCAGCAGATACTGCAACGTCAGCGGTCACTTGGCGCGTATGTGCAGGAAGCCTGCAGCCAGGTTGATGTACGAGGAGGACGGGCCCGATGTAAGCCCTACAAGGCCAAATGGACACTGGGGGAAATCGCTGGAAGCTGAAGTTCAGCGAATTCATGTGGAGCACATATTCAGTTCATACACCAGGACGCCACCGATAATGATGAAAGTGCTCCTCAGTGGCATCCCAGTATTAATGGAGCTAGACACGGGGGCCAGCCAGTCCCTGATGAGTATCAAACAGTTCAACAAGTTGTGGGCATCCAAGTCCAGGAGGCCAAAATTATTGCCGATTGACGCACAGCTACGGACATATATTAAGGAGATCATTCCGGTGATAGGCAGCGCCACGGTAGTCGTGACCCACAAAGATTCGGAGAACTGGTTGCCACTCTGGATTGTCCCGGGGGACGGTCCCGCACTGCTGGGGAGGAGTTGGCTTGCTGTCATGAACTGGAAATGGGGCGATGTCAATGCAATTTCTTCTGTGGAGCGAATATCATGCTCACAGATCCTGGACAAATTTGACTCACTATTTCAACCCGGCATTGGCACTTTCATGGGGACCAAGGTAGTAATTCACATAAACCCGGACACCAGGCCAGTACACCACAAGGCCAGAGCGGTGCCGTACGTGATGCAGGAAAAGAGAGAAGGCGAATTGGACCGCCTGCTGAGGGAAGGCATCATCTCGCCAGTCGAATTCAGTGACTGGGCGAGCCCGATTGTGCCGGTGCTCAAGGCGGATGGGTCGATCAGGATATGTGGTGATTACAAGGCCACCATCAATCGGGTGTCACTCCAAGACCAGTACCCGCTACCGAGAGCGGAGGACCTCTTTGCGATGCTATTCGGTGGCAAACCTTTTTCAAAATTGGACCTGACCTCAGCTTACATGACCCAGGAGCTGGCGAGTGAGTCGAAGAAGCTGACCACCATCACGACACACAAGGGGTTGTTTGAGTACAACAGATGTCCGTTTGGGATTCGCTCGGCCGCCGTGATCTTTCAACGAAACATGGAAAGTCTCCTCAAGTCGATTCCAAGGACGGTGGTTTTTCAAGACGACATCCTCATCACGGGTTGCGATACTGAAGAACACCTCCACAACCTGGAGGAGGTGCTACGCAGACTGGACCGGGTAGGTCTGCGACTGAAAAAGGTGAAGTACGTCTTCCTAGCTCCAGAGGTAGAATTCCTGGGGATGAGGGTAGCAGCAGACGAGATCAGACCTACTGTGTCCAAAACAGAAGCGATCCAGAGAGCACCCAGACCCTGTAACATGACAGAGCTGCGTTCGTTCCTGGGGCTCCTGAACTATTTTGGTAACTTTCTTCCCAAATTGAGCATGCTGTTAGAGCCGCTACACGTGCTCCTACGCAAAGGTCGCAAATGGGTCTCGGGGGACAGCCAGGAAAGGGTTTTTGATAGAGCATGCAATTTGTTATGCTCCAACAATTTGTTAACACTATATGACCCATGTAAGAAACTTGTTTTAACATGCGATGCGTCGTCCTATGGGGTCGGGTGTGTGTTGCAGTACATTAATGCCAATGGTCAGTTACAGCCGGTAGCTTATGTCTCCAGAAGTCTGTCCCAGGCAGAAAGGGGCTACGGGATGGTAGAAAAGGAAGCGCTTGCATGTGTATATGCAGTCAAAAAAATGCACCAGTACCTGTTTGGCAGGAAATTTGAGCTGGAGACAGATCACAAAGCCCTAACGTCCCTTTTGGCCGACAACAAGGCCATAAATGCAAATGCGTCGGTCCGCATACAGAGGTGGGCACTCACGTTAGCCACTTATGACTATACTATTCAGCACAGATCGAGCACTGAAAACTGCGCTGATGTACTCAGCAGGCTCCCTCTAGCCACCACCGATGGGGCAACCGAGCATGCTGCTGAGATGGTCATGGCTGTTGAAGCTTTCGAAAGCGAAGGCTCACCCGTGACAGCCCGTCAGATCAAAGTCTGGACAAATAGAGACCCGCTACTGTCTTTAGTCAAGAAATGTGTCCTGAATGGGGACTAGGCAGCCACGTACGGGGCATGCCCTGAGGAATTTAAACCATTTCACAGGCGCAAGGATGAACTCTCGATTCAGGCCAATTGCGTACTATGGGGAAACCGCGTAGTCATGCCCCAGATGGGCAGAGAGGCGTTCATCCGTAAACTCCACAATGAGCACCCGGGCATTGTCATGATGAAGGCAATTGCCAGGTCACACGTTTGGTGGCCAGGGATAGATGCAGACCTGGAACTTTGTGTTCGCAGGTGCAACACTTGTGCCCAGCTGGGCAATGCGTCCAGGGAAGCCCCCCTTAGCCCCTGGTCCTGGCCCGCCAAGCCATGGTCACGCATCCATGTGGACTATGCAGGTCCTTTCATGGGAAAAATGTTTTTGGTTGTAGTCGACGCCTACTCCAAATGGATCGAGTGTGACATTCTCAATTCAAGCACATCCTCTGCCACGGTCGAAAGTCTACGGGCAATGTTCGCCGCCCACGGTCTACCGGACGTTTTGGTCAGCGACAATGGCCCGTGCTTTACAAGCACTGAATTCCAGGACTTCATGGCAGGAAATGGTGTCAACCATGTCAGAACGGCACCGTTCAAGCAGGCCTCAAATGGCCAGGCGGAACAAGCAGTGCAGATAATCAAACAGGGGATGATCAGAATCCAAGAGGGTTCCCTACAAAGCCGCTTATCACGCCTCCTGTTGGCCAATAGATCCCGACCACACTCACTCACAGGGGTTCCACCCGCAGAGTTGCTCATGAAAAGGACGCTCAAAACGAGGTTATCCCTTATACACCCCACCATGAAAGAAATTGTTGAGAGCAGGCACCGGTCACAATGTGACTACCATGACGGGAATGCGAGGGCGCGATGTATTGATGTCAATGACCCTGTTGTTGTCCTTAATTACGCTGTAGGGCCCAAATGGCTCGCAGGCACTGTGATTGCCAAAGAGGGGAATAGAATTCTGGTAGTTAAACTTACCAATGGACAAATCTGCCGCAAACATGTTGATCAAACAAAAAGGAGGTTCAGCAACTGCATAGAAGAAGCAGAGGAAGAACACGATGTAGAGCTCACTCCTCCACAGTGACCGAACACCGGAACCAAGTGGAGGAGAGCCCAGTCACTGTGGGCAGTCCAGACAGGCCTGAGGCACTGCAAACAGCAGACACTCAAGCCAGCGCCCAACAACCAGAGCCCCAACTCAAGCGCTCTACAAGGGAGCGTAAACCACCAGAGAGACTTAACCTGTGATCCCAATAAGACTTTGGGGGGGAGGTGATGTCATGTATTCAACTGTCATTGTAATCCATGTATAAACTGACCGAAGTTGTACACCGTGAGAACACTGACCACTAGGTGGTGAACTTGTGGGAGACACTCCTAACCTGGACTTTCAGGTATAAAAGGGGAAGCTCCACCCATCTTCTCCGCTTCAGTGCTGGCAAATAAAGGTGCTCTGCAGACAAAGGCCAGCAGAGCACCTAAAATGGCGGCGCCCAAGGGAAGCCTTGTGGGAACCACAAGATGGTGTCTTAAAAGGGAAATGCACCCGGGAGTCTTAAAAGGGCCTTACACCGTTGGCGGTCCTCACAAAAAGACTTTTGTAAGGCAAGAGCGAGTCCAAATGAGCTATGTGAATATAGGATGACGGATTTATGATAAGAATTTACATTTTAATGCTGAATGGTTACTGTGTTTAAAATAATGGATATGAATTACGAATTATGATAAGAGTTAATATTTCAATGCTGAATGGCCACTGTGTTTAAAATTATGGATATGAATTACGGAAAGGGTTAATACCATGAGGTTCAAGTAAAAGGGATATGGATCCGTGATTAACATGACTGATGGACTAATGCGATTTTCGATTTTGGGGATTCATGCAATGGTTCAGTGGCTGCTAAGGCAACTACTTCATGAGAACAGAGGCAACGCACCAGTTGCGATACCCTGTCTCAGCACAGCCCATTACCTCGGGCAAAAAGGGGCTGTGTACCGCCATCGTACCTCACCCAGAGGAGCTGGGATTAAATAACTGTTCAGAGTACCTGCAACCTTTTGACATAACATCTGTACCACATATTATATGTACCATACAAATGTACCGTCTATGTATACCTGCTTTCTGTTGGAGGTTAGGCTCGTGTACCTTATCACCCATGTAAGGACTGCAAACACCACATGCTTGCACCGGATCCTCCACATGGGGGAGAAGAGGGAAGTGGATGGTCATGGACTCACACTCACAAATCAACCAGGACGAACAAGGCCGAGGTCACCAGCAATGGCTTTTGGAACTGGGGGGGAGTGAGATGTTATGTATTGTCCAGGTACATTAAATATATAAGTACAATGGTGCGCCTCAGAGGCCGATGTGGTGGGAGCCCTGAAAGTACCTGCAAGACAGAGTATAATAGGCTGCCCACCAGACCTGAGAGGCACTCTGGAGTTACACAATAAAGGACTAAGGTCACAGCAGTTGCATCAACACCAGACCATGTGGAGTCAGTGATTTGTGTGCTACATACACCACACATGCGACACATGCAGCATAAAGAACCAACACCTCATCACTGACCCAACAGCAGAGGTCCCTGGCTTTGACCTCCCTCGCAGACAGTGGTCAGCACTCAACCCAATCTGCACAGGGCACGGACGCTGCGGCCACCTGCTTCACAAGTGGAAGGTATGGGACGGCCCGAGGTGCAACTCTGGCCATGAGTCTCAGAACATGGAACACATCACATCAACCTGCCCACTGAGATCTGTTGTGGGAGGCATCTATTTCTCCACCCAGCATCTCAGGAGGCCATCGAATGGATAGCCAAACTAGACATCCCATTAGATGTTTTTTCTCGTCATACGAAAGCAATAGTAAAGTTTTGGTTAGACCCCATTTAGAATACTGATCATAGTTCTAGGCACTGCATCTCAGGAAGGATATATTGGCCTTGGAGCAGCAGCAGTGCTGATTCACCAGATGGTACCAGGACTTAAAGGGTTAAAGTACGAGGACAGCTTGCATAGGCCAGGCTTGTATTCCCTGGAGTATAGAAGTTTAAGGGGCAATCTAATTGAGGTTTTTAAAATTAATAAAGGAACAGATAGGGTTAATAGAGTCCAATTATTTCCTCTGGTGAGGAAGTCCAGAGTAAGGAGGCAGAACCTTAAAATTAGAGCTAGGCCGTTCAGAGATGATGTCAGGAAACACTTCTGAGTGGAGTGGAAATCTGGAACTCTCTCCCCAAAAAGCTGTTGAGGCTGGGGGTCAATTGAAAATTTCAAAACTGAGATTGGCAAGGGTATTATGGGGAACTAAGGCAAGTAGATGGAGTTAAGATACATATCAGCCTTGATCTCATTGAATGGCGGAACAGACTCAAGGGGCTGAGTGGCCTCCTCCAATTCCAAATTCCTTAAATAGTTCTGTCAGTTCTGATGGGTTCGGCTGTGGCTGTTTGACTTTGACAGCTGCACAGCCACATGACAGCTGCAATGCTTCAAACTATTCGAGGCTAGTATGTAGAGAAGCTGCTCTCATTTGCTGGCTTCGCTCCTCAATGTGTGGCATATGGCCAGAAAGATAATATATGTACAGCAGATGTTGCCTCCAAGAAGGACCGCCTGGCCGTTGAAGTCCGTTAAATGCCAAGAGGATACGCGACAGTAAAAAATGACTTATTTAAAATATCCCATTAAACAACTTCAGATCAGCACCTTTGAGTAAAGTTAGCTGTGGCTCAGTGGGTAACACTTTCACCTTTTGAAGTTGGAAGGTTGTCGGTTCAAGTCCCACTCTAGGAACTTGAACATATAATATACAATTGACACAGTGCAGAGCTGACAGAGAACTCCATTGTCAGAGGTGCTGTCTGTCCTCTCAGGTGGATGTAAAAGCTACCAAAGCAATATTTTGAGGAAGCGCAAGGGAGTTCTCCCCAGCATCCTGGGCAATATTTATCCCTCAGCCAACATCTAAAAACAGATTAAATGGTCAATTATTTCATTGCTGTTTGTGGGACCTTGCTTTGTGCAAATTAGCTCTGCATTTTGCTGCATGACAAGAGAATTACATTACAACAGTATTTAATTGACTGCAATGTGCTTTGGGACATCCTAAGGTTATGAAAAGTGCTATATAAATGCAAGTTCTTCCTTATTTCTCTCTCTCAATGGCAATAGGAAACAACTGTTCTACATCAAAACATTCTATGGTTAGGATCCTTATATTCTTTCTTCCTGGAATCACTACACACACAATCTTGTGAGCTTTAATGCTTGTCACATTGTATCCCTCTCACTGAAAGCCGATGTATTGTATTTGCTTCATGGCTTCTTTGCTTAAGAATTCATAGCAACACATTTGCTGTAAAGAACTAGCTGGTTTATTAGTGAAGGTTTAACAATCAAACTGAACTCAACCAGTTCATCCACCAGGCTCACAACAGAACACCTCATCATGGAGAACCTGAACTCAACTAACTGGGATTTTATTGAATCTTGTGAACATCATGTTGTAATGTATTTGCTTCATGGGTTCCTTGCTTAAGAATTAACAGCAACACATTGCTATTAAGAACTAGTTAGTTTATTAGTAATGGTTTAACAATCACACTACAAATTACCAGTTCATCCACCAGGCTCACAACCACATGCCTCGTCATGGATCCCCTAAATTCAACTGGCTGGGGTTTTATTGAGTCTTGTGAACATCACACGACTGGGTAAGCCACTCACAACTCTCTACAACTATTTTTGTCACAATTCTCTACAACTATTTTTGTAAAACTTTTAACTCAGGTGCCCCTTTTTAAAGAGCACAATCAATAGGTCTACGACCATTTTAGTTGAAACCATCAATCAAGTGCCCCCTTATTGACAGGGGTCACTAAAACCGATAATTAAGCCAATTAACTTTTAGCCAAAAACATAAATCAAATTAAAATTTGGTTGCCGGGGGTGATGATGCACTCCAGTCCCTCCAGCGCCCACCTCTCGTGGAAGGCCGCGAGCGTACCGGTGAACACCGTGTGCTGCATCTCCAGGGACACCCTGGCTCGGATGTAACCGCGGAAGAGAGGCAGGCAGTCGGACACAACTCTCTACAACTCTTTTGTTGCAAATAAATAAACAGTTAATCCATGTGCCCCCTCATTAAAGGGGGGGACACTCCAAAAACTTTTCAGGTGCCCTTTTTTTTTTCTCTTTTTTTGGGGTTTTTTTTGTGTTTTTTGTGGGGTTTTTTAGGGCACCGAGAGGCAAATTATACTAGTGCCCCCTGACTTGGGGGGACACTAAAACCGGCAATAAAACAAATTTAACTTTAAAACATATAAAATCAAATTAAAATGTGGTTGCCGGGGGTAATGATGCACTCCAGTCCCTCCGGCGCCCACCTCTCACGAAAGGCCGCGAGCGTACGGTGGACACCGCGTGCTCCATCTCCAGGGACACCCTGGCTCAGATGTAAGGGTGGAAGAGAGGCAGACAGTCGGACACAACTCTCTACAACTCTTTTAGTTGGAAACAATAAATAAAACAGTTAAATCAAGTGCCCCCTGACCAACAGCTCTACAACTCTTTTGTTGTGAACAAACAAATAATTAAATCAAAGGTCCCCTGATTAAAGGGGGGGACACTCCAAAACTTTCAAACAAGTGCCCTTTTTTGTCTTTTTTTGGTTATTTTTGTTGTTTTTTTTGTGGTTATTTTAATGTTTTTTTTGGGCACCGAGAGGCAAATTATACTAGTGCCCCCTGACTCAGGGGACACTAAGAACCCGACAATAAAACAAATTAAACTTTAAAACATATAAAATCAAATTAAAATTTGGTTGCCGGGGGTAATGATGCACTCCAGTCCCTCCGGTGCCCACCTCTCGTGGAAGGCCGCGAGCGTACCGGTGGACACTGCGTGCTCCATCTCCAGGGACACCCTGGCTCAGATGTAACCGCGGAAGAGAGGCAGGCAGTCGGACACAACTCTCTACAAACCTGTGAGCATACTCACAGGTGCGTACATTACACATGTGACTAGTTAAGCCGCTCTCGGTGCAACAGCTGCACAAACCTGTGAGCATGCTCACAGGTGCATATATTGCAGATATCCTCCACCCAACATTTTGCAGAAGTCAATCTAATTAATAACCATTAGTTTATGGTAGGCCAGACTTTTTTCAATAATGTGGCACAGAATAAAACGTGGCTCATCATATAGAATCTATCTAAATCCTGTCCAAGGTTTGCAACAGGTTTCTTGATCTTCGAGCTGGAGAAAACCCTGATTCTGGAGATTGAATGTGAATGATGATGCTTCTCTGGTTGCTATGGCTGAAAAGGGTACCTTGTTGGGAATAACGAGATTGAATATTTATTTTGTTCATGCATGCTCCTGTCTCCTGGGTTTCAGGGCCCATTTTATTGCAAACTGTATCCAGCTTTCTGCTGCGTGTAGTTCTGTAAGTCCAGCTACTATTCCTATTACCATTTACAGTCTATCTAATTAGTTCTTCTACTTCAACAGCATAATAATTGGTCTTGGGATGGTCTGTTTGATTCCCCTTTGAAGTGCTGTACCCACCTGTTGTTTGTCTTACAATGTCTTGTGTAGAGAATCATCCCTGATTTTTGAGCAGTGAGCCTTCAGCTTTGACTATCCCTCTGATGTTTTGTTTTCATGTCACATGCTCCTGCAGTACTTTTAACTGCCACAATCATCTCATCAGTCAATGCCCTCCTATTGAAGAAGAGCAAAAGGTTGAATTGCATACAAATAACATTGCGATCTAATGTGATTTGAGTCTGTAAAGCATATGATGGCAATAAATTTCCAGCCAATTCTCTTACTATTGTATGTTCTTAATCAGAACAGTTGCTATTGTATACAAAAGCAAAATACTGCGGAGGCTGGAATCTGAAATAAAAACAGAAAATGCTGGATATCTCAGCGGGTCAGGCAGCATCTGTGGAGAGAAACAGAGTTAACGTTTCAGGTCGATGACCCTTTGTCAGAACTGATGAATATTCAAAATGAACAGATTCTTAAGGAGCACTGATAGGGGGAGGGGAAGAAAGAACAAAAGGGAAGGTCTGTGATAGGGTGGAAGACAGGAAAGATTTGAGAGACAAAAGGAATGATGGGCCGACTTGAGATGGTAATGGCAACAGTTGGAAAAAGATTTGTCTGGATAGAGTATGAATGGCGGAATAATTACCAGCTGCCATGGGAAACAGAGAGAAAAAATACATAAGATCGGGGTGGGGGGGGGGGGGGGGCGGAGGGCGGGGGGAAGGTTAAAAAAAGGAGGAAAGGGAGACAAATTTGGACAGAGGTTGTGGTCTGAAATTGTTGAACTCGATGTTGAGTCCTCTCCGCCATGGCCCTCGACCGTGTCCATTCTATTTCCTGCACCTCTGCTCTCACCCCTTCCCTTCCCTCTCAGAACCATGACACGGATCCCCTTGTCTTCACCTTTCACCCCAACGCCTCCATGTTCAATGGTTCATCCTCCACCATTTCCACCACCTCCAGCGTGATCCCACCACCAATCACATCTTCGCCTCCCCTCCCCTCTCAGCGTTCCAAAGGGACTGCTCCTTCTGCGAAACCCTGGTCCATTCCGCAGTCACCCCCAGCACCCCTCCCCTTCCCACAGCACCTTCCCGTGCAAGCGCAGGGGATGCAACACCTGCCCTTTTACTTCCTCCCTTGCCACTGTCCAGGACCCCAAATACTCCTTCCAGGTGAAACAGCGATTTACTTGTACTTCTTTCAATTTAATATACTGTATTCGCTGCTCACGATGTGGTCTCCTCAACACTGGGGAGACCAAGCGTAGATTGGGTGACCGCTTTGCAGAACACCTCCGTTCAGTCCGTAAGCATGATCCCGAGCTACCGGTCGCCTGTCCCTTGAATTCCCCGCTCCACTCCCACTCTGATCTCTCTGTCCTCGGCCTCCTACACTGTTCCAATGAAGCTCAACGCAAACTCGACTCAACATCGAGTTCACAATTTCAGACCACAACTTCTGCCCATATTTGGCTCCCTTTCCTTTTTTTGGAAACAACCTCCCCACACACCACCCCCCCCCCCCCACCCTCCACACCCACCCCACCCCCACCCTCCGATCTTATGTAATTTTTTCTCTCTCTTTCCCATGGCAGCTGGTAATTATTCCGCCATTTACACCCTATCTAGACTAATCTTTTTCTAACTTCTGCCATTACCATCTCAAGTCAGCCCTTCACCTTTTTGTCTCTCAAATCTCTCCTGCCTTCGACCTTATCACAGACCTTCCCTTTTGTTCTTTCCTCCCCTCCCCTTTCAGTGCTCCTTAAGAATCTGTTCATTTCGAACCTTTGCCAGTTCTGACGAAGGGTCAGCGACCTGAAACGTTAACTCTGTTTCTCTCTCCACAGATGCTGCCTGCCCCACTGAGATTTCCAGCATTTTCAATTGCTACTGTATGTATGGCTGGAAAATGTACGATTAAAGCTCATGTTCAACATCAGTTAAATATGCTTTCTGTTAAGTTTAATTACTTGCTAATGCCAGCTTTGGTCTCTGCCCAAGATTGAATAGCACAAAACTGTCAATAATTCACCCCCAATTGGCAGTCTGACTCAATCATGCCATATGGATGAGTGGTGTGAGGAATGTAAATGTCGCACCAATAAAGTAAAAGATTCTCATCTCATCTTGGAGTTAAGATGCCTTGCTTTAGATTTAAGTATGTTGCTGGTGGGGTCAGCAAGCATCAGCAAGAAGAATTGTGACATTCCTGACCTCGATGAATAAGGAACATAGGAACAGGAGGAAGCCATTCACCCCTCAAGCCTGTTCCTCCATTCAATTAGATCAAGGCTGATCTGTATCTAAACTCCATCGACCCGCCTAGATTCCATAACCTTTAATTCCCTTGCCGAACAAAAGTCTATCAATTTCAGTTTTGAACTTTTCAATTGATCCCAGAGTTGCAGGTTTATACTACCCTTTGTGTAAAGAAGTGCTTCCTGATAACAACCCTGATAACATCTAGCTCTCATTTTAAGGTTATGGCCCCTTGTTCTGGAAACCCCGACCAGAGGAAATAGTTTTTCTCCACCTACCCCACCAAATCCTTTAATCATCTTAAATACCTTAATTAGAGGGGTATGGTAGCATAGAGGTTATGTTGCTGGACTAGTAATCCAGAGGTCTGTACTAATTATCCAGGGATGTAAGTTCAAATACCACCACAACAGCTGGGAATTTAAATTCAGTTAATTAAATAACTCTGGAATAAAAAGCAAGTATCAGTAATGGGAACCATGAAACTCGCAGATTGTTGTAAAAACTCATTTGGTTTACTAATGTCCTTTAAGGAAGGAAATCTGCTGTCCTTACCTGGTCTGACCTATATGTGACTCCAGACCCACAGCAATGTGGTTGGCTCTTAACTGCTCTCTGAAATGATTGCTCACCATCACCTTCTCAAGGGCAATTAGGGGTGGGCAATAAATGCTGGCTTTGCCAGCGATGCCCACATCCTATGAACAAATTTTTAAAAAATCACCCCTTAATCTTCTATACTCAAGGGAATACAAGCCTAGTCTAGGCCATCTATCCTCATTTAGCCCAGGTAACATTCTGGTGAATATACGCTGCACTCCCTCCAAGGCCAATATATCATTCCTGAGGTACGCTGCTCAAAACTGAATGCAGTACTCTAAAAGGGATCCGGCCAGAGCTCCATACTGCTGTAATTTAGGGCCCAAGTTTCCGCCCTCTGTAAAAACGGCGAACCTCCATAAGGTGCGCCTACTTTCTAGAATAAAAAGGCCGCTGAAAACTTACCGTGTGATTCTCCAATCTCCTCAGGACGGCTGCGTACTCAGCGTGGCGCAGCACAAGGGATCGAGGGTGGAGCCAGGTCCTGGCACTGAAAACAGTGCCGGAACCTCTGCACATGCGCACTAGAGTGTGCGCGCATGTGCAGTATCTCCTCACCCCCGAGGCTGCATGGGAGGGGCCTGAAGCCCGCCGGCCCTAGCCCTGGCCGAATGGGCTCCCCGGGCGAAGATCGGGACTCGGGTCTCCCTCCCTCCCATTCAGCTCCCCCCCCGCTCCCATTCAGCCTCTCCCCCACCCCCCCTGTTCAGCCCTTCCCCCTCCTCTTCCCCCCACCCCACTCCTTCCACGTTGTCGGTGGGACCCGCCCGCCTGGCATCTTGTTGGGGGCGGGCCCCGCCCGAAGTGTCGGTGCCGACGGCCCGGCCCGTTCAGCCTCTTCCCCCCCGCCCCTCCCTCCCATTCAGCCTCCCCCCTCCCTCCCTCCCATTCAACCTCCCCTCTCTCTTCTCCTCCCCCTCCTCCCTCCTCCCCTCCCCTCTCCCCTCCCATTCCTCCCCCTTTCCCTCCCCTCCCCCTTACTCTCTCCTCTCCCCCCTCTCCCCCCTCTCCCCCTCCCTCCCTCCTCCTCTCCCCCCCTCTTCCCCCCTCCCTCCCGCTTCCTCTCTCCCTCCCCCTCCCCTTCCCCCTCCTCTCCCCCCTCTCCCTCCCTCTGCTCTCCCCCCCTCCTCTCCCCCCCTTCACTCTCCCCTCCCGCCTCTCTCCCCCCCACTCCTCCCCTCGCTGTCAGAAACACATAAAGACAGTGAAAGAGACAGAGAGAGAGAGACACTGACAGGGACAGAGAGAGAGACACTGGGGGGGCCCCGTCCCAGCACGCTGTTGGAGGGCTCCCAGTGCTGCAGTAAGTTAGTAGAAACTTGATTTTTTATTGATTTTTATTTTTTTATTTTTTTTTGATTGATTTATTGGTTGATTTATTGATTTATTTATCATTTATTATTGATGATGGCTCTTTATTTGTAAAAGTGAAGTGTTTAATGTTTGTAAACTTCCATCACACACCCCCCCCCCCCGCCTCGATCTCTCATTCCCTACACCTGATTTATGTGTAGTCAAGGTTTTTGTGAGCGTACAAAAAACACTTACTCCATTCTAAGTTAGTTTGGAGTAAGTTTTCGCTGCCTAAACTTGCAAAACAGGCGTAAGTGGCCGGACACGCCCCCTTTTGAAAAAAAAATCTGTTCTAAAATGAAACTATTCTAACTCACTAGAACTGGAACAAACTAAATGCCGAGAATTGTAATTTCTAAGGTGCTCCATTCTAAACTAGTTGCTCCAAAAAAATAGGAGTAACTCAGGCCGAAACTTGAGCCTATAACTTCCACCCCTTTCTATTCCCCTTTGAAGTTCATCCCACGATATTGAAAAAAATAGGAACAAATAGCTTCAGGATTTAAGCAGAAGTGGCCCATCTATAAGTACTATGTTTTCCAATTGCTACATGAGATAGAAATGTTGATTTTCATTCAATTGACTTGAAAATAAATGATATAAATCAGATGGGAGGAATTGATCAATATGATAACTTCATCGGTCCATATACCATAGAGTCTATATATGGAGGGTTCTGATTGGTATGCTCATTAAGGCAATAGAGATCAGCATTGAGGAATGGAACACGCTCCCACTCTTTCGGCTGGATTTTCGGGTCGTTTGCGACCCGGTTTTCACCGTGTTTTGACCCTCCGCAGTGAAAAATGGGGCGGTCAGCTGTTTTCCGCCCAGTCGCAAGCCTTGAATCGATTTTTGCGGAGGCGCTCAGAAGCACCACCAGGAGAGCTGCGCGTGCAACGGCTCACATGGCGACACCGCTGGGAGTTTCAAGTCTCACCCGACCCCTCGCCACGAAACGCACCCCACAATGACCGCCAGGGAAAACACAGCGGTGCAGCCCTGCCGGCGGCGGTGAGTTGGATAAACTGAAAAAAAGGTAAGTTTCAGTTTTTATTTTTTTATATTTTTGCAGCGATTTGTAAAGTAAGGATGTTGGCAATGTTTTTTGAATGATTTTTGAAGTTTTTTTCCCCCCCTCCCAAGGCCTCTCTCGGAGCACTCCCGGCCCTGCAATAAAATGGGCGAGGTTCCTGTTTCTGCGGTATGAAAATAGTGCAATACCCCCCTTTGTGCTGTGCCCCGGCGCAGACCCCAAATGAAGAAAGTTAAGCAATCAATCACTAACATTAATTGGACGGCGATTTTCCGCTCCACCTCCGTTTTCGTCCCGATCACGGTTTGGGTGCAAGCTTGATGCAGAGTAAAACTCCATCACCTGTCATTCTTCTATCTTCTATATGTCAGCGAGCAAAGACCACTGCTGGCCTAAAGTAGAACTTTTTACGAGGGGAACAAAAGACAAACAAATCTATTTGGGGTTTGTTAACAAAAAGAGGCGCATTTGATTTTTAAAACCTATGGAGACAATGGTAAAATAGCAGCACGGAAGGACTTAACGTCACATCGATTCTAACAAATTTAAAACACTTCAAAAATATTCAGCAAAATCATTTTAGTCATCTGCACCAGCTAGGCACAGTTCATAAAGCGAACAAATTGTTCTTCAGTGCAAACAAGCAAATGGTTAGGCAAGCCTTAGAGAATTCTATCAATGTACTCTCTATTCAAAGAGTTACACACTGAACACGTTTTAACGTATCGACCCTCTGTTGTGCAGGGCTTTTTTTTACATTCTGCCAGGGAGCGGTTCAGCATTTCTGTGAATTTGCTGGCGTGATGGACCAATTATACAGATGTTGCTGGCTGCTGAGAGGGAGCAAGTAATTCTTAAGTCACGGCGGGGAGGGGAGAAAGAGAATTTCCTATCGGAGGCAGGGAGGGATTGTGACACAGCAACAAGGGAGAAGCTGTGACAATTGAGATGTAAGTGATGTCAGTCCAAGGTTTTGGCTGGCAGCCGAAGAATTTGATTGAGGTCTCCCTATATATTTATGTTATTTTTTTAAAAAGGAGGCGGGGTGGGAAGCAAACATTGTCTCGGACACTAGGGTGTCATCTGTGCCAATGAAAAGGCATCATCCAATTGCCACCTTTTCTCACAGGCTTTGCTGAGTGATGCTTGGCGGAATCCCACAGCCGTCCCTGTCGAGGAAGGAAACGGAAAGCTGCGACTGAAAAGGCTTTGTCAAGGCAACTGCAAATTAGCACTGGCAGCCACCACAATGAACACCCATTTGAGGAGAAAATCACCACCAATGGAGTAAGTCTTGTTATTGTTTGCTTTCTATCTTAGCTGCAGCCTGTCCTGCCACCTTTTTTAAAATGTTTAACTTAATTGCCAGATTTAAATTGCTTTCAGTAAGCAGCCATGGGTCTTTTTAAAGCCTGTGTGCCAAGATCATCCAGGTGATGTCTATTACAACACCCAAGAACTTTATTAAAACAATTCATCTGGCGAAATTGTGATGAATGAAAACGGGTTAATCGGTGGGTAAAAAAAAAACAAGTGTCATTTTTACGTGTATCTGTATTCGAATTAATAAATATGAAGGGGAATCAAAATACTTTAATAATCATTTTGTTCTGAGAACAAGATGTGCTGATCATTTGATAAATGCCCGAGTTAAACATTTGTCAGTCGTTAAAGCAAATAATCGTTCCAACCTGTCTCAAGTCTTTCCTGGCAATCCCGCCACTGTTTTGCCCTGTGTTCCCTGGCATTCGGGGCAGAAGCATGACATTATATTGGGTTTACCGTCCAGCGCATTTCAGGAATCTCAGATTACTCAGTCGGTGTCAAGATGCTCAGGAGTGATCGTGACAAGGTGGAGGATCAAAGAATGTCATAGTACCAGGAGGTCTGGAGGCCATTCGGCCCATCGTGCCTGTGTCAGCTCTTTGAATAATCTATCCAATTAGTCCCACTGCCCTGCTCTTTCCCCATAGCCCTAAAAATGTGTTCCTTTTCAAGTATTTATCCAATTCCTCTTTTGAAAGTTACTATTGAATTTGTTTCCACCACCCTTTCAGGCAGTGTACGTCACTGCGTTAAAAAAAAAATGTCATGTCCCCCTGGTTCTTTTGCCAATCACCCTAAATCTGTGTCCTCTGGTTACCGATCCTCCTGACAGTGGAAATAGTTTCTCCTTATTTATTCTATTAAAACCTTTCATAATTTTGTAAAAATGTTGGAGTAATGGATGAGGTGATGAAAAATTAGGAATTTTGCCCAGTTGTTTCCATGAGTATTTAATAACAGAATGTGATTAGATGGGGAAAAATGTCTTCACAGCATCAACTTAATTGTACTGAATCCATTTCTAGCAGATCACCAAGGCTGTTAGAGTCCACATGGTTACCCAGGTCCCTACGTACAATTGTCTGGGATTGTCAAAGTTTGAGGATTAACAAAGCGGATATTAAAGGGTCACCTAAGCACCTCTAGCTCCATTTAATAAATTGTATCTCTGTTGCTGATTATTCAGCAGCAATTACATCAAGGAGATGAATGCTGCAGACAGTGGGCCTTTCTTAGTTTATATGTGAGGTATCAATACAAATCCAATCCAGTGTGTGGAAATTCCTTACCATACTGATCTGCAAAATGTAATCAACTTCCATTATTCTAATGGAAATGTGAGGTGATCAGTTCTCCTGATTATTGCCATGATTTGTCTGGTAGTGCTTATTCTGCCAGAGCCCTGCTTCTAGGAACATAGGAACAGGAGGAGGCCATTCAGCCCCTCAAGGCTGTTCTGCCATTCAGTCTTGCATGTTTACTCTGATTGATGGGTCAATACAAGATGCAGTAGGGGTGAGAGAATCTGCTCATATTCTCTATTTTCTTATTTTTTAATAAGGTATTAAAATTGCTGACTCTGGACTCTCAAACCTGCTAATTAATAAGACAAGGCATTAGCTAGAATCTTACACCCAAAGTCTCTCTACGCCTTTTAACCTTTTACTGTTTAATGCACTTTTCTATCCATTTTTTCCCTACAAAATGTAACACCTCACATTTCTCTGTGTCAAGTTTCATCTGACGTCTACCTGCCCCATTTACTAACCTCTTTATGTCACACTGAAGTCATTACATTCCTATCTCTCTGCCTTCTCTCTCCTGTCTCCTTATTTTATTTTTGGCCAGCTTGGCTCAGTTGGTAACACTCTGTGCTCTGTCAGAGGGCCATGGGTCCAAGCTGTGTAACTTGAGCACGCGCGACAGGCTGAAGTTTCGGTGCAGTGCCGAGGGAGTACTACATTGTCGGAGGTGCCATCTTTTAGGCGGGAGGTTAAACTGAGGCCCTGTTTGCCCGTACATAAAAGATCCCACGGCACTATTCAAAGAGGACCTCAAGGAGGTCTTCCAATTTCCTGGACGACATTTATCCTTCAACCAACACCACCTGATTATTGGCAATATTGCATTTGCAAAGTCTTCCATGTGACCTCTCTAAGCAAGGCTATCAAGGTAGTAGTGGTGAGAGATCGTGGCAGAGGTGTGGCGAATGTTTATGGTGGAGGAGCAGCAGGAGATCGTGGCGGGGGTGCGGCAAATGAGGGTACGGGGCCCAGAAGAGCCGAGGGCCCAGGGGCAGCACAGGCCAGCCCACACTGCAATATGTGTGCACACTAGGTCCGTGCAGCAGAGCAGGTCTCCAGTCATCCTGGTTAACCCTTGCTACTGGATAAAGGCCAAACTCTGTCAAGCCCGTGTGGTGGCTGGTGTGCAACAGTCACCACACATTAAAAAAATCCACACACAGGCATCTTCCACCCCTGGAGTTCAGGACTGGGACATCGGATCCTTCATTGAAACATCTGTGAACTCATGTGGAAGCAAGTCATCCTCGTTCGATGATGGTGATGATGATGATGATGATGATGGTTGAACTGTACCTTAACTCCATCGACCTGCCTTGGTTGCATCACCCATAATAGCCTTGCCTAACAAAAATCTATCAATCTCAGTCTTGAAATTTTCACTTTAATTTAGTCTCACCAGGTTTTTGTGGTGCGAGACTTCCAGATTTCCACCACCCTTTGTGTGAAGCAGTGCTTCCTCACATCACCCTGGAATGGCCTGGCTTTAATTTTAAGGTTATGTCCCCTTGTTCTGGACTCCCCCACTAGTGGAAACAGTTTCTCTCTATTTACCATATCAGTTTCTTTAATCACCTTAAACACCTCAATTAGATCACCCCTTAATCTGCTATACTCCAGGGAATACAAGCCTGATCTATGCAAGCTGCCCTCATAATTTAACCCTTTTAGCCCCACTATCATTCTGGAGAATCTGTGCTTTCTCCAACCTTTGCTGCCACTAAAGGGGGAGGTTCCCGAGTTGGCAAACTTGTTGCAGCAACTACTCCGATAAATTTATGCTGCAAATGGCGATATATAAACTGCAACAACAACAATTTGTATTGATATCGCACCTTTAACGTAGTAAAACATCCCAATGTGCTTCGCAGGAGCATTATCAAACAAAACTTGACACCGAGCCACATAAGGAGATATTAGGACAGGAAGAGGTAGGTTTTAAGGGGCGTCTTAAAGGAGAAAAGAGAGGTAGAGAGTCAGAGAGGTTTAGGGAGGGAATTCCAGATCTTAGGGCCTTGGCAGCTGAAGGCACGGCCACCGATGGTGGAGCAACGGCAATTGGGGCTGCTCAAGAGGCCAGAATTGGAGGAGTGCAGAGATATCAGAGGATCGTAGGCAATGTTCTCTGTAAGCAGTGTTTTGTTTTGCACGGCCTGTTACTTTTAATGCGTGGTCCCTTTAAATGTAAAAGACGGTGAGTGGCAGATTACTGCGCAGCTGCTGCGCACAGCTTGGAGGGGCCATTGGTTGTAGGGCTGGAAGAGGTTACAGGGATAGGGAGGGAGGTGTGAGGCCATGGAGGAATTTGAAAACAAGGATGAGAACTTTTAAATCGAGACGTTGCTGGGCGTCAATGTAGGTCAGCGAACAAAGGTGATGGTTGAATGGGACTTGGTGTGAGTTAGGACACAGGCAGCATAGTTTTGGATCAGCTCAAATTTAAGGAGGATGCAAATGATGCTCTATAAACTGTAACCTTTACAATGTGTTATTACCTCAGTATTTCCTCAAAGCTATAAAAATTATTCTGGCAATCACCCAATGATGTGACTGGTAATGTGACGATATACTGGCATGCACGTGTGTTGAAAAGCCTGCTAATATAGCTTCCAAGACATTTTACCAGGCACATTAGTCCTTGCTGCTCAGCCAGTAATAAGAATATAAGAACATTAGCCATTGAATAAGATCATGGCGGATCTGATCATGGACTCAGTTCCACTTCCATGCCCAATCCCCATAATCCTTTATTCCCTAATCACTCAAAAATCTGTCTATCGCCGCCTTACATATATTCAATGACCCAGCCCCCACAGCTCACTGGGGCAGAGAATTCCACAGATTTACAACCTTCTGAGAGAAGAAATTCTTCTTCATCTCAGTTTTAAATGGGCGGCCTCTTATTCTGAGATTATGCCCCCTCGTTTTAGTATCCCCTATGAGTGGAAATGTCCTTTCTGCATCCAACTTGTCGAGCCCTCCCATTATCTTATATGTTTTGATAAGATTATCTCTCATTCTTCTGAACTCCAATGAGTATAGTCCCAACCTACTCAACCTATCTTCATAAGTCAACCCCCTCACCTCCGGAATCAACCTAGTGAACCTTCTCTGAACAGCCTCCAATGCAAGTATATCCTTCCTTAAATACGGACACCAAAACTGCACGCAGTACTCTAGGTGTGGCCTCACCAATACTCTACAGTTGTAGCAGGACTTCCCTGCTTTTCTACTCTATCCTCCTTGCAATAAAGGCCAACATTCTATTTACCTTCCTGATTACCTGCACACTAACTTTTTGTGTTTCATGCACAAGGACCCCCCAAGTCCCTCTGCACTGAAGCACTTTGCAATTTTTCTCCATTTAAATTATAATTTGCTTTTCTATTTTTTCTGCCAAAGTGGATAACCTCACATTTTCCCACATTATACTCCATCTGCCAAATTTTTGCCCACTCACTTAGCCTTTGCAGATTGTTTGTGTCCTCCTCACAAATTGCTTTCCCACCCATCTTTGCATCATCAGCAAACTTGGGTACATTACACTTGGTCCCTTCATCCAAGTCATTACTATAGATTGTAAATAATTGAAGCCCCAGCACCGATCCCTGCGGCACCCCACTAGTTACTGTTTGCCAACCGGAAAATGACCCATTTATCCCGATCCTCTGTTTTCTGGTAGTTAGCCAATTACCTATCCATGCTAATATATTACCCCCAACCCTGTGAACTTTTATCTTGGTGAATTAACATTTTAGATGGCACCTTATTGAATGCCTTCTGGAAATCCAAATACACCACATCCACTGGTTCCCCTTTATCTACCCTGCTCGTTACATCCTCAAAGAGCTCCAACAAATTTGTCAAACATGATTTCCCTTTCATAAAACCATGCTGACTCTGCTTGATTGAATTATACATTTCCAAATGTCCTGCTACTGCTTCTTTAATAATGGACTCCAGCATTTTCCCAACAACAGATGTTAGGCTAACTGGTCTATAGATTCCTGCTTTCTGTCTGCCTCCTTTTTTAAATAGGGGCGTTACATTTGTGTTTTCCAATCCACTGGGACCTCCCCAGAATCCAGGGAATTTTGGTAGATTACAACCAATGCATCCACTATCTCTGTAGCCACTTCTTATAGGACCCTAGGATGCAAGCCATCAGGTCCAGGGGACATGTCTGCCTTTAGTCCCATTATTTTACCGAGTACTGCTTCTTTAGTGATAGTGATTGTATTAAGTTCCTCCCTCCCTATAGCCCCTTGATTATCCACTATTGGGATATTTTTAGTGTCTTCTATCGTGAAGACCGATACAAAATATTTGTTCAAAGTCTCTGCCATTTCCCCTGTTCCACATTATTAATTCCCCAGCCTCATCCTCTAGAGGACCAACATTTACTTTAGCCACTCTTTGCCTTTTTATGTAGAAACTTTTACTATCTGTTTTTATCTTGCGTGCTAGTTTATTTTCATAATCTATTTTCCCTCTCTTTATTATTTTTTTAGTCGTTGTTTGCTGACTTTTAAAAGTTTCCCAATCCTCTGGCCTCTCACTAGTCTTGGCCACATTATATGCCCTTGTTTTCAGTTTGATACCATCCCTTATTTTCTTAGTTAGCCACGGATGGTTATCCCTTCTCTTACAGCCTTTCCTTCTCATTGGGATATATTTTTGTTGAGAGTTATGAAATATCTCCTTAAATGTCTGCCACTATTCATCAACCATCCCATTCTTTAATCTATTTTCCCAGTCCAATTTAGCCAACTCTGCCTTCATACCTTTGTAGTCTCCTTTAGTTAAGCTTAGGACACTGTTTAGAGATCCAACTTTCTCACCTTCCAACTGAATTTGAAATGCAACCATGTTATGGTCACTCATTCCTAGAAGATCCTTTATTAGGAAATCATTTATTAATCCTGTCTCATTACACAGTACCAGATCTAAGATAGCCTGCTCCCTGGTTGGTTCTGCAACGTACTGTTCAAGGAAACTATCCCGGATACACTCTATGACCTCAAGGCTACCCTGGCCAATTTGCTTTGTCCAATTAATGTGGAGGTTAAAATCGCCCATGATTATTGCCGTTCCTTTTTTACAAGCCTCCATTATTTATTGATTTATACTCCGCCCAACAGTGTAGCTACTGTGAGGGGCCTATAGACTACGCCCACCAACGACTTTATCCCCTTATTATTCCTTATCACCACCCAAACTGTTTCAACATCTTGATCTTCTGAGCCAATATCGTTTCCCACAAATGCACTGATCTCATTCTTTATTAATAGTGCTACCCCATCTACTTTTCCTTTATGTCTGTCCCTCCGAATTGTCAAATGTCCCTGAATATTTAGTTCCCAGTCCAGGTCACCTTGCAACCACGTCTCTGTAATGGCTATCAGATCATACCCATTTGTATCTATTTGTGCCGTCAACTCATCTATTTTGTTACAAATGCTATGTGCATTCAGATAAAGAGTCTTTAAATTTGTTTTTTTAGCATTTTTTCCTGCTTTGACCCCACTTTCTGATTCACCTTTGTGTTTATACATTCTGTCCCTTCCTGGCACACTCTGGTTTTCATTTCCCCAGTGCTACCCTGCTCTATTGCCTTCTCCTTATTCTTTGACTTTTAAAATTTTCATTGACCTGAACTCTCCCCCCCCCAATAAATTAGTTTAAAACCCTCTCTACAGCCCTAGTTATTTGATTCGCCAGGACCCTAGTCCCAGCACGGTCTAAGTGGAGTCGGTCACAGCGGAACAGCTCCCTCTTACCCCAGTACTGTTGCCAGTGTCCCACGAACCAAAACCCATTGCTCCCACACCAGTCTTTGAGCCACGTGTTTAACTCTCTGATCATATTTACCCTATGCTCAGATAGTAATCCAGAGATTATTACCTTTGTGGTTCTGCTTTTCAATTTGGACACTAGCTGCTCATATTCCCTCAGCAGAACCTCTTTCTTTGTCCTATCTATGTCATTGGTACCCACATGAACCACGATAACTGGACCTTCCCTCTCGCACTCCAAGTTCCTCTCCAGCCCAGAGGAGATGTCCTTAACCCTGGCACCAGGCAGGCAACACAGCCTTCAGGACTCACGCTCTCGGCTGCAGAGAACAGTATCTATCCCCCTCACTGTACT
Source organism: Pristiophorus japonicus (assembly GCF_044704955.1). Classification (NCBI taxonomy): domain Eukaryota; kingdom Metazoa; phylum Chordata; class Chondrichthyes; family Pristiophoridae; genus Pristiophorus; species Pristiophorus japonicus. The sequence continues at coordinate 235,262,919 of NC_091977.1, read as the reverse complement.
GTCCCCTACCACTACAACGTTTCTTTTTACTCCCGCCACTTGAATGGCCCCCTGTACCATGGTGCTGTGGTCAGTTTGCTCATCCTCCCTGCAGTCCCTGCTCTCATCCACACAGGGAATAAGAGCCTCGAACCTGTTGGACAAGAGCAAGGGCTGAGGCTCCTCCATCACTCCATCCTTGAGTCCCCATACCTGCCTGGCTCGTAGTCACACCCTCCTGTCGCTCACCACGGACAAAATTTGAATTAATTAATCTAAGGGGTGTGACTGCCTCCTGGAACACAGCGTCCAGGTAACTCTCCCATTCCCTGATGTGTCGCAGTGTCCGCAGCTCGGACTCCAGCTCATCAACACGGAGCCGAATTCCTCGAGCTGCAGACACTTGCTGCAGATGTGGTTGACGGCGACCTCAATGGTGTCAACCAGCTTCCACATGCAACAGCAGAAACACATCGCCTGTCCTGCCATCTCTAGTGTATTTAGTTAATTAAGTTTTCAAGTTTTGTTTTTAATCTCAGCTCTTAATACAAACCAATGTCCTAGAAAAGAGAGAAAAACTCACCAACCAACCAATCACTTCCCTTCTTTCCCGTGACATCACACTTTGATTTTGGTTCTTTGTACTTCTTGTCTTCAGGTCAGTTGATGATTGGGCCCCGATCTCCTGCTCTGGTCTCGCGCTGCTTGGTATGCTGCTGGGCTCTCCCTCTCGCACTGTTTAAAGGCTGCCGCTCTCGCTCTGGTCTCGCATTACTTGCATTTCTATAGCGTCTTTCATGATCTCAGAATGTTCCAAAGTGCTTTATAGCCAACAGCTGATGACACCCAGAATCTACCTCACTACCACTACTCCCATCCCCTCCACAGTCTCTAAATTGTCAGACTGCTTGTCCGACATCCAGTTCTGGATGAGCAGAAATGTTCTCCAATTGAATATTGGGAAGACCAAAGCCATTGTTTTCGGTCCCTACCACAAACTCCGTTCCCTAGCCACTGATTCCATCCCTCTCCCCAACTTCTGTCGGAGGCTGAATCAGACTGTTAACAAAATTGGTGTCATATTTGACCCTAAAATGAGCTTTCAACTATATCTCCGCAGTATAACTAAGACTGCCTATTTCCACCTCCATAACATCGTCCATCACCACCCTTGCTGTTATGCCTCAAATAAAGCAATGTGACTGAGTACTGCAGACTTAAGTAAGTGTGACCTTAGTCTCTTTATTCTGACTCCAGAGTGCTCGCTCAACATGGGAGGCCTGCTTATATGCAATGCTCCCAAAGGATGCTGGGATCCCTTTGGACTCCAACAGATGCGCCCTCTGGTGGCTGTGCAATGCTGGTTACAAGATGTTGCATACATAACATCACTTCCCTCCAAAATCAATAATACACTTATTTACAGGTTGAGACGATCTGGGGCTTTCTGCTCCCTAGTTGATCATCTCAGTACAAACACAGGTGCAGGTGAGTTGGTTGGGCCTTCACTGGGCTGCTGCTCAGCTGGCCTTGCTTGGCTGCTCGGGATGATGAGTTCCGCGTCGTGGTCAACCGTGATGTCGGTTGCCACTTGTGTGTGTATCGGAGGGTCGAAGTTGGTGGTGTCCTCTTCAGGTTGCTCGTGGCTGTCTGTGAATTGCAGTTTGGTTTGGTCCAAATGCTTTCTGCAAGTTAGTTCATTTGCAAGTTTGACCTCAAACACCCTACTCCCTTCTTTGTCTACGACAGTGCCAGCAAGCCATTTGGGACCATGTCCACAGTTGAGTACAAATACAGGGTCATTGACTTCAATATCGCGTGACAAATTTGCATGATCATGGTACATGCTTTGTTGATGCCGCCTGCCCTCGACATGATCATGGAGATCAGGGTGGACTAGAGAGAGCCTTGTTTTGAGCGCCCTTTTCATGAGCAGTTCAGCAGGGGAATCCCGATGAGCGAGTGGGGTCTTATGCGGTAGCTGAGCAGGACTCGGGACAGGCGGGTCTGCAGGGAGCCTTCCGACACGCATTTCAAGCTTTGCTTGATGGTTTGGACTGTCCATTCTGCCTGGCCGTTAGATGCGGGCTTGACCGGGGCAGATGTGACGTGCTTGATCCCATTGCAGGTCATGAATTCCTTGAATTCAGCGCTGGTGAAGCACGGCCCATTATCTCTGACTAGGACATCAGGCAGGCCTTTTGTGGCAAATATGGCTCGTAGGCTTTCGATGTTGGCAGTGAACGTGCTTACAGACATTATTACACACTCAATCTATTTTGAATAAGCATCCACAACAACTAAAAACATTTTGCCTAGAAAAGGGCCAGCGAAGTCAACGTGGATCCTAGACCACGGTTTGAAGGGCCATGACCACAAATTTAGCGGTGCCTCCCTGGGTGCATTGCTTAGTTGAGAGCAAGTGTTGCATTGGCGCACGCAGGACTCCAAATCTGAGTCGATGCCGGGCCGCCACACATGGGATCTGGCTATCGCTTTCATCATTACTATGCCTGGGTGGGTACTGTGTAGGTCGTATATGAACGTTTCCCTGCCTTTCTTAGGCAAAACCATGCGATTACCCCACAGAAGACAATCTGCCTCCCACATTCTACCCTATGTAAACCAGTGGTGATCCAAAACTCGGCTGCCTGTGTCCTAACTCGTACCAAGTCCCATTCACCCATCACCCTGTGCTTGCTGACCTACATTGGCTTCCGGTTAAGCAACGCCTCGATTTCAACATTTTCATCCTTATTTTCAAATCCCTCCATGGCCTCGCCCCTCTCTATCCCTGAAATCTCCATCAGCCCCACAACCCCCTGAGATGTCTGTGCTCCTCTAATTCTGCCCTCTTGAGCACCCCTGATTATAATCACTCAACCATTGGTGGCCGTGCTTTCTGTTGCCTAGGCCCCAAGCTCTGGAATTCCCTACCTAAACCTCTCCGCCTCTTTATCTCGCTTTCCTCCTTCAAGACGCTCCTTAAAACTTACCTCTTTTCACCTGTGCTAATTTCTACTTATGCGGCTCAGTGTCAAATTTTTATCTCATAATACTTCTGTGAAACGCCTTGGGACATTCCACTCTGTTAAAGGCGCTATATCTATAAATATAAGCTGTTGTTATTTTTGTTGTTGAAGTGCTTTTAAAGTATAGTCACTGTTTTTATGTAGGAAACATGGCAGCCAATTCGGACACAGCAAGCTCCCACAAACACAAAGTTTTTTTTAGTGATGTTGAATGAGAGATAAATATTGGCCAGGACTTCGAAATAGTGTCACCTGAGAGGGCAGACGGGATGTCAGTTTAGCGTCTCATCCAAAAGACAGCACCTCTGACAGTACAGCACTCCCTCAGTACTGCGTTGGAGTGTCAGCTTGGATTTTTGTGCTCAAGTTCCTGGAGAGGAAGTTGAAACCACAACCTTCTGACTCAGAGGCAATTGTGCTACCCACTGAGCCACACCCGACACTGTGAACTGTAACTAACTACACTTTATCACCCTTAGCGTTGCTGCGCACTAGCACGGCGGTATGTTCACCTCACACAGCCTCCATCCACTTCATACAACTGCTGTCAATGTAGCATCCAACCCCAGGCTCTGCAAACCGAGCAACTTGAAAGAAACCCTTCAGTTATGAATGAATTGAATGTGGTCTGCTGCAGGTCAACAACAAAAAAATAGCACTCATGTGCAGACTGCCTGGAGTCTTTGCAACACAACATTCCCTCTCCAAACAAAAGAACGTCAGAGCAGTCAGATTTAAGAAGCACTTGACTTCCCAAAACGAATGGAATCTTGTCAGTTGATGACTTGAGAAATAAATGTTCTACATACCACAGAGCAAGAGTCACTTAACTGTGACCCATTAACTTCTTATATCGTTATCATCTTGACTCAGTTGGTAGCTCTCGTGCCTCTGAGACAGAAGGGTGTGGGTTTAAGCCTCACTTTAGTGCAATACTGCGAGAGTGCAGTCTTTTTAAGAGGTGGCGTCCCATTTGATAAGATGTCTGCCATGAGAAAGTGTGCTGTTGTTAGAGATAAGGGAGCAGAGTTTCTGTACGTTTATGCTAGTTATATCAGCGCAATCCGGGCAAAATCAGCCATACCACCGCTAAGATTGGGGAATTTTACAGGTACGAGAGATACGCCCAAAACCACTTGCGTTCGTGCTTTGCGCAATCTTTTACGCCGATTTAAGGTTCAATTCACCTGGATCAGGCCCCGCCCACAAAACTGACCTCATTGATATTGGGAGATTCTGCCAGTTGTGCTGGATTTTTGTGCGTTAATCTCTGGAGTGGGAGTTTACAAACAAATTGACTAGTGTACACCAATGAAATTATTAAATGGTTCAGTATATTGTTTTAAAGTCATTTTCAGTGATTTTAAATCAGGTTACTCACAGGCAGAGGGCTGGACACCCTTATTAAAAAAGCTTACTTTTTGTGATAAATCCATTTTCAGGTATATTCATTAAACTGCACCAGGTTACCGCTCTTAAATACATCAAGGAATATTTTTTAATGGAAGAAACAGAATTGAAACGATTACATTCTATTACACTGCCCAATTGCGCTAGTTGAATTAAGATTTTATGTTTGTAATTATGAAAGTGAATTTTAGCGGATACTTGAAGTGTAAATGAACCAGCGCAATTTCAAGTACATTTTGGGTGCCATTTCCCAACGGCACCCAAAGCGGAAACTCTACCCCAAGACGTCTGCCAGTTCTGGGACATTAAACTATATTATTTAAGAAGGGTAGAGAGTTGGCCATTTGAGCCAGTTCTTCGTGGCCAACAAACTGTAGGAGGTCGGCGACGCAGATCGGCGCCGGGCGGTGTTCCTCACGGTTTGTGGTCCAAAAATTTATGGTCTGATAAAGAATCTACTCCTGCCTGTGAGTCCAACAGAGAAGACGTATGAAGAATTGTATACATTAGTACAGGGCCGTCTTAAGCCAGGCGAAGGCATCATCAACTTGAGATACAGATTTTATATGCACGTTCGCTCAGAGGGCCAGAATGCGGCGGAATTTGTTGCCGACCTGAGACGTCTAACGAGACCGTGTAAGTTTGGGGCAATGTTGGCAGACAAGCTGCGGGACTTCTTTGTACTCGGCATCAAGCACAAGGTGATCCTGTATAAACTACTGGCGGTGGAGACGTTGGACTTGAACAGGGCCATCACGATCGCTCAGTCATGCATGACGAAGGAGAGAAGTCTAAAGCAGGTATCAGTGAAAAAAATCGAAACTCGGCAAGTACTGTAAATATGATTGATTCGGCTTTCGGCAGAGTGGCATATGGCAGGACCTACACGACTGTGTATTCGAAACCTGTGGCTGCCCAAATTCCAGCAGCGGGAATGCATCCGATTTCTCCGTGTTGACGTTGTGGGGGAAATCATCGGCACCAGCAGTGCCTATTTAAGCAAATAGTTGCAAAGGCTGTCTGAGAGTGGGACATCTGCAGCGCAAGTGTCCGCAGATGAGCAAGCGTGCTGCGACACACCACGTGGAGGATGATGGTCAGACTAGCGCGGATCTGGATACGCAAACTGAGATACCAGAGGAGGGAGTATATGGACTGTACTCGTTCCTAAATAAGATCAAACCGTTAAGATGCAAAACATAAAAACAGATAGTAAAAGCTTTTACAGATATATAAAACGGAAAAGAGTGACTAAAGTAAATGTTGGTCCCTCAGAAGATGAGAAGGGGGATTTAATAATGGGAAATGTGGAAATGGCTGAGACCTTAAACAATTATTTTGCTTCGGTCTTCACAGTGGAAGACACAAAAACCATGCCAAAATTGCTGGTCACAGGAATGTGGGAAGGGAGGACCTTGAGACAATCACTATCACTAGGGGGATAGTGCTGGACAGGCTAATGGGACTCAAGGTAGACAAGTCTCCTGGTCCTGATGAAATGCATCCCAGGGTATTAAAAGAGATGGCGGAAGTTATAGCAGATGCATTCGTTATAATCTACCAAAATTCTCTGGACTCTGGGGAGGTACCAGCGGATTGGAAAGCAGCTAATGTAATGCCTCTGTTTAAAAAAGGGGGCAGACAAAAGGCAGGTAACTATAGGCCGGTTAGTTTAACATCTGTAGTGGGGAAAATGCTTGAAACTATCATTAAGGAAGAAATAGCGGGACATCTAGATAGGAATAGTGCAATCAAGCAGACGCAGCATGGATTCATGAAGGGGAAATCATGCTTAACTAATTTACTGGAATTCTTTGAGGATATAATGAGCATGGTGGATAGAGGTGTATCGATGGATGTGGTGTATTTAGATTTCCAAAAGGCATTCGATAAGGTGCCACACAAAAGGTTACTGCAGAAGATAGAGGTATGCGGAGTCAGAGGAATTGTATTAGCATGGATAGAGAATTGGCTGGCGAACAGAAAGCAGAGAGTCGGGATAAATGGGTCCTTTTCGGGTTGGAAATCGGTGGTTAGTGGTGTGCCACAGGGATCGGTGCTGGGACCACAACTGTTTACAATATACATAGATGACCTGGAAGAGGGGACAGAGTGTAGTGTAACAAAATTTGCAGATGACACAAAGATTAGTGGGAAAGCGGGTTGTGTAGAGGACACAGAGAGGCTGCAAAGAGATTTGGATATGTTAAGCGAATGGGCTAAGGTTTGGCAGATGGAATACAATGTCGGAAGTGTGAGGTCATTCACCTTGGGAAAAAAAACATTAAAAGGGAATATTATTTGAATGGGGAGAAATTACAACATGCTGAGGTGCAGAGGGACCTGGGAGTCCTTGTGCATGAATCTCAAAAAGTTAGTTTGCAGGTGCAGCAGGTAATCAGGAAGGCGAATGGAATGTTGGCCTTCATTGCGAGAGGGATGGAGTACAAAAGCAGGGAGGTCCTGCTGCAACTGTATAGGGTATTGGTGAGGCCGCACCTGGAGTACTGCGTGCAGTTTTGGTCACCTTACTTAAGGAAGGATATACTGGCTTTGGAGGGGGTACAGAGACGATTCACTAGGCTGATTCCGGAGATGAGGGGGTTACCTTATGATGATAGATTGAGTAGACTGGGTCTTTACTCGTTGGAGTTCAGAAGGATGAGGGGTGATCTTATAGAAACATTTAAAATAATGAAAGGGATAGACAAGATAAAGGCAGAGAGGTTGTTTCCACTGGGAGGGGAGACTAGAACTAGGGGGCACAGCCTCAAAATACAGGGGAGCCAATTTAAAACCGAGTTGAGAAAGAATTTCTTCTCCCAGAGGGTTGTGAATCTGTGGAATTCTCTGCCCAAGGATGCAGTTGAGGCTAGCTCATTGAATGTATTCAAATCACAGATAGATAGATTTTTAACCAATAAGGGAATTAAGGGTTACGGGGAGCGGGCGGGTAAGTGGAGCTGAGTCCACAGCCAGATCAGCCAAGATCTTGTTGAATGGTGGAGCAGGCTCGAGGGGCTAGATGGCCTACTCCTGTTCCTAATTCTTATGTTCTTATGTTCTTATGATAATGATCAACGTGAAATTTAATGAGGTGCCAGTATCGATGGAACTGGATATGGGGGCGAGTCAATCGATAATGAGCCAGAGGGATTTTCGACAAGCAGTGAGGCCCAGGCTGAGTCCAGTCAATGCCAAGTTGCGCGTGTAACCAAAGAACTCACAACGGTGATTGGCAATGCCACAATTAAAGTGTCACATGAGAGTGCGGTTCATGAGTTACTGCTACGTATTGTCCCAGGCAATGGCCCAATGCTGTTCGGCAGGAACTGGCTTGAAAAAATCAGATGCAATTGGAATGACATCAAGGCGTTGTCGTCGAAGAAAGATACATGTGCCCAAGTATTGAGCAAGTTCTCCTCGCTGTTCAAACCAGGCATCGGCAACTTCACGGGAGCCAAGGTGCAGATCCACGTGGACTCGGATGCAAGACCAGTCCGTCATAAAGCTCGGCGGTTCCGTATATGATGAGGAAGGTGGTCGAAATCGAACTGGACAGACTCCAGCGTGAAGGGATCATATCACTGGTTGAATTTAATGAATGGGCCAGCCCCATTGTTCCTGTGCTGAAAATTGATGGCACAGTCAGAATCTGTGGAGACTACAAGGCTACGATCAACAGGGTTTCAAAACAGGATCAGTACCAGTTACCAAAGGCTGATGACTTGTTTGCAATGCTAGTCGGGGGGAAGTCGTTCACCAAACTGGACTTGACGTCGGCCTACATGACACAGGAGCTGGTCGAGACGTCAAAGAGACTTAAGTGCATTAACACGCATAAAGGACTGTTTATTTATCACAGGTGACCTTTTGGAATTTGCTCGGCTGCAGCAATATTTCAGAGGAACATAGAGAGTCTACTGAAGTCCATTCCCAGAACCGTTATGTTCCAAGATGACATCCTGATCACAGGTCATGACTCCGAGGAACATCTGAACAACCTGTTCTACATCGTCTTGACAAAGTGGGACTTCGACTGAAAAGCTCAAAGTGCGTCTTCATGGCACCAGAGGTTGAATTCCTGGGAAGGAAAATTGCTGCTGACGGCATCAGGCCCACAGATGCAAAAACCAAGGCCATCAAGAATGCACCCAAGCCGCAGAATGTGACGGAGCTGCGTTCGTTCCTGGGTCTACTCAGCTATTCCAGTAACTTCCAACCTAAATTGAGCACCTTATTAGAACCTTATTAGCACATGCTGCTACGAAAAGGCGACAACTGGGTATGGGATGCGTCTCAAGACAGAGCTTTTGAGAAAGCCACTAATCTGCTTTGCTCTAACAAGCTACTGGTACATTATGACCCATGTAAATGTTTAGTATTGGTCTGTGATGCTTCATCATATGGAATTGGTTGCGTACTCCAACAAGCTAATGAGTCGGGTAAACTTCAACCAGTCACGTATGCTTCAAAAAGTTTGTCTAAAGCAGAAAGAGCCTACAGCATGGAAGAGAATGAAGCACTAGCTTGTGTGTATGGGGTTAAAAAGATATATCAGTACCTGTTTGGTCTTCAGTTTGAACTGGAGACAGATCACAAGCTGCTCATTTCACTGTTCTCTGAAAACAAAGATATCACTACCAATGCTTCATCCCGCATCCAGAGGTGGGCGCTGACATTATCCGCTTATGATTATGTCATTCGCCATAGACCTGGCACTGAGAATTGTGCCGATGCTTTGAGCCATCTGCCGTTGCTCACACCGGAGGTGGAAACGCCACAGCCAGTGGACCTATTGTTAGTTATGGATGCTTTTGAGAGTGAAGGAACCCCTGTCACTGCTCAACAAGTTTAGACCTGGACCAGCCAGGATCCTATTTTATCGGTGGTGAAGAGTTGCATCCTCAAAGGTGATTGGTCTGCCATAGCCAAGTAAATATGCGAGGAGACCAAACCTTACATTCGCCGCAAAGACGAACTGTCTATTCAGTTGGATTGTGTACTATGGAGCAATCATGTTGTTATGCCCTAGAAAGGGTGAGATAAATTTGTACGTGAGCTACATAGCACACATCCCGGCATTGTAATGATGAAAGCAATCGCCAGGTCTCATGTATGGTGGCCGGGAATTGACTCTAAGCTGGAATCATGTGTGCATCAGTGCAACACTTGTATGCAGCTCAGCAAAGCACCAGCGGAATCACCGCTGAGTCTGTGGTCGTGGCCGTCCAAACCATGGTCCAGGATCCACATAGACCTTGCAAGTCCCTTCCTGGGGAAGATGTTTTTAGTTGTGGTGGATGCATATTCGAAGAGGATAGAGTGAATAATCATGTCATCCAGCACATCCACAGTTACCATTGGGAATCTCAGTGTCATGTTTGCGACACATGGTCTGCCTGACATCGTTGTTAGCGACAACGGATGGTGCTTCACCAGTCAGGAGTTTCAAGAGTTCATGAAACTCACTGGTATCAAACATGTAAGGTCAGCACCATTCAAACCTGCATCCAATGGGCAAGCAGAACGTGCTGTCCAAATCATAAAGCAGAGTATGAAGTGAGTAACCCAAGGATCACTGCAGACCCGCCTGTCATGCATACTGCTGAGTTACAGGACAAGACCACACACACTTACCGCGGTCTCACCTGCTGAACTAATGATGAAGAGAGGTCTTAAGACCAAGCTATCTCTTGTATACCCTGACTTGAATAATCATGTTGAATATAGAAGACAAAGTCAGCAACGGTATCACGATCGCACAGCTGTGTCACGCGATATTTCTGTAAATTATCCTGTATATGTTCTGAATTATGGTCAGGGTCCCAAGTGGATCGCTGGTACTGTCATGGCCAAGGAGGGCAACAGAGTATTTATTGTCAAGCTCAAAAATGGGCAAACATGCAGGAAACATATGGATCAGACAAAGCTGCGGCACACAGATGAACCGGAACAGTCGGAGGAAGAGACAATCGACAACCAACCTGCCCCCAGTCATCAGAGGATTCAGTAGTCATCAGTGAATCGGGACTTTCAATCACTGACATGTTCAATGAAAATGGACTTTCAATCCCTGACTTGGCCATTGCCACTCCCACCAGATCAGCCACCCAACCACCAGTCACAACAGAATCTGAGCACTCATCCAAGGCTGGAGTTAAACTGAGACGGTCAACCCGGGAGCGTAAAATACCGGACCATTTCAATTTGTAAAAGACTGTGTTAATATCTCAGAGGGGGGTATTATCATGTATATACTTTTGGGATCACTAGTCACCAGATGGCGTCACTGTTGGGGGCCATTGGGCTGCACGCCCAATAGTATAAAAAGGCCAGCCATTTTGTATATCAGACACTTTGGGCCTTAATAAAGCAGAGCCAAGGCCATACCTCTTGGAGTTAAACAGTACTCATTCTAACAGTTATTGTATATACAACAGTAAGGATTGGAAACAAAGTGGTACTGCTTATTTTCATAGCATGAGATTTATTTCTCTGCTTTGGAATGACATACTGGTGTTTAATGTTGCCTACCTTTTGAGCCAATGTTTCTCAGGATTTCCTCCTGTGCACGTCAACTGTAATTATATCACATTGCAAGGAAGTAAAGGTGAAAAGGTCCAAATGGGGTGAATGTTCACCCTCCCCCGCACGGGCAGTAATCTGGCGGAGTGCACTGCCTGCCTGTTATAGAATCTTCACGACTCTCATTCCATTGATTTCTCCTCCATTGCCGGCCTCTGCCTTCTGTTGCTGAAACCACTTATCCATGTTTTGCCATCTCTGGACTTCGTTTCTTCAAAGTCTTCCTCGCTGGCCTCCCACGTTCCATCTCCAAAATCTTCAACTTGTCCAAATGCAGCTGTCCCTTTCCTGTTTTGCACTAATTCCATGTCCCCATCATCTTGTCAACCTACATAGACCATTTGTCCCATAATGTATTAAATTTAAAATCTTTGTCCTCATCTTCAATTTCCTCCACAACCTCTCTTACCTGTGCAGCCTCACCCCCATCTGCAGCCTCCTTATGTCCCCTCTTCCACTCCTGTCTTCTGACTTGCCTTTTGTGCAACACCCCTCCTTTGGGCCCATCATTGGTTTCAGAGCCTTCAACCACTTCACTCTCTCTCTGGAACTCTTTCTCTAAACCTTTTGATATTGTGGGCCTCTTGGGACCAAGGTGTACCTCATCTCAGGGCTTCTGAGTCCCAGGTGGACTCTGCAGCAGGCTGCACCACCACTGCAGACCCATTGGCAGCTTAGTCCTGTATCCCAATACCTACATGAAGGAGGCATCTGAGGGGGTTGTCGTATGATCTGTCACCAGGAGAAATTATGCCATCAAAAAGGCAGATTCTAGCAATGCCACTTGTGCTGGATCCTGGATCTGAGTGCCCACTGAGCAGTAGAAGGGCAGGCCATAAGAGATGTCACCCTGAAGCCCCCATCCATCATTTTCATCATATGGTTGCCCCAAGCCCACGACCCATCTGTGGCCCCGTGGAGGTCAGCCATGCCTCACTGGGTAGCACTCTCACCTCTGAGTCAGAAGGTCTTGGGTTCAAGTCGCACTCCAGGGACTTGAGCGCAAAAATCTAGGTTGACGCTCGTGTCAGTACTGAGGGAGTGCTGCACTGTCAGAGGGGCTGTCTTTCAGATGAGGCATTAAACCGAGGACCCGTCTGCTCTCTCAGGTGGACGTAAAAAATCCCATGGCACTATTTTGAATAATAGCAGAGGAATTCTCCCAGGTGTCCTGGCTAATATTTATCCCTCAACCAACATCACTAGAATAGGTTATCTGTTCATTTTGTTTGGTAGGAGCTTGCTGTGTGCAATTTGTCTGCCACATAGAATCATAACATCATAGAAATCTACAGCACAGAAGGAGGCCATTTGTTACATCATGTCTGTGCTGTCCGAAAAAGAGCTATCCACCCAAATCCCACTTTCCAGCTCATGCTCCGTAGTCTTGTAGGTTATGACACTTCAAGTGCATATCCAAGTACTTTTTGAATGCAATAGGGTTTCTGTCTCTACCACCCTTTCAGGTTGTGTTTCCCAGACTCCCACCACCCTCTGGGCGAAAAAAGTTCTCCTCAACTCCTCTCTAATCCTTCTAACAATTACTTTAAATCTATGCCCCCTGGTTATTGACTACACTGCTAAAAGAAATAGGTCCTTCCTATCCACTTTAGCTAGGCCCCTCATAATTTTATACACCTCAATTTGGTCTCCCCTCAGCCTCCAATGTTAAAAAAAACCAACCCCAGCCTAAAAAATCATTCTTCATAACTAAAATTCTTCAGTCCTGGCAACATCCTCGTAAATCTCCTCTTTACCCTTTCTCGTACAATCACATCTTTCCTGTATTGTGGTGACCAGAACTGTATACAGTACTGTAGCTGTGGCCTAACTAGTGTTTTATATAATTCAAGCATAACCTCCCTGCTCTTATATTCAATGCCTCGGCTAATAAAGGCAAGTTTCTCATATGCCTTCTTCACCACATTATCTACGTGGCCTGCTACCTTCAGGGATCTGTGGAAGTCCCTCAGTTCCTCTACACTTCTCAGTATCCTACCATTTATTGTGTATTGCTTTGCCTTGTTAACCCTCCCCAAATGCATTACCTCACACTTCTCTTGATTGAGTTTCGTACATTACAACAGTGACTACACTTTCAAAATATTTCATTGGCTGTAAAGTGCTTTAGGATGTCCTGAGGTCATGAAAGGTGCTATATTTAATGCAAGTCTTTCTTTCTTTGTTTTGGGCTCCCTTGCCACTGGCTTTCCTGTCATCAGCCAATTCCTATATTTAACTTCCTGCCCTAAAGTTCTAGTAGTGTTTGCCAATGTGCACAGTCTTAAAAAAACATAGATTTCTATGAACAAACACAAAAACCTCAAAACATCATTGTTTAAACAATTTATTTAAATTCCAACAATACTTAATTGACTTTCTGCTCTAATGGTATGAAATGATAACAAGGAGGAGCCATATCACCAGCACCAGTAGCCCATATAAAATATGCCCAAGTCATATCAGTCAAATATGTCTGAATGCATAAAAACATTATTTTAAAGGTACTGTGCAGCCACAAGGATTAAGAGAATAAATTTATCTCTTGCATTAGTAACCAAAACACTGTTGAGCTTTAATATACGTCAGAAAATTGCTGACAACTAGAGGGGATCAACGGTTTTGATTTTACAATTCCCTTTGAGAATTTGTGGGTCATTTCCCATATAAATTATCTTTAGCTATCATTCTCTGGAATTAGCACTCATTTCACATAACTCGCCAAATATCTGTGTAAATGTATTGTTTGATTTTGTGAGGAGATTTACTCTTGTGAAAGCCAAAAAAACTGTAAGAAATTGCTATTAAATTGCGATCAAATGAAACAGCCTAAAGTGTTTCAAGGAGCAGCGCACTCTGATTCATCTTTGTAAGAATAAATAGCTCAAATCATTTGTCCCGACCAACTTAATAATAAAATCACATAAAAAACAAAAAAATGGCTAAAGCAAACTAGGAATACATCAGCATTTGAATAAAAAGGGCAGATTTATCTGCGCCCATTTTTGGGCTTCAGACCTCATTAACATCTATTGCGCAATCTGCCAAGCCAGCGCCTGACGGACCTCCACAGGCAACTTGTGAAGTTTACTTGGAAGAAGTTTACTTAGAGGCAGCTGGCCTCGCCAGAAGAGGCCCGAAGGTAAGCCTCGGGAGGGGGTTGGAATGGTCCCAGCATGGAAGGGCCATTGTGAGGACTGTGGAATCAGGGGAGCACTTTTGATCCTCCTCGTTCCATGGGAAGGTTTTAAAAAAAAATTGCTATTAAAAAAAAACGGACCTTAATGTTGGTGTCTGCTGCTTAGGCCACAGCGGTTGCTAAGGAATCCTGAGCAGGACAGGCCCGAATCCTGCCCCGTTTCTGTGAGGGTACTTAAAATAGCCTTAGGCCCCTCATTTAAATATGTAAGAAACATCTGGAAAATGGCCTGAGCAACTATGGGGTTGAATGTTTTTCATGGCGCCTCTGGGGTGCCGGCCATTGGTCCCCAAATCTGGGCTCGTAGAGCCATTTTAAGTTTGTAAAACAGGCGCAATGACGTCCAATTTACAACTCATATTCTTTAGTCTACAGCAGAAATGTATAAATATTGCATTTATAAAGGATAATGACTGTCATAGTCTCCCACCTCCTTAGATCGTTAAAAAGACTACAAAATGAACAGCGACGTGCTGTGCGATTAACTTGACTCATGCGAAAAGACCAACAGGACACAGAGGTCATTCACGTTCACACACAGCTACTATTAGTTATGTAACTTCCTGTTATCTGGATATTTAGTCTTCACATCTGCAAATCTTTAATGATTTGGTTTGGAAGCTTTTGAACATGAGTCACGGGAACAGAATTCTGAGCATGTCGCAATCTAATACACTCTTTAGTTCAAGAATGCATGGGAAATGGAGCTAGCACAGCAATCATGTAAGAATGTCTGAGCTGCCTCAGAGATAAATTACCTCTCCAAGAAGCAACTTAACCACCGATCTCTACAGACAATGTGGAATGTGTGATGGACTTCTACCCGGATGAGCAGCATTATCACTGTAAAGAAAAGAAGGACTTGTGTTAAACAAATATTTTGCATCTGTCTTCACAGTAGAAGACACAAAAAAAAAATCAGAAATAGTAGAAAACCAGGGGTCTAATGAGAGTGAGAAGTTAAAGTAATTAATATTAGTAAAGAAAAAGTACTGGAGATGTACTAAAAGCTGACAAATCCCCTGGACCTGATGGCCAAAATCCTAGAGTTCTAAAAGAAGTGGCTGCAGAGATGTGGATGCATTGGTTGTGATATTTCAAAATTTCCTAGATTCTAGAACGGTCCCAACGGATTGGTAGGTAGCAAATGTAACACTGCTGTTCAAGAAAGGAGGGAGAGAGAAAAAAGGGAACTACAGGCCAGTTAGCTCGACATCAATCATCGGGAAAATGTTGGAATCCATTATTAAGGAAGTGTTAACAGGGCACTTAGAAAGTTATAATATGATTAGGCAGAGTCAACAAGGTTTTATGAAAGGGAAATCATGTTTGACAAATCTATTGGAGTTTTTTGTTCAGCCATGAACTTATTGAATGGCAGTGCAGGCTAGAAGGGCCGAATGGCCTACTCCTGCACCTATTTTCTATGTTTCTATGTTTATGTTTCTATGTTTTGAGGATGTAACTAGCAGGGTAGATAAGGGGAACCAGTGGATGTAATATATTTGGATTTTCAAAAGGCATTTGATAAGGTGCCACATAAGATAAGGGCTCATCGGGTTGTGGGTAATATATTAGCATGGATAGAGGATTGGTTAAAGGACAGAAAACAGAGAGTAAGAATAAACGGTTCATTTTTAGGCTGCCAGGCTGAAACTAGTGGGGTGTCGCAAGGATCAATGCTTGGGCCTCAGCTATTTACAATCTATATTAATGACTTAGATGAAGAGACCGAGCACAATGTAGCCAAGTTTGCTGAAGATACAAAGCAAGATGGGAAAGTAAGCTGTGAGGAGGACACCCGGGGGAAATTGTAACCTCAAAAAACAGGCGGGTTTGGGTCGGGTGGGAAGTTAAAGTGGTAGAAATCTGAATCGCGACCCACTGCCAGTTTTAACGGAGGTGGGATGGGGGACAGGTGGCCGATCCACTCCCAGGAGGTTGGCTGGCACTTTAAATATTGTAATGAGGCTGTTTGCATCAGTTTGAATCTCCATTTTAAATTTAACTCTGGGCGGTTGGGTTTTCCAGACCTTGGGGAACATGGCAGCTAAACGATGGTGAGGACTGCTGGCTTGAGGAGTTAAGTGCCTTTCCACTTACCTGCTGGATCCACTGACCTTGCCTCGCCAAACCCCACGATTGGACACCCGCCCAAGGCCTCTGATCTCAGCCCCCACCCCCTGGACTCCGATACCTCTACCCCGGCCTCCAATCTCCGGCCCCAGCTCCCAAAACCCCCCTCTCTGGCCTCCGATCACCAGCCCCTGGCCCCCGCTCCGGCCCACCAATGCCAGCCTTCCAACCACCACCCCCCATCTCAATCTGGATGGCTGTGGGGGGAAACAGAGAAAATAAATGTTAATCAGGCCCTGCAGTTAAATTCGGCAGGGCCTGAGGGAAACCCGTTGTCCCGGGTTTCCTGATCTCAATCCGGCTCTCTGCTCCCTACCCGCCCCCAAGTTAAAATCCTACTGAAAGAGTCTGCAAAGGGATGTAAGCAGGTTGAGGTGAGTGGGCAAGAAGGTAACAGATAGAGTATAATGTGGGGAAATGTAAGGTTATTCACTTTTGGTAGGTAGAATAGAAAAACAGAATGTTTTAAATGATGAGAAAATAACAGGTACGGTAGTATAGTGGTTATGTTACTGGACTAGCAATCCAGAAGCCTGGACTAATGATCCAGCGATGGCAGCTGGGGAATTTAAATTCAGTTAATTAAAATAAATCTGGAATAAAAAGATAGTGTCATAATGGTGAAACTATCACATTGTCGAAAAACCCATCTCTAATGTCCATTAGGGAAAGAAATCTGGCATGCTTACCCAGTCTGGCCTATATGTGACTCCAGACCCACAGCAATGTGGTTGACTCTTAACTGCCCTCTGGAATGGCCTAGTAAGCCACTCAGTTGTACCAAACCATGACAGAAAACAATAATAAGAATAAAACCACACGGACCACCCGGCATCGACCTCGGCACCGGCTTTGGACACGACAACGGCACACCCAGCCCTGTCAACCCTGCAAAATCCTCCTCACTAACATCTGGAGACTTGTGCCAAAATCGGGAGAGCTGTCCCACAGACTAGTCAAGCAACAGCCTGACATAGTCATACTCACAGAATCACACCTTTCAGCCAAAGTCCCAGACTCCTCCATCACCATCCCTGTCCCACCGGCAGGACAGACCAACCACACAGTGGTATACAGGAGGGAGGGAGTGACCATGGGAGTTCTCAACATTGACTCTGGACCCCATTAAGTCTCATGGCTTCAGGTCAAGCATGGGCAAGGAAACCTGCTGCTGATTCCCACTTACTGCCCCCCGCTCAGCTGATGAATCAGTACTCCTCCATGTTGAACACAACTTGGAAGAAGCACTGAGGGTACCAAGGGCACAGAATGTAGTCTGGGTGGGGGTCTTCAATGAGTGGCTCAGTAGCACCACTAGTGACCGAGCTGACCGGGTCCTGAAGGAAATAGCTGCCAGACTTGGCCTGCGGCAGGTGGTGAGAGAACCAACACGAGGGTAAAACCTAGTTGACCTCTTCCTCACCAATCTCCCTGTCACAGATGCATCTGTCCATGACAGCATTGGTAGCAGTGACCACAGTACAGTCATTGTGGAGACGAATTCCCATATTCCCACTAAGGACACCATCCATCGTGTTGTGTGGCACTACCATTGCGCAAAATAGGATAAAATCAGAACAGAACTAGCAGCTCAAAACTGGGCGTTCATGAGGTGCTACGGGCCATCAGCAGCAGCAGAATTTTATTCCACCACAATCTGTAACCTCATGGCCCGGCATATCCCGCATTATAACATTACCATCAAGCCAGGAAACCAATCCTGGTTCAATGAGGTGTGTAGAAAAGCATGCCAGGAGCAGCACCAGGTGTGCCTAACAATGAGGTGCCAAACTGGTGACATAAAGGCAGCAATTGACCGAGTGGGGCATCAAGGAGCCGAGTAAAATTAAGTCAATGGGAATCAGGGTGAAAACTCTCCCCTGGCTGGAGGCATGCCTAACACAAAGGAAGATGTAAAGTCCTGTCCCCTCAGTACAGATTCACACGAGGCATGTAGTGAAGTCAAGGTCACTCTGGACCTGCACCTTTATTTCACAGCTCTGGAATGCTGCACTTGCCTGAGACCTGCCCTTATATACCTGTCTCTTGCAAGTGCACCCCTGGTAGTAAGGTATGCTGGTGGTTACAGGTCATATCTTATTACAGTCATGTACAGCATGTTAGGATACAGTTATATATAATAATGTAAGATACATGACATCATTCTCCCCCAAGGTCTTATTGTCTTTATAAGTTCAGTCTTTCAGGTGGTCTACGCTCTCGCGTGGAGCGTCTGAGTTGTGGTTCAGTTGTTTGCCTTGGTGTCTGTTTTTCTTTGGGTGTGGTTGCTGGTATCTCGCCTGGGCTGTCTGTTTCGATTGGTGTGATTCTAGTTGACTCGCCTGGGCTGTCTGTTGGGATTGCCCTTTCCTCAGGTTGTTCCCTCTGTCTGTCCACCAGGTGTGGTGCGAGTTCCACATTGTAGTCTGCCTCTGGTTCCGCAGTGTTGTTGGTAAATCTGCTTTTGACTTGGTCGACATGCCTCCGGCAGGTTTTGCCATTGTCCATTTGTACTACCAGTAGCCTGTTTCCTTCCTTGCCCGTTACTGTCCCTGCAAGCCATTTGGGACCGCTGCCATAGTTTAGTACAAACACTTTGTCCCCTATCTCATTCCATCTCCCCCTCGAATTTTTGTCATGGTACTCAGTCAGCTTACGGCGCATTGCCTCAACGATTTCATGCATGTCTGGGAGGATTAATGAGAGCCTTGTTTTTAAAGTCCTTTTCATCAACAGTTGCACGGGGGGGATCCCAGTCAATGAGCGCGGACGAGATCTGTATGCCAGCAGCAGTCGCGACAGGCGACCCTGCAGCGTTGGACCTTGGATTTTAAGCATGCCTTGTTTAATGATTTGCACTGCTCTCTCCGCCTGGCCGTTGGAGGCCGGCTTGAACGGTGCCGTCTTGACATGATTTATGCCGTGGTCAATTATAAAGTCTTGGAATTCTGCACTGGTGAAGCACAGACCATTGTCACTGACCAATATGTCAGGGATTCCGTGCATTGCAAACATGGTTGTGAGGCTCTCCACAGTGGTGGAGGTTGTGCTCGAGTTTAAAATGATGTATTCGATCCACTTCGAAAATGCATCTACAACTATGAGGAACATTTTGCCCATGAATGGGCCCACATAGTTTACGTGCACCCGCGACCACGGTTTGGTAGGCCAGGGCCAGGGGCTCAGTGGAGCCTCCCTGGGGGCATTGCTGAGTTGGGCACAAATGCTGCACCTTTGGATGCAGAGCTCCAGGCCCGCGTCAATACCAGGCCACCAGACGTGGGATCTGGCTATGGCCTTCATGAGAACGATCCCCGGGTGCTCGCGGTGGAGCTCCCGGACAAATGCCTCTCTGCCTCGCAGAGGCATGACTACTTGGCTGCCCCACATCAGGCAGTCTGCTTGTAGTGATAGCTCATGCATGCACCTGTGAAAGGGTTTTAATTCCTCAGGGCAGGCATCGTGAGCCTCTGCCCAGTCACCGGTTAGGACACATCTTTTACTAAGGATAACGTGGGGTCGCTGGCCGTCCAGACTTTGATTTGGCGAGCCGTCATGGGCGAACCTGTGGACTCAAAGGCATTGATTGCCATGACTATCTCACAGTCCTGTTCGTCAGGCCCTTCCATGGTCGCCAGGGACAGGCTGCTGAACGCGTCGGCACAGTTGTCTGTGCCTGTTCTGTGCCTTATGGTATAGTTGTAGGACGCCAGCATGAGTGCCCACCGTTGAATTCGCGCCGAGGCGTTGGCGTTTATTGACTTGCTATCGGATAGGAGGGACGTGAGGGGCTTGTGGTCGGTTTCTAATGCGAACTTGGCCCCGAAAAGGTATTGGTGCATCTTTTTGACACCGGACACGCATGCGAGCGCCTCCTTCTCTACCATTCCGTACCCGTGCTCCGCCTGCGAAAGTGACCTGGAGGCATAAGCTAAGGGTTGTAATTTGCCCGCACTATTAACATGTTGCAAAATGCACCCGACCCCATACGCTGACGCATCGCATGTGAGAACTAGCTTTTTACCTGGGTCAAAGAAAGTCAAAACACTGTTGGAACACAGAAGGTTGCGTGCCTTATTGAAGGCGCGTTCCTGGGTGTCCCCCCAAAACCAATCACACCCCTTTCTGAGAAGCACGTGGAGAGGCTCCAGCAACATGCTTAAGTTCTGCATAAAGTTCCCAAAGTAATTGAGTAGCCCGAGAAAGTCGCGCAGTTCTGAGACATTCCGGGGCCTGGGTGCCAGGCGAATTGCTTCTGTTTTGGACTCTGTTGGGCGGATTCCATCAGCGGCAATCCTTCTGCCCAAAAATTCAACCTCGGGTGTGAGAAACAGGCACTTGGATTTCTTTACGCGTAAGCCTACCCGATCCAACCGCTTTAGTACTTCCTCCAAATTACGGAGATGGGAGTCGGTGTCCCTGCCCGTGATAAGTATGTCGTCTTGAAATACAACCGTCACAGGGGTGGACTTGAGCAGACTCTCCATGTTGCGCTGGAATATGGCAGCTGCCGACCTGATGCCGAACGGGCATCGATTGTACATGAAAAGGCCTCGATGTGTGTTGATGGTGGTGAGTAGCTTGGATTTCTCGGTCAATTCTTGTGTCATATACGCAGATGTGAGGTCTAATTTTGAGAAAAGTTTACCTCCAGCCAATGTGGCAAATAAGTCCTCCGCTCTGGGCAGCAGGTACTGGTCCTGTAGGGAGACTCTGTTTATGGTAGATTTGTAGTCCCCACAGATTCGTACGGATCCATCAGGCTTCATGACTGGGACGATGGGACACGCCCAATCGCTAAATTCCACAGGTGATATAATGCCTTCCCGCAGAAGCCTGTCTAGTTCGTGGTCAATCTTTTCCCTCATCACATAGGGTACAGCTCTGGCCTTGTGATGGACCGGTCTAGCATCCTGTGTGATGTAGATTTTGACTTTGGCCCCTTTGAAAGTGCCCACACCTGGCTGAAAGAGATGTTCAAATCATTTTATAACTGTTGAGCAGGAGGCCCGTTCCTCTAATGACATGGCATGGACATCATCCCATTTCCAGTTTAGTTTTGCCAGCCAGCTTCTCCCCAGCAGTGCTGGGGCGTCTCCGGGGACAATCCACAGGCGAAGTTGGTTCACTGTCCCTTTGTGTGTGACAGAGAGCATGGCGCTGCCGAGGACTGGTATGATTTCTTTGGTATAGGTCCTTAGTGTGGTGTCGACCCTTGTGAGTTTTGGTCTGTCTCTTTTATGCGGCCACAGTTGTTCAAATTGTTGAGCACCCATGAGAGATTGACTCGCTCCCGTATCCAGCTCCATGTTGACAGATATCCCGTTGAGTAGGACCCTCATCATTATAGGAGTCGTCCTGTTGTAGGAGCAGCGGCCATTGATTGTGTTGACCCGCTGTACACCGGTGTCCCGGGTACTGTCCCCACCATCTTCTGGTCCGCTTTCCGACCCATCCGATTCGTATACCAGCCGAGCTGCCGTTGTTTTGCACATACGGGCCAAATGCCCTGTATATTCACAATTTCTGCAAACAGCCTGCTGAAATCAACATCCCTTTGCTGAGTGCCCACCCCCACACCTCCAGCACAGACCTGTTCCATTGTTCAAAGAGTTTCCAAAGAATGAGCTGCGTCTGGCTGATCCCTCTTGAGCTTCTCTCAGTTTATAGTTGATTGCTCGCATTGTGGGTTGATGAGGTGTGAACGGCCTCCGCCTGCTGTCGAGAACCTGTTCTCCCGGTTTTGTCTGTGTGTGGGGGTAGCAGCTTGTTTAGTGCTGTGAACTTCTTGTTCCGATATTTCGTTAGTTGTCGTACCTGCATTGTAAATCAACCTCGTTTCTTCTTCCCCTACCAAGAATGTCTGTGCAACCAGTGCTGCCGCCTCTAAGGTCAGGTTCTTGGTCTCTATGAGCTTTCGGAATATGCCTGCGTGGCCTATTCCTTCAATGAAAAAGTCTCTCAGCATTTCTCTCCTCAGTTCATCGGAGAACTCACATAAACTAGCCAACCTCCGAAGTTCCGCCACAAAGTCGGGTATGCTCTGGCCCTCACAGCGTCTGTAGTTGTAGAACCTGTGTCTGGCCATGTGTAGACTGCTCGCTGGTTTCAGGTGGTCTCTTACCAGTGTGCTCAATTCTTCGAACGACTTGCTTGCTGGTTTCTCAGGTGCCAACAGATCCTTCATTAAAGCATATGTTTTCGAGCCACAGCTGGTCAAGAGATGGACTCTTCTCTTGTCTGCCTTATCGTCGCCTAACCAGTCTTTGGTTACAAAGCTTTGCTGGAGCCTTTCTATAAAGTCCTCCCAATTGTCTCCCGCATTGTACTTTTCATCTGATCCATTGGTCGCCATTCTGTGGATTCTGTAATCCCATCCTCGTCGCCACTGTAAAGTCCTGTCCCCTCAGTACAGATTCACATGAGGCATGTAGTGAAGTCAAGGTCACTCTGGACCTGCACCTTTATTTCACAGCTCTGGAATGCTGCACTTGCCTGAGACCTGTCCTTATATACCTGTCTCTTGCAAGTGCACCCCTGGTGGTAAGGTATGCTGGTGGTTACAGGTCATATCTTATTACAGTCATGTATAGCATGTTAGGATACAGTTATATATAATAATGTAAGATACATGACAGAAGATGGTTGTGGTGGTTGGAGGTCAATCATCTCAGCCCCATGACATCGCTGCAGGAGTTACTCAGGGCAGTATCCTTGGCCCAATCATCTTCAGCTGCTTCATCAATGACCTTCCCTCCATCATAAGGTCAGAAGTGGGAATGTTCGCTGATGATTGCACAGTGTTCAGTTCCAGTCCCAACTCCTCAGATAATGGAGCAGTCCATGCTCACATGCAGCAAGACCTGGACGACATTCAGGATTGGGTTGATAAGTGGCAAGTAACATTCGCGCCACACAAGTGTCAGGAAATTACTATCTCCAACAAGCGAGAGTCTAACCACCGCCGCTTGACATTCAAAGGCATTACCATCGCCTAATCCCCCACCATCAACATCCTGGGGGTCACCATTGACCAGAAATTTAACTGGACCAGCCACATAAATAATGTGGCAACAAGAGCAGGTCAGAGGCTGGGTATTCTACGGTGAGTGTCTCACCTCCTGACTCCCCAAAGCCTTTCCATCATCTACAAGGCACAAGTCAGGAATGAGATGGAATACTCTTCACTTGCCTGGATGAGTGCAGCTGCAACAACACTCCAGAAGCTCAACACCATCCAGGACAAAGCAGCCCGCTTGATTGGCACCCCATACACCAGCTTAAATATTCATTCCCTCCACCACCAGTGCACCATGGCTGCAGTGTGTACTACCTACAAGATGCGCTGCAACAACTCACCAAGGCTTCTTCGACAGCACCTCCCAAACCTGCGACCTCTACCACTTAGAAGGACAAGGGCAGCAGGTGCATGGGAACACCATTACCTCCAAGTTTCCCTTCAAGTCGCACACCATCCTGACTTGGAAATATATCACCATTTCTTCATCGTTGCTGCGTCAAAATCCTGGAATCCCTCCCTAACAGCACTGTGGGAGTACCTTCACCACACAGACTACAGCAGTTCAAGAAGGCGACTCACTATCACATTCTCAAGGGCATTTAGGGATAGGCAATAAACGCTGGCCTTGCCGGCGACACACACATCACAGGACGTATTTTATAAACTATCAAATGTTGGTGTTCAGAGAGATTTGAGTGCCCTTGTACTCGAAACACAGAAAATTAACATGCACATACAGCAAGCAATTAGCAAGGCAAATGGTACATTGGCTTTTATTGCAAGGATTTTGGAGTACAAAAGTAAGGAAGTCTTGCTGCAATTATATAGGGTTTTGGTGAGACCACACCTGGAGTGCTGTGTAAAGTTTTGATCTCTGTTCCTGAGGAAGAATATACTTGCCTTAGAGGGGAAGCAACAAAAGTTCATTAGATTGTTTCCTGGGATGAGAAGGTTGTCCTGCGAGGAGAGATTGAGTAGATTGGGCTTATGCTCTCTGGAGTTAAGAAGAGTGAGAGGTGATCTCATTGAAACATATAAGATTCTGAGAGGGCTTGACAGGGTAAATGCTGACAGGTTGTTTCCCCTGGTTGGAGAGTCTAGAACTAGGGGGCATAGTCTCAGGATAAGGAATTGGCCATTTAGGACTGAGATAAGATGTAATTTCTTCACCCAGATGATTGTGAATCTTTGGTACTCTCAGCCCCAGAGGGATGTGCATGCTCAGTTGTTGACTATATTCAAGGCTGAGATCGATAGATTTTTGGAGTCTAAGGGATTCAAGGGATATGGGGATCGGGCGGGAAAGTCGAGTTAAGGTAGAAGATCAGCCATGACCTACTCCTGCTCTTATTTCTTATGTTCTTATTTATATAGCGCCTTTCACAACCTTAGGAAATCTCAAGGCGCTTTACAGCCAATGAAGTATTTTTGCAAGTGTAGGCACTGTTGTAATGTCGGAAACACGGTATCCAATTTATGCACAGCAAGCTCCCACAACCAGCAATGTGATAATGACCACATAATTCATTTTTTAGTGATGTTGAGGGATAAATGCTGGCCAGGACACTGAGGAGAACTCCCCCTGTCGTTCTTCAAAATAGTGACTTTTACATCTACCTCAGAGGGCATATGGGGCTTCGGTTTAACATCTCATCTGAAAGACGTCACTTCTGACCTGAAATAATTGAAGCTTTTATAGTAATTGTGTGGTCAGGTCATAAAAAACTAACACTGAAGCATTTTAGTTTCTTTCGAAAACACTGTATTCAGGAATTTCTCCAATTCTATCTTTTAACGTGTCATTCTGTGGTACATTTTCCAATCGGCGATGTTCCTGTATGAATTGCCCCTTGTTATCTTTTACCGCAGCCATTCATTGCCTTAAAAGAAACATTTGCAATTGAAAAAAAAATGCAGTGAAGAATTTAGTACAGTGTGTCAATCATTTCTACGGTTACAGTCCAAAAATATACCCATATAAATGTGCAGAAAATCAGGGCTCAATTTGTCAGTGTACTGTGCATGTTGGTACTGGACTTGCAGACTAGGTAAGACCTAATTTCAGTCCCTGATGTGTGTGTTAAGTCAACCAATCTCAGCAGGAGTTAAGGAAGACAAAACGAACTCAGAATTCCCACTGCTGATCTTTCGGTACTTAAAGGGTTAAAGAAACAATATGCCCTTCTTGGCTGAATGATACAAATATTGACCAAAATGAGCACAGATCATATCTAAGGTATTCATAACAGAAGGTTCATATTGAAAGGGAGAGCTGTGTTAAAACCCACATGTGATTAAAATCTTAGATGCGAGTTGGCTGACCAGCACTCCATTAATTTTTGGTACGGTTATTTGGATTGAAACATAAGCAATTCTTCAATTCTTAAAGTTTCAACACAAATGAGAAGAATGCATAACAAAAAGTGAAGTTCAAATTCCTAGGGTTCAATTTTCCCCAATGCCAATTTTTGGCGTATTTCAAGAGTTACACCCGTTTATTTTGGTCCCGACTACTCCCAAAAAGTAACTTGAAAGTTTCCCCATTCTAATTTTTAAAATTGGTGCCGTGCAGCCTGTCCTTTAGATTCGGAGGTTGGAGCCTAATGTTTGCGCCAAAAAAAGAATGCTCCCTCCTTCTGCGCATGCGCGAAAAAAATGACCTTTTTTACGTGACTGCGATGGACGCGCATGCCCAGTATACCTCCCAGTCTGCATTCAGCCATTTTAAAGAGCCAGTTGTGTGTGAGAACTGTGTGAGAACTTTAATTCTCAGTGGAAAAAAATCGGAGCTGCAATATGCAATGCGGTTCAAGGACCAAGAATTTCTCACAGGATGAAGTGGAGGCACTGGTTACTGTAATCGAGGCCAGATGGCATGAGCTGGACACCAGCGGAGGTCACATAAAAGTTTCACCAAAAGAAATGAAGAAATGCTGGAACCAACTTGCAGAAGATTACTGTGCAATGGTGACCACCCCGAGGTCTGGAGGCCAGTGCAAAATGAAATGGCAGGACCTTGGTCGCGCGATCGCAATCGAAGCTACAGGTTATTCACTTTTAGTAATGAAATGTTGAGCGATGTAGGATTTCAACTGCATATAGTCAATGCAGCGGGCTGACACCCATCGGGAGCACACAGGTCCAGCGAGCTACCCAATGTAGTAGCCTGCGTCCCCGGGACCAGAGTTATGCACCATGGCTTTTGGCCACAATTAGCCAAACACATACAAGCCGCAGAGCAAGCGATCTCAGGAAGGCAATGGCACTGGTATCAATACCCTGCCCCTGATTGGCTCCACTTCTCAGGCACCTGATAGCACCAACCTAAAAGAGCAAACCGCGTTAAGGCACAGCCCCCAGACCCTATCGCCACCAAGGCTACACCCGGAAACGAAGGGTCACCCACAACAGTTCTCTCAAATGGGACCAGGACCAGCCAGGATCCCAAACCAAATAATGCCCAGGCCAGAGAGTCAGTAGTTCCCTGTGCACTGCCAGATGACTGTTCCTCAGGGAGCAGCAGCAACCCGAGGCGCAAGGAAAGGACAGGGAGCAACGACAAAGGCCCTGAGAGCAGGCAACGTGAGCCAACCGGGTTCCCACCGTGCCGCCACCAGACTACCTGGACACCATCCAGCAGTTCTGGTACGAGTTTGTCCTCACACACCAGTACTGATTCCAAGTATCTATCAAGTATGTACCTCACCAGTCAAATGTACTTGCCTCACAATTGTACCACAAATGTAATGATGTAAATGCAATTTTTTTTTCTGGACTTGAATATATATGAATGTAATGAGCCACTGGCATAATCAATATGTGGGGTGAGAGAATGGAGTGGTCATGGACGCACAAACAGAAACCACCAGCACCTCCACTATCATCGAAACACCACCTACTAACCCAAGATGGAAACGACTCTCCAAGGGCCAACCAGATAGAGCTAAGCCCAGAGCACAGTCAATGCACAAAGGCGATTTGCACGAAAGGCTTGGGGGAGAGTGATGTCATGTATCCTACATGGTTACTGCTTGTACTATTACAAGGTGTGCCACCAGGGGCACCTCAGTGGGAGACTTGCAGGTTACCTGTACAGGTGTGCCTGGCCTAGTATAAAAGGCAGGCCACCAGATGTGATCCTCACTCTGGAGTTATCAATAAAGGACTAAGGTCACTACAGTTCAAGTACAACACATTGCCTCGTGGAGTCATTATCAAAGCAGCTAAAGACATAACAGAAGGATTTGGAGCCAGGACAATACTTTTGAATTGGTGTGCTGGGGGAAAATGTAGTTTGTCAAGGCTGATTAAAAAAAAGCAATGGTATATTGCAGCGGTTCAAGAAGAAATCTTTTCCGAGGGCAACTAGTGACGGGCAATAGACGCCGGCCTTAGTAGTGATGCACATATCCAACAAGCAAATATTTTAAAATGTGCCAGACACCCAGCTGACTAAAGAAAGAATAGCCTCAAGGAGCACTGATGCTACATGTAACTCTCTACTGTCATCTCAGCTGAGATCGCTTAACTCAGAACAGACTGGATGATCAAACCTGGTACTTTCCTCATCTGCATTCATAGAATCATAGAATCATACAGCACAGAAGGAGGCCATTCTGCCCATCATGCCTGTGCTGGCTCTTTGAATGAGCTATCCCACTCCCCTTGGCCCTGCAAATGTTTTCATATCCAATTTCCTTTTGAAAGTTATTATTGAATCTGCTTCTACCATCTTTTCAGGCAGCGCATTCCAGATCACAACAGCTCACTGCGTAAAATTGTTTTACTCATGTCGCCTCTCGTTCTTTTGCCTATCACTGCATTGTTCAGTTCCAGACTGAATTTCCAGTGCATTAAGGGAGCCATTAAGGGAATCACAGACAAATATTACTTTGCCCCTTCACAGCTCTGTGTGCCGCTAGCTCAATTATAAGTACACTATGCTATTGTGCGCATAGATTCCAGACAACTAAATAATGTCTATTGGGACCTCACTGAGACTTTCCGTCACCAGCCCCTTTTCAATTGCTATTCCTGACATGCCAACATATTTGTTCAACTTTCAGCAGGATCAAGAATTAATAGCCACGGACATCATTGTGCCCCTGTGTTACATCAAAAATCTTAGGTATCATAAATACTTTTAACCGTAAAATATTTTAGGTCTCTGTGAAGCTCAGGAGACCACTCGCTGGTTAATATGAACGTTCTGATTGAAGATCCTGTATCTGTTTTATGTTATTCAAATGCAGTGGAAAATACTAGCTGTGGAAAGGGTGATATCAGATCAGCTGCCCGTTATACATCACTCCCCATTTTCATTCCCGTTGACATCAGCAGAAATGTTAATTGGGAGAGAGGTGTCTGAAGGGGGGCTGAATCGATAGCAACCATTTTGCAATTTCAACCAAAGTAATAGAGGCTGAAATTGCCCTGTGCCCCTATTGGGGGCGGTAACCATCTGGGGGCGGGACATTCTGCGCCTGGCTCAAAGTCTTGCCCACATCGCGGAATTACCCTTACCATCCCTCAAAGGAATCAGCACACAATCTTACGCGCTCCACTTCCTTTGTTATCGGGGCACTGAGGGAAGCGCGACATGGATGCTCCACGTAGCACTGATGCGCTTCAACACCCTTCCCCTTCCATTAAAGGGGAGGGCCGTTGCGCACTCTGCAAGGCCTCTGATGGCCTCCACTAGACCACGAGGGCAATGTGTGACCGGACCTGTAGACCGGCACCCAAGACAGAGTGCCCGCCTGCATGATGGCGGCTTGGACCACGCGAGGGCAGCCATTGTAGAGCCGACCTGAGAATCAGCAGGCAAAAAAAGATGGTGGCCCGGGGCGCTGGTACCCTTCCCTTTAAGGAGCGCCCTGAGAGCGGATGTCGACCGGCTTTGCATAACTCGCAAAAACATTACTGATCCTGCAAGATCCAGGCCTCACAGACGCCATATTTGCAAACCTATCGACTGATCACTTTACAGAACTTGCATGTGGTGAAGATACTCCCACAGTGCTGTTCAGTAGGGAGTTCCAGGATTTTGACCCAGTGACGATGAAGGAATGGTGATAGATGTCCAAGTCAGGATGGTATGTGATTTGGCGGGAAACTTGGAGGTGGTGGTGTTTCCCATACGCTTGTTGCCCTGTCCTGCTAAGTGGTGGAGGTTGCTAGTTTTGGACGATACCTATAACCTTGCTCAAATAAAATCAGAAAATGTTGGAAACACTAAGCAGATCAGGCAGCATCTGTGGAGAGAGAAACAGAATTAACGTTTCAGGTAGGTGACCCTTTGTCAGAACTGTAAAGTCCTGTCCCCTCAGTACAGACTCACACGAGGCATGTAGTGAAGTCAAGGTCACTCTGGACCTGCACCTTTATTTCACAGCTCTGGAATGCTGCACTTGCCTGAGACCTGTCCTTATATACCTGTCTCTTGCAAGTGCACCCCCGGTGGTAAGGTATGCTGGTGGTCATATCTTATTACAGTCATGTATAGCATGTTAGGATACAGTTATATAATAATGTAAGATACATGACATCACCCACCCCCAAGGTCTTATTGTCTTTATAAGTTCAGTCTCTCAGGTGGTCAACGCTCTCGCGTGGAGCGTCTGAGTTGTGGTTCAGTTGTTTGCCTTTGTGTCTATTTTTCTTTGGGTGTGGTTGCTGGTATCTCGCCTGGGCTGTCTGTTTCGATTGGTGTGATTCTGGTTGACTCGCCTGGGCTGTCTGTTGGGATTGCCCTTTCCTTAGGTTGTTCCCTCTGTCTGTCCACCAGGAGTGGTGCGAGTTCCACATTGTAGTCTGCCTCTGGTTCCGCAGTGCTGTTGGTAAATCTGCTTTTGACTTGGTCTACATGCCTCCGGCAGGTTTTGCCATTGTCCATTTGTACAACCAGTAGCCTGTTTCCTTCCTTGCCTGTTACTGTCCCTGCAAGCCATTTGGGACCCCTGCCATAGTTTAGTACAAACACTTTGTCCCCTATCTCATTCCATCTCCCCCTTGAACTTCTGTCATGGTACTCAGTCAGCTTACGGTGGTTTGCCTCAATGATTTTGTGCATATCTGGGAGGATTAATGAGAGCCTTGTTTTTAAAGTCCTTTTCATCAACAGTTGCGC
This sequence comes from Pristiophorus japonicus, assembly GCF_044704955.1. Classification (NCBI taxonomy): domain Eukaryota; kingdom Metazoa; phylum Chordata; class Chondrichthyes; family Pristiophoridae; genus Pristiophorus; species Pristiophorus japonicus. The sequence continues at coordinate 235,232,425 of NC_091977.1, read as the reverse complement.
GGGGAGAATCCCAGTCAGTGAGTGCAGACGAGATCTGTATGCCAACAGCAGTCGCGACAGGCGACCCTGAAGCGTGGGACCTTGGATTTTAAGCATGCCTTGTTTAATGATTTGCACTGCTCTCTCCACCTGGCCGTTGGAGGCCAGCTTGAACGGTGCCGTCTTGATGTGATTTATGCCTTGGTCAATTACAAAGTCTTGGAATTCTGTGCTGGTGAAGCATGGACCATTGTCAATGACTAATATGTCAGGGATTCTGTGCGTTGCAAATATGGTTGCGAGGCTCTCCACAGTGGTGGAGGTTGTGCTCGAGTTTAAAATGGTACATTCGATCCACTTCGAAAATGCATCTACAACTACGAGGAACATTTTGCCCATGAATGGGCCCGCATAGTCTACGTGCATCCGCGACCACGGTTTGGTTGGCCAGGGCCGGGGGCTCAGTGGAGCCTCCCTGGGGGCATTGCTGAGTTGGGCACAAATGGTGCACCTTCGGACGCAGAGCTCCAAGTCCGCTTCAATACCAGGCCACCAGACGTGGGATCTGGCTATGGCCTTCATGAGAACGATCCCCGGGTGCTCGCGGTGGAGCTCCCGGACAAATGCCTCTCTGCCTCGCAGAGGCATGACTTCTCGGCTGCCCCACATCAGGCAGTCTGCTTGTAGTGATAGCTCATGCATGCGCCTGTGAAAGGATTTTAATTCCTCGGGGCAGGCATCGCGAGCCTCTGCCCAGTCACCGGTTAGGACACATCTTTTTACTAAGGATAACGTGGGGTCGCTGGCCATCCAGGCTCTGATTTGGCGAGCCGTCATGGGCGAAGCTGTGGACTCAAAGGCATTGATTGCCATGACTATCTCACAGTCCTGTTCGTCAGACCCTTTCGTGGTCGCCGGGGTAGTCTGCTGAGCGCGTCGGCACAGTTGTCTGTGCCTGTTCTGTGCCTTATGAATGCCCACGGTTGAATTCGCGCCAAGGCGTTGGCATCATTTATTGCCTTGCTCTCGGATAGGAGGGACGTGAGGGACTTGTGGTCGGTTTCTAACGCGAATTTGGCCCCGAAAAGGTATTGGTGCATCTTTTTGACACCGTACATGCATGCGAGCGCCTCCTTCTCTACCATTCCATACCCGTGCTCCGCCCGCGAAAGTGACCTGGAGGCATAAGCTATGGGTTGTAATTTGACCGCACTATTAACATGTTGCAAAACGCACCCGACCCCAAATGCTGACGCATCGCATGTGAGAACTTTTTACCTGGGTCAAAGAAAGTCAAAACACTGTTGGAACACAGAAGGTTGCGTGCCTTATTCAAGGCGCATTCCTGGGCGTCCCCCCAAAACCAATTGCACCCCTTCCTGAGTAGCATGCTTAAGTTCTGCATAAAGTTCCCAAAGTAATTGAGTAGCCCGAGAAAGGCGCGCAGTTCTGAGACATTCCGGGGCCTGGGTGCCAGGCGAATTGCTTCTGTTTTGGACTCTGTTGGGCGGATTCCATCAGCGGCAATCCTTCTGCCCAAAAATTCAACCTCGGGTGCGAGAAACAGGCACTTGGATTTCTTGACTCATAAGCCTACCCGATCCAACCGCTTTAGTACTTCCTCCAAATTACTGAGATGGGAGTCGTTGTCCCTGCCCGTGATAAATATGTCGTCTTGAAATACAACCGTACCTGGGATGGACTTGAGCAGACTTTCCATGTTGCGCTGGAATATGGCAGCTGCCGACCTGATGCCGAATGGGCATCGATTGTACATGAAAAGGCCTCATTGTGTTGATGGTGGTGAGTAACTTGGATTCCTCGGTCAATTCTTGCGTCATATACACAGATGTGAGGTCTAATTTTGAGAAAAGTTTACCTCCAGCCAATGTGGAAAATAAGTCCTCCGCTCTGGGCAGCGGGTACTGGTCCTGTAGGGAGACTCTGTTTATGGTAGATTTGTAGTCCCCACAGATTCGTACGGATCCATCAGGCTTCATGACTGGGACGATGGGACTTGCCCAGTCGCTAAATTCCCGCAGAAGCCTGTCTAGTTCGTGTTCAATCTTTTCCCTCATCACATTGGGTACAGCTCTGGCCTTGTGATGGACCGGTCTAGCATCCTGTGTGATGTAGATTTTGACTTTGGCCCCTTTGAAAGTGCCCACACCTGGCTGAAAGTGATGTTCAAATCGCTTTATAACTGTTGAGCAGGAGGTCCATTCCTCTAATGACATGGCATGGACATCATCCCATTTCCAGTTTAGTTTTGCCAGCCAGCTTCTCCCCAGCAGTGCTGGGAGGTCTCCGGGGACAATCCACAGGGGAAGTCGGTTCACTGTCCCTTTGTGTGTGACAGAGAGCATGGCGCTGCCGAGGACTGGTACGATTTCTTTGGTATAGGTCCTTAGTTTGGTGTCGACCCTTGTGAGTTTTGGTCTGTCTCTTTTATGCGGCCACAGTTGTTCAAATTGTTGAACGCCCATGAGAGATTGACTCGCTCCCGTATCCAGCTCCATGTTGACAGATATCCCGTTGAGTAGGACCCATCATCATTATAGGAGGCGTCCTGTCGTAGGAGCAGCGGCCATTGATCGTGTTGACCTGCTGTACGTCGGTGTCCCGGGTACTGTCCCCACCGTCTTCTGGTCCGCTTTCCGACCCATCCAATTCGTATACCAGCCGAGCTGCCGTTTATTTGCACATGCGGGCCAAATGCCCTGTATATTCACAGTTCCTGCAAACAGCCTGCTGAAATCGACATCCCCTTGATGAGTACCCACCCCCACACCACCAGCACAGACTGCTTGCAAAGAATGAGCTGCGTCTGGCTGATCTCTCTTGAGCTTCTCTCAGTTTGTAGTTGATTGCTCGCATTGTGGGTTGATGAGGTGTGAACGGCCGTTCCTGTGGCCCTTGATGGCTTCTGTTATATATTCAAAAAGGAGTTAGATGAGGTCCTTACTACTAGGGGGATCAAGGGGTATGGCCAGAAAGCAGGAATGGGGTACTGAAGTTGAATGTTCAGCCATGAACTCATTGAATGGCGGTGCAGGCTAGAAGGGCCGAATGGCCTACTCCTGCACCTATTTTCTATGTTTCTATGTTTCTATGTTGCCACTGCTTGCTGTCGAAAGCCTGTTCTGCCGGTTTTGTCTGTGTGTGGGGGTAGCAGCTTTTCTAATGCTGTGAATTCCTTGTTCCATTATTTCGTTAGTTGTCGTACCTGCATTGTAAATCAACCTCGTTTCTTCTTCCCCTACCAAAAATGTCTGTGCAACCAGTGCTGCTGCCTCTAAGGTCAGGTTCTTGGTCTCTATGAGCTTTCAGAATATGCCCGTGTGACCTATTCCTTCAATGAAAAAGTCTCTCAGCATTTCTCTCCTCAATTCATCGGAGAACTCACATAAACTAGCCAACCTCCTAAGTTCCGCCACGAAGTCAGGTATGCTCTGGCCCACACAACGTCTGTAGTTGTAGAACCTGTGTCTGGCCATGTGTAGGCTGCTCACTGGCTTCAGGTGGTCTCTTACCAGTGTGCTCAATTCTTCGAACGACTTGCTTGCTGGTTTCTCAGGTGCCAACAGATCCTTCATTAAAGCATATGTTTTCGAGCCACAGCTGGTCAAGAGATGGGCTCTTCTCTTGTCTGCCATATCATCGCCTAACCAGTCTTTGGTTACAAAGCTTTGCTGGAGCTTTTCTATAAAGTCCTCCCAATTGTCTCCCGCATTGTACTTTTCATCTGATCCGTTGTTCACCATTCTGTGGATTCTGTAATCCCGTAACCCGTCGCCACTGTAAAGTCCTGTCCTCTCAGTACAGATTCACATGAGGCATGTAGTGAAGTCAAGGTCACTCTGGATCTGCACCTTTATTTCACAGCTCTGGAATGCTGCACTTGCCTGAGACCTGTCCTGATATACCTGTCTCTTGCAAGTGCACCCCCGGTGGTAAGGTATCTTGGTGGTTACAGGTCATATCTTATTACAGTCATGTATAGCATGTTAGGATACAGTTATATAATAATGTGAGATACATGACAAGAACTGGAAAAAGTTAGAGATGTAATCGGTCTTTAAGCAAATGTAGGGGCAGGGAAAGGGGGGGGAGGAGAGGAAAGAACATGAGGGAAGGTCTGTGATAGGGTGGAAGGCAGGAATGATAAGAGACAAAAGGGCAAAAGGAGATGGTAATGGGATAAGTTAAGAAACAAAAGATGAGTCTAGATGGGGTGTAAATGGAAATGGCAGAATCATCAACAGCTGCCCTGGGAAAGAGAGAAAAAAACAGAAAAAGGGAGAAAATAAAATTGGGACAGGGGCTTTGGTCTAAAATTGTTGAACTCAATGTTGAGTCCAGAAGGCTGTAAAGTGCCTAAACAAAAGATGAGGCGCTGTTCCTCGAGCTTACATTGAACTTCGTTGGAACAGTGTAAGAGGCCGAGTGCAGAGTGGTCAGAGTGGGAGTGGATGGAGAATTAAAGTGACAGGAGACTGGAAGCTTGGGGACCTTTTACAGACTGAAATGAAGTGTTCTGAAAAGCGGTCACCCAATCATGAGCAGCGAATACAGTATGCTAAATTGAAAGAAGTACAATAAATCACAGTTTAACCTGGAAGGAGTATTTGGGGCCCTGGACAGTGGGAAGGGAGGAGATAAAAGGGGAGGTGTTGCATCTCCTGCGCTTTCACGGGAAGGTGCCGTGGGTAGGGGAACGGGTGCTGGAGGTGATTTGAGGAGTGGAGCAGGGTGTCATAGAGGGAACGGTTCCTTCGGAATGCTGAAAGGGGAGGGGAGGGAAGATGTGTTTAGTGGCGGAAATGGGGGAGGATGATCCGTTGAAAATGGAGGCTGGTGGGATGAAAGGTGAGGACAAGGGGAACCCTATTGTGATTCTCGGAGGGAGGGAAAGGGTGAGAGCAGAAGTGCAGGAAATAGAATGGACACGGTCAAGGGCCATGTTAACCACAATAGAGGGGAATCCTCGCTTGAGGAAAAAGAAAGACATATTGGAAGCACTAGCATGGAAGGTGACATCATCAGAACAGATGTGATGGAGACGGAGAAACTAGGAGAATGGAATGGAGTCCTTACAGGAAACGGGATGGGCGGAAGTGTAGTCCAGGTAGCTATGTGCGTCAGTGGGCTTATAGTATCTGTGCACAAATTGACTGCTGTGTTCCCTACATTACAACAGTGACTACACTTCCAAAGGAACTTCATTGGCTGTAAAGCACTTTGGGCATTCTGAGGTCATGAAGGGTTCTCTATTATTGTAGGTTCTTTGTTTCTGTAAATAAATGAGGAAGTAGTGATAAGGTGTTGTCAAGCTTGGGTTTTCGAAGTTTGATGATTGTAGGAGGATGCAAAGATTGAGCAGTATAAGAAATTCCACAATTGTGCAGTCCTAGGAAAGAATAGGTTACAGTAGGAGACTGCACACTAAAAAAGTGCAATAGGATCTTTTGAATCCATTTGAAAAGACAGACAAGGCCTATTTTAATATCTATCCAAAAGACAAAGGAGCCGAAATTGCTCCCCTCTTTAAGGTCCATTACTGCAAATAAGAGGCGGTATTGGGGCGGTCAGGCCTTTCCAACCAGGGGCAGGTGGATGGTCCAACACATCCGAAATTGCCCCCGGGTCGGGGACAGCAGAAACAGGGTTCCGCTCCGCCTGTTTGCCCGCCCACTCGGGCACGCGCCAACCCCTTTCTGCCCTGCGAGGGAAATTTCCCCACGGGAGTGGAGCCATCACTGCTCGGTGCTCCTGACAGCTATTCCCGAAAGGAAGTTGCCAGTGGCTGGGCGGCGCGTCCGCCGCGGCCACCATTTTATTTTAATTATCAGCTGACACTAAAGTCAGCCCGACAATGGCAACCATGGGGTCGGCTGGGCCGCCAACAGGCAGCCCGGCATCCCCTCTAGGGTGTCAAACTGCTGATCCGGCCGAAGCCCTCCCTGGTGGCCCAGTGGGCGCCATTAAAGTGGCTGCAGAGCTCGCAGCGGCCTTCCCCTTTTATTGAATGGGAGGGGCGCTGACGTGCTCAGTGTGGCACTGATGACATCACCCACCTCCACCACGCTCCCGACCCACTTCTGCCCCTCAGCCGCTCTAAAAACCGCCGCAACGATTTAAAACAGTTAAAGAGACCAATTTCCCTCTATCCTCTGCCCCATGGATTGGGGTGGAGAATATTCATTTCATTCAAATTATCCGTCTCGTTTGGGGCGGAGGGTAAGTCCTAGCCCAATATCTCTAATCATGCAGCAATGCCTCAGTGCTGAAATACCAGTCCAGATTATGCGTTCAAGTCCTGGAGTGGAGCTTGAACCAATTGCCTCTATAACTCAAGTGGTGAGAGTGCAACTATTGAGCCAAGTTGGCACCTTGAGAAGCAATGTCTATAATAGAGAAAGACAGAGGAAATTGTGGTGGCGAGATGGAGCTGGAGCTGAAATAAACAATATTTGTTTGTATCCTGTCCAGGGGTGAAAAATCATTTTTAATGGGCCTCTCAGATAGCGGATCAATATTGAAGTTTTGGACAGCCTTGGGCTTTATAGAAAACTCAGAGTTGTTGAAGCGAAAATTAATGTTGGCACATAAGAACATAAGAACACAAAGGAAGAAACTAAGCTTCATAGATCTGGAATTGGACCAGTATCTAAATAGGAGAGTCAATCCAATAATGCTACTATTTTTTTTTCTATAAGATGAAAATCCTTCTTTGTATTTAAATAGCTATTCAAATTACTTGTAAAGAATGCAGTAGCCAGGGTCAGGAAATAATCTTTCTTACTGAGCTAAGTGACTTAATTCCAGTCAGTTTTCTGCTCAATAGTGAATAAAGCTAGGCTGCATGGAACAAACTGCTTCCTTTGTTTTTGGAACACTGAGGCTGTTATTAATAGTTAATTTTCATGGCAGTGGTAAAATATGCAAACTAATGAAAACCCAGTTCTTAACTGCACAAAAAAGCCTTGTAGAAACCGCACCACCTGTGCTGTCTCAGTCTTTGTGCTTCCAATGCCGTAATAATGTGATAATTCTGAGCCTCTCTTGTAAAAGGAAATCCTGTTAGCTAGAATTAGAAAGCTTCCAGCATCCAAGAGACAAAGCATAGTATTAATCATTGTTTCAACTTACTGTTGTGATCCTCAGGTATAAAATGTCAGCATTTAACATTCATCATCATCATAGGTCGTCCCTCTAACGAGGATGACTTGCTTCCACATGAGTTCACAGATGTTTCAATGAAGGACGTGATATTCCAGTCCTGAACTCCAGTTGAGGGGGTGGAAGATGCCTGTGCGTGAATTTTTTTAACATGTGGTGACCGTTGCACACCAGCCACCACGCGGGCTTGACAGAGCTAGGCCTTTATCCAGTGGCAAGGATTAACCAGGACGACTGGAGACCTGCTCTGCTGCACGGGCCTAGTGCGCACACATATTGCAGTGTGGGCAGGCCCGTGCTGCCCCTGGGCCTTCGGCTCTTCTGGGCCCCGTACCCTCATTCGCTGCACTTTCGCCCATGATGTTCCAGGGCCTGGCGCTCCAGCTCTATATATAGCCCCGATCTGCGATGGTGTTCTCACACAGTGCAGAGGAAATTATTTTGAGGTCCACTTTAGTGAAGCATTAGGGTTGAGTGAAAAGCCACCCATCAAAACAGAGCCAAACAACTGAGGCTAAATTGAGGCTAAATCAGGATGGTTAAAATTATTTTGCAGTCTTGCAGCTAAATGGTCAAATGAAAGTTTGGCTCCACTTCAACCTCCTTCACCCTGATTAAGTGGGGCTGTCTCTAGTCTTACCAAAACGGCCACAAATGAACAGAGTTTAGCACAGCCTGAATTTTAGGCTCCGGTTTTTCTGTCATTGCACCAGTCTGGCTCCAAGCTGATGTTTTACAAGCAGTTAAATTATGAGGCTGGGTGTCAGCTATGGCTCAGTGGGTATCATACTCATCATTGAGTCAGAAGGTTGTGGGTTCAAGTTCCACTCCAGGGACTTGAGCACATAAATCTAGACTGACACTCCAGTGCAGTGTTGCATTGTCAGAGGTGCCATCTTTCGGATGAGACGTTAAACCATGGACGTAAAAAATCCCATGGCACTATTTCGAAGAAGAAGAGGGAAGTTCTCCCCTGTGTCCTGGCCAATATTTATCCCTCAATCAACATAACAAAAACAGATTATCTGGTCATCATCACATTGCTGTTTGTGAGAGCTTGCTGTGCACAAATTGGTAGCTGTGGTGCCCACATTACAACAGTGACTATACTCCAAAAGTACTTAATTGGCTGTAAAGTGCTTTGAGACATCCGGTGGCCGTGAAAGATGCCATATAAATGTAAGTCTTTCTTTTTCATAGACTAGACTTGTGTTCACCTTGAATATAAAAGATTAAGGGGTGATCTAATTGAGATCTTTAAGATGATGAAAGGATATGATATATAGGGAAAAACTATTTCTTCTCGTGGGGAGTCCAGAACAAGGGGGCCTAACCTTAATATTAGAGCTAGGCTGTTCAGGGGTGATGTCAAGAAGCACTTCTTCATACAAAGGATTGTGGAAATCTGGAAACTCTCTCCCAAAAAGCTGTGGAGGCTGAGGGACAACTGAAAATGTCAAAACTGAGATTGATAGACTTTTTGTTAGGCCAGGGGATTAAGGGGTACAGAACCAAGGTGGGTAGATGGAGTTAAGATACAGATCAGCCATGATCTTAATTGAATGACGGAAAAGGTTCGGAGGGGCTGAATGGCCAACTCCTGTTCTTGTGTTGGTAAAATGTAGGTTTCATCGCTAATCAAATCTGATTATCTGCACTCTGCATTTAATTGATGGGAAACTTAATTGGCAAGGTGTGAGCAATCACTTTTCTTCATATTATTTGAAGTGATTTGCACTGGTTTCATTGCATTTTATCTTGTAACGAACAAATTCTTAATCTGCTCATCCACAGCACACTTCAGAAGGTGTAAAGACTCCAGGGTCAGATGTAGTGCGACAGGGGACACAAGTGCTAAATGCCGGTATCACACCAGATGTGTTGTATTTGTCAGGTTAGTCTCCACGTGAGATGGAGTTTTCATAAAAAGGCACGAGACTGAGGATTAAGCATTTCTGATCCACTTGGTACTCTTTTATGGCCAGTATTCTCTGGTGGTTGAACTCAATCGCAGGTGAGTAGTGAAGCAGAACAAATAGCTTCCCGTGGACAGAAGATGATAATTACTGTGAATTACTGTGATGTAACATCAGGCTATAATTTATAGTAAGAGTCTAACTTATTTATTTCAATGTTGGAGTGTCTTACAACAGCAACAACGATTTACATTTAATGTAGAAAGACTTCCCAAGGCCTTTCACAGGAACGTTATCAAACAAAATTTGACACCGAGCCACATAGGAGATATTAAGATAGATGACCAAAAATTTGGACAAAAAGGTAGCGTTAAAGGAGCCTCTTAAAGGAGGAGAGAGCAGTAGAGATATGGAGAGGTTTATAGAGGGAATTCCAGAGCTTAGGGCCTAGGCAGCTGAAGCCACGGCCATCAGTTGTGGAGCATTTTGTGACCTCCCAAGCTTAACATTCTGGTTGAGAGGATTTTTTTTTATTCGTTCATGGGATGTGGGCATTGCTGGCAAGGCCAGCATTTACTGCCCATCCCTAATTGCACTTGAGAAGGTGGTGGTGAGCCATATTCTTGAACCGCTGCAGTCTGTGCGGTGAAGGTACTCCCATAGTGCCGTTAGGGAGGGAGTTCCAGGATTTTGATCCAGCGACGATGAAGGAATGGCAATATATTTCCAAGTCAGGATGGTATGTGACTTAGAGGGGAACTTGCAGGTGGTGGTGTTCCCATGCACCTTCTAGGTGGTAGAGGTCATGGGTTTGGGAGGTGCTGCTGAAGATGTCTTGGCGAGTTGCTGTGGTGCATCTTGTAGATGGTGCACACTGCAGCCACGGTGCGCTGGTGGTGGAGGGAGTGAATGTTTAAGGTGGTGGATGAGGTAGCAATCAAGCGGGCTGCTTTGTCCTCGATGGTGTCGAGCTTTTTGAGTGTTGTTGGAGCTGCACTCATCCAGGAAAGTGGAGAGTATTCCATCTCACTCCTGACTTGTGCCTTGTAGATGGAACGGCTTTGGGGAGTCAGGAGATGAGTCACTTGCCACAGAATACCCAGCCTCTGACCTGCTCTTGTAGTCACCGTATTTATTTGGCTCATCCAGTTAAGTTTCTGGTCAATGGCGACTGCTGGATGCTGATGTTGGGGGATTCGACAATGGTATTGCTATTGAATATCAGGGGTTGCTGGTTAGACTCTTGTTTGTCAGAGATAGTCATTACCTGCCAAATGTGTGATGCAAATGTTAATTGTTAATTGTCACTGGTGAGCCTAAGCCTGACTGTCATCCAGATCTTGCTGCATGCAGGCATTGACTGCTTCTTTATCTGAAGAGTTGCGAATGGAACCTAACGCTGTGCAATCATCAGCGAACATCCCCATTTCTGACCTTATGATAGAGGGAAGGTCATTGATGAAGCAGCTGAAAATGGTTGGGCCCAGGACAGAGCCCTGAGGAACTCCTGCAGCGTTCTCCTAGGGCTGTGATGATTGGCCTCCAACAACCACAGCCATCTTCCTTTGTGCTAGGTATGACTCCAGATAGTGTCATTTTTAGAATCCAGCTGTTTTCTTTGCAGTTTTTGCGTATAATGCTTGCATGGAATTTGCAGGAGCTCACATTGGTACAAAGAGCCTGTTAGCATAGTTCCACGCACTTCTAAGAGCCAAATTCACAAAAATTGCAGCCAAGGCTCCCTTTTCAGGAGTGCAATTGCATAAAATTGGCCCTCTATGGTGCATGCTTCAGGGTTAGAGTGTTTTGTGGGAGATTGTCATGATGGTGGTTCTGGGCATGGCTTTTGATTGAGCAGATGTATCGGGAAAGGTTCTGCCTAGGGGTGTAGGAGAGCCCATAGTGCTCCAAGCCTGCACTCTCCACCTGCAGCCAGAAGACCCTGAACTCTTGTTGATGGGTTGGAGGTTGGAAATTGCTTAAATCAATTACTTAACCAGCCTGGATGAATCTTCAGGATGCCGCAGAACCCCCATGATTCTCTGGTCCACTGAGAGGCCAACCTTAAGCCCAACTGCCATGTTTCTTTCAGCACCTCACTACATCAGTAGCTGATGGCCAAAGAAGAAAGAGAGGCATAAGCCCAAGATACCCTCTTCTGCCCCATTAACATACTTATACTGGATCTGTGCCTACTCCATGCCCAGCTCATTGGCATGATTTTGGGGCAAGCCCCTTGAAATCCAAGGGGTGCATTGTGGCCTTGGCGGTCTGATGCACTTGGTCTCTGACCCCATTTCCTTTTTTTCCTCAAGTGTTCCCCAGGTGACGCAAAGATGAAAAATCTCTATTGGTATCGACCTATGGCAGAGTCCCAGTGGGATAGCTCCAAAGCCCAGTCAAGTGATTACTTGTTGTGATACATTCTTATGACATCACTAACAAACATACTATACAAGATGGCTTTTAACAGGAACGGTCATTATTTGACCTTGTCACATGATCCTATATTATTTACACCAGTAGTTGCATTACCACAGTAGTCCACTAGGTTGAGCAGTAGTCCACTAAGGGACTTCTCCCTCCTTATTGAAGAAGTAATCATAACAACATAATCATTATACATAACTTGCAATGTTATACACAACAAAAGATATGGGGCTAGAACCTTCACTTTTTTTGCATGCTTAACGCCCACTTAATGCCCATTTTACCGCTGAAATGACGTATAATGCCCATTTTGGCACAAAGTGGAAACTGACGGGCATTTTTAGGAAAATTATCGCCGAGTGTTACTTTCCCCATGTGCTTAACACCAGGAAAAAATATTACTGCCCGCCCACTTTTTTTGGGTGGAATCATCAAAATGGGCAAAATCAACGGCCATAATATCAGCCAGTGTTACTTTCCACGTGGAATTAACGGCGAGATTCAATAATACCACCCGCCCATTTTTTTTGTTGAAACTAACAACCAGGAGATTGCCCACTGTCACTTTCATCACCTCGCACACATATCGCCCACAATATCGCTTGCCCAAAAAACCGCCCAGAAAAAGTGGAACTGTTCTGAAAGAATGCCAGCGGTGTGGCTGGCATTTTTAAAATCACAGGTCGCTTAATTCAAAAGGCTGCCTCAACTTCACGGGAGTTTGCATTGACTCTGGAGTTCTTCTCAGGTGAAGTGACCATCTCAACAGACGTATTTTCAGACTCTGGACTATTAGGGGTTTACTCCAGATGTATTTTAGTGAGGAAATCATTGCTTCTGATCAATCGCTATTATATTTTCAATGCAGTGTGGCCACCAAACAATAACTGTGCTTCAGCAGGGCTTCAAATGTCTTGACCACTCAGGAGGGGAGCTACAATACAACCCTGAGTAAGGAGCTAAATTTGTGGTCATGTGCTTGATGTTGCACAACCTGGCACATTCAGGAGGGGCCAAGAATTGCCAGAAAGCACTGATGCTCCACCTCAGGAGAGAGAGGAAGAGGACGACGAGGGGCTGGATGCTGACCTAGGACCAGACAATCAGGCTGGTTATGCAACCATGCCCACAGCCCTCTCCAGACCGCAGGATAGGGCCCGTGGTGGCTACATAGCTGCAAGACTCTTATGTGAGGAGCTGATATCTGAACGATTTGCCTGAAGGAGCGTTGATGTGAGTGACAACGCTGACACACTGCTATGTGTGTGCAGCTCAGACATCAATGGTACCCATCACATTGGTGCCAGTTAAAGTTTACGTTGTATTTAACCCTTTCATGTTAAGGAATCACCAATGGTTAAGGGTGCAGCTATCTGAGACAATGCGCAACAAGATTATGTTCAACAATAAAAATTTTATACCAACATTGGTCTGAAATCATAAGTATCACAGGCAATAACACCCAACCCCCGCACACATTCCACTTTTTCCACCATTGACATCAATCAAATGTTCAACATGTCCAACAACACAGAATACAAAGGCAAAGCAGGAGGGTGGCCCCCTCCCCCTATACATTACAACAAATTGCATACACCCAGATGGAGATATAACACAGCCATCACCTGCGGACATGCACCTCACTTTCCTTCCCCCCTCCCCTTCTTCTCCCCACCTCTACCCCTTTCCCTCCTCGCTCCACGCCACCTGGCCAAGGAGCTCCTCAGGCGCTGCCTCATTGCGGGGGATGAAGGCAGATGCGGTCATTGCACAGGTACGGGAGCGGGGGTTGCCGAGGGGGCAACATTCTCTGATGCAGAAGCAGGATCTTGGTCCTTGCTCTCATCTGTTATTCGCAGAGGTGGAGTGCCATGCTCGGGGACCACTGGGAGGTCTATGCCAGCAGTGTTCCTGGCTATCGCATCCAGGGCCTCTGCCATCCGCAGAATGTATCCGGTCATGGTGGCCAGCTGTCGGGATATACCCCCCAATGCTTCAATGTGCTGGTCACCAATGTCTACAGTCCTCCTGGACAACTGTACCATCTCTCCGCTGTCATGTGGCGCTCGTGGAACAGACCTGCCGCATCCCCAAGACCTCCGGGGGGTCGGTGCAGTCCTGGGGACAAATGGGGTGCCCTGTGACGAGGTGCTTGGAGCCGGTACCTCCAGAGTGGAGGCGGGAATAACCGGAGGACCATTAGATGGCCTTGGGGTGGAATGGCTTCTGGAGCGTGGCGAGGCAGGTTCCTCGCAGTCCGTGCTCTCAGCCGTGGAGAACAGACCCAGCGGATTGACGGACGAGAATCGGAGCTCCTCAGCACCAGATGTTGGATTATCCGGAGAGTTGGGCCCCGCGCTCCCACCTTCTGGCCTCTGTGGTCTTGCCTGGGGTAGTGCTGCTGGCTGAGCTGCAAAACACAAATGAGGTTATTAGAGGAGAAGGGGGTGCTAGGGTCACAAGGTGAGTCCAATGCTACACACAGTATATCCATGACAAAAGCACCACCGCTCTCAAAATCATCGCAGACATCACATTTTATGACCATCAACACATTTGCATTCCAATAATTTTCATTAGGCCAGCATTATTTCTATGACAATTTTAGAAATCATCTATCATATATGATTGTTCGGATATGACTGGGTGTGGCATCTATTGAGTTCACATCATGCAATGGTGTAAGTTTTACTCACGTGGCATCACTTCAGTGTCTGCAGATGCTTACGTGGCTGTCCGGGGGTGCTTCCCCACAAATGTGAGCTCCCGCACCTCCATCTCAGTGATGTCGCTGGGGACTGGTGCCCCCCCACCCGTTCGCCTCTGCATGGACCTCATCATTGATAGCTTCTTCTGTAAAAGGCGACAGGATGACATGGTATGAGATCATTGTGTGATATCTTTGCTAGGTACTGTCACAGAGACTGATACAACACATAACTGACAGATGTAATCATGATTATTATGAAAATGATCATTCTTTACCTAAAGACGTACATCGTGATTGCAGGCTTTGAGTAAAACATTCCCGGTAAAGTGAAGGACCTCACATTTGATGATAGTCACTCATGACTGTTACAAATCAAATTATATAAATACATAAGTACATGTGAATCAATGTAATACTTGCTCTTGTGGATCCCACAAAGTCGTTCCATCATTTGCGGCATTGGTTGCCCTCACGCACCTCGTTGGTCGTCGACTAGACTACCTCTGCTATCTCGGTCCATATCCTCTGGTATGCCTTTGGGGTGGGCTTCCCACACCCTCCCTGTGTCAAATCACCCCAGCATGACTTGACCTCCTGCAGGAAGGTGGCATTTGCCTCATCCGAGAACCTCCTGGCTCTTTTGCAATGTGCTCCTCTCCCACCTCACTGCTCATTCCAGTGTTAGTCTCCACAGCGTGCTGTGATGCCTCTTCCTCTCTCTCCATTGTAGGCCAAATTCAGGCAAATATGTGGCTGGTGACAGCTACTTTTTGTTTGCCTACGTGCTGTGAAGCTCTAAAGTCTCCCTCCTTCCTCCCAAAGCAGCCACACCACATCCAGACACGCCTTCAGTCCCTCTGAGCTCCCTCTCTCTCTGTCTCCTCTTCTGCGCATATCATAATTACGCTTGACCTCCTGAATCGCGGGAATCGAGATTTGCCATGTCGTTGCTAAGGACGGCCACACTTTACGGCAGAAAGTCAAAAAAATGTAATGCTACCGCCCATTTCATATCGCTCGCGGTAACGCCCATTTAAAAAAATGGAGACTAGGTGCTTTGAGAATGGGCGAGAAGCCGGCGATCTGAAAACCGTTTTTTAATGCCCACACCAGAAATAATGCCCATATTTGGGCGATAAGCACAAAAGTGAAGGTTCTAGCCCATGGACTTATTTTTCCATATTTACAAATCAAACTTAACCACTGTTTTTTTTGTTTCGAAGAGGATACCTTCACTCATGAACAGAACTTTCCAAACTTGGTGTCGAACTTAGACTCATTCTAGGCTGAGCCTGAGGAGAGATTCTCTACAAAGGACAACCCTTGATCTACATTTGGACTTTGAACTCTCCACAATTCAGTATGTCCGCATAACTCGGACTCGGACTTAAATTCTGTATTTCTCTTGGACTTGTTTCTACAACATCTGATGTAGGACATCTGTTGATACTCTACTTGTAACAAGACTATCTGACTCATCACAAATAATTGAATCATTGCAACTTTCAACTCCTTCCACATCTGTAGGTAAAATATGATCAATGTGAACAAACCTAACCTTTCCATGATCAAACATCTTGATCAAATATGTGCGAGGGCTACATATCTTCACTACTCTTCCTGGTAACCACTTTAACCATTTATGGTGATGGTTCTTCACTCCAACCTTCTGATTCAATTTCATACTCTACCTCTATCATGACTCTCTTTCTGTTTGA
This sequence comes from Pristiophorus japonicus, assembly GCF_044704955.1. Lineage (NCBI taxonomy): Eukaryota > Metazoa > Chordata > Chondrichthyes > Pristiophoridae > Pristiophorus > Pristiophorus japonicus. The sequence continues at coordinate 235,216,490 of NC_091977.1, read as the reverse complement.
ATTGTTTCTCTTCTACTGAAGGTGCCAAGTTTGGCTTTAACAACGAGAATCTGGTTCATGACTGTCGTTTGAGAAACAACTCTGCTGGTGTTCTACCAGTAGTTCTATGAGGAGTATTACGAAAAGTTATCAGAAAATGTGCTAGTCTGTGGTCCAATGACAACTGCCATTGCCTTGGATTTGGATGCAACATTTGCTTAATGAGAGCAAGTTTTACAATTTATACTGTGCGCTCTGCTGCATCATTTGAAGCAGGGTGGTACGGTGGAACTTTGGTATGTTTCACACTATTTCTGCTCATGAACTGTGCAAAATACTCTGAACAAAACTTCAGCCTATTATCAGACATAATTTCTTCTGGGAGGCCATATGAAGAAAACAAACTTCGCAACTTGTATTTTACTTGTTATTTTCTGCAACGGAAACACCTCTACCCACTTCGAATGACTATCAATCATTATGAACAATTGTTGTCCTTTTAACTCAGCAAAATCTACATGTAACCTTTGCCACACCCTGGGAGGCCATTTCCATGGCTGTAATGGTACTGATAGTGGTTTTTGCTTACCGATTGGCCAAATATGTGATATGTAATCATACACCTTTGACATAACTGGGTTATGTTTGGTTGCTCTACCAATCTCTTCAGCTGTGACTGGCAAATCATCAATGTATTAAAAATAGAATACTTCTTTCTTAGAGATAATGTTCTCAGTTTCTAGTCTTTTGAGTTTTTGCTCAACTTTAAATCCAAGGAAGCGTCCTATTATTCCCATAGGCACAGCCTTCTGGACTCTGGCAATGTCGAAAGTTCAGCCAAGTGTATTTGTAATGTACCTTGGATTTTTAGCTGTTCTGCAAAACAAAGAATCTCTCAAAGTCTCTCTGTCAGTTGGGTGGATCATCCACCAACAAAAATTTCAGCTAGGGAATTCGATTATCCCATCCTCATCACCAATGTGATATATTCTTATGACATCACTAACAAACACATTATACAAGATGGCTCTTAACACGAACCATCATCATGTGACCTTGCCACATGATCCTTTATTACTTACATCAGTAGGTGCATTACCACAGTAGTCCACTGAGGGGGGTGGGGGGGCATTGGGGTGGGGGGCACTATTACACTATTACAGTGCTGGGACGTCTGCTACAGAAGTACTGGGGCTCAATCTACAACAGGATCTCTGGTCCCACTTCGACACGCTGAGGGATTGCATTGAGTGTAAAATTGCCAACTCCAGTTGGATGTATTTCTTGAAGTCACGTCACATGACCTCCAACTGCCCCGGCCCACTCTCCCACTGTTGGTCGGCCAACACATCCATCGTCACGACACCCTGCCTTCCCACACCAGGCAAATAACCTGATTGGATGATTCTTAACCGTCAGTCAATCTCCACGTCTATAATATTTTGATAACTGATGAACATTCAAAGAAAATGCAAAAACCCCCACAGAAAATGCAAAAAAACCCCCACAATCATGCCCCGATGATTTTTCTCCCTGGTTGCTCACAGCTGTGTCCAGAAGATTAATCTTTAATTCTTGGAGACTTCAGGACAAGCCTGGAGGGTTGGCAACCCTAACTGAATGAGCCTGGAGGCAGGGTATTCTTAAAAAAAGGAAAGAAAGACTTGCATTTATATTGCGCCTTTCACAGCCACCGGACGTCTCAAACGCATTTCAGCCTATGAAGTACTTTTGGAGTGTAGTCACAGTTGTAATGTGGGAAACATGGCAGCTGATGTGCGCGCAGCAAGCTCCCACAAACAGCAATGTGATAATGACCAGATAATCTGTTTTTAGTGATGTTGATTGAGGGATAAATATTGGCCAGGACACCGGGGATAACTCCTTTGCTATTCTTCGAAGTAGAACCTTGGGATCTTTTATGTCCACCTGAGAGAACAGATGGAGCCTCGGTTTAACGTTGCATCTGAAAGACCGCACCTGCAACAGTGTAGCACTCCCTCAGCATTGCACTGGAGTGTCAGCCAAGATCTATGTGCTCAATCTGCGAGAGGTCGGGAGGATAAAAGAGCTGGAGCATACCACTACAGCTTCCAGCGTGAGCCGCTCCCAAGTGTGCAACGGCTTCGAGGTGGGCGACTGGGTGGCGTCATCAAAACCCAGGTTGCCGTTTGGAGCGTGGGCAGGAACATTGGCAGGGCCCAGGTACAGCAGAGGAGTGGGAAGGTCGGGGCGGATTATCAGCGAGAGATCGTGCGACGAATAATTGAAGCGGAGAAGTGGCGAGAGATCGAGGCAGAAATGCAGTGGATGATCGGGGCGGAGGAGCGGTGCGGGATCATGGCTGAGATGTGGCGAGTGATCGTGGTGGAGGTGCGGCAAATGTTTGTGGTGAGAGATCATGGTGGCAAGTGGGGGGTACGGGGCCCAGAAGAGCAGAGGGCCCAGCCCACACTGCGATATGTGTGCACACTAGGTTCGTGCAGCAGAGCAGGTCTCCAGTCATCCTGGTTAACCCTTGCCACTGGATAAAGGCCTAGCTTTGTCAAGCCCGTGTGGTGGCTGATGTACAACGGTTACCACACATTTAAAAAATCCACACACAGGCATCTTCCACCCCTGGAGTTCAGGACTGGAATATCGGGTCCTTCATTTGAAACATCTGCAAACTCATCCCTTTTGGTGTGGAAGCAAGTCATCCTCATTCAAGGGACCGCCTAGGATGATGACATGCTCAAGTCCCTGGAATGGGACTTAAATCCACACCTTCTGACTCAAAGGTGAGAGTGCTACCAATGAGCCACAGCTGACACTAACCTAATTGCTGCGTGGTGATCTTCTGCAACACATATTGAGACACACTGGACTCCCACTGGAGTGTCCAATGGGAGTCCAGCAGAACCCTGAGGGAATTTTGGGCAACTACTTTTATTCAGATACAGTTGTTGATTCATCAAGGGAATATAACCATTGTCCGCTAGCAGATCAAATGGGCAAACTGTTCAAAAGGACTGTCAAAACTTCAATTCATGTTTTCTTTTTAAGCTTGAAGGTTTACAAAAATAATGGGGTTTTGAGAACGTTTTAATGAGTCTGAGGGGGCTTAGGAAACATAGAAATAAATAATATAAATGCTTTAAATGATTCACAAAACTGAAAGGAAAACTGGATTGAAACAGGAAGCCATAGTTTGGTGTTTTAGTTTATGTAATACAGGCCAGCTAAATGTAGATTTGTTCTAATATTAGAACTGTCCGTCTGCTGGGGACATGCATTTTTCTAAAACAGTCTGTCCATTTGATTTTCCAGTCTATCTGCCATTTAGGGGGTGGAACCTCCCCTTACCAAGAGGGTGGAACCAGACCTGGAGTCTTCCTGTGCTGCTCCGGCTGATCTGGGACACAGTGTAAAACTGAAGGCCACTACACCCTAAAGGTTGAGGTGCACCAGTCTCTAGATTGGCATAAGTGGGCACACACTGGGGAGATATCGGAGTCAGGCAACTAACTTGGATCCCCCTTCACCAGCCCCAGCTTCAGAGGAGTGGGGACAACTTTAAAATTTGTTGAATGGCTGAAGGGCAATATCGCAGGAGTCCATGATGTAGCCTTGTCCAGATATCCCTCTCTGCCCTGACAATGATGAGCAAGCACCAGATTTTACACCTCATGGGGCAGGAGAGCATCAAACGTGCCCACACTGTCGCTTTTGCTCGCCTGCCCTACATAAGAACATAAATCGGAGCAGGAGTCGGCCATATGGCCCCTTGAGCCTGTTCTGCCTTTCAATAAGATCAAAGCTGATCTTCTACCTCAACTCCACTTTCCCACCCAATCTACTGGATTCCCTTAGTCTCCAACTATTTATCGATCTCAGCCTTGAATTTATTCAATCATCATAGGCAGTCCCTCGAAATCGAGGAAGACTTGCTTCCACTTTAAAAGTGAGTTCTCAGGTGACTCAACACTCCAATACGGGAATGACAGTCTCTGTCACAGGTGGGACAGAGAGTCATTGGATGAAAGGGTGGGTGGGGAGTCTGGTTTGCCGCACGTTCCTTCCGCTGCCTGCGCTTGGTTTCTGTATGCTCTTGGCAACAAGACTCGAGGTGCTCAGCGCCCTCCCGGATGCTCTTCCTCCACCAAGGGCAATCTTTGGCCAGAGACTCCCAGGTGTCGGTGGGGATGTTGCACTTAATGAAGGAGGCTTTGAGGCAACGTTTCCTCTGCCCACCTGGGGCTTGCTTGCTGTGTAGGAATTCCGAGTAGAGCGCTTGCTTTGGGAGTCTTGTGTCAGGCATGCGAACAATGTGGCCCGCCCAACGGAGCTGGTCGAGTGTGGTCAGTGCTTTGGTGCTGGGGATGTTGGTCTGATCGAGAACACTGACGTTGGTGTGTCTGTCCTCCCAGGGGATTTGCAGAATCTTGCGGAGACATCGTTGGTGGTATTTCTCCAGCGATTTGAGGTGTCTACTATATATGGTCCATGTCTCTGAGCCATACAGGAGGGCGGGTATCACTACAGCCCTGTAGACCATAAGCTTGGTGCCAGATTTGAGGGCCTGATCTTCGAAAACTCTCTTCCTCAGGCGGCTGAAGGCTGCGCTGGCGCACTGGAGGCAGTGTTGAACCTCATCGTCGATGTCTGCCCTCACTGATTATAGGCTCCGGAGCTATGGAAAGTGGTTCATGTTATCCAGGGCTGCGCCGTGGGGGGCACTGCTGCGTGGAGGGATCAGGTTGGTGGAGGACCTTTGTCTTACGGATGTATAACTGAGCATTCACAGCCCTCTGGGGTAATTAATTCCAAATATTAACAACCCTTTGAGTGAAGACATTTCTCCTCATCTCAGTCTTAAGTGGCCAACTCCTTATCCTGAGACTGTGAGCCCTGCTTCTAGACTCTCCAGCCAGGGGAAATATCAGCAGCTATCCTGTCAAGTCTGCTAAGAATTATATATGTTTCAATGAGAATGCCCTGTGCAAATCTGGTTTGCATTGACCCTGCACAAAGTCCAGTGGGCCCAGCAGGACTGCCAGGATCAGGCTCCATTGATTTTTGCGGCTTTTGTTTCAACCATACCCGGCTGACTCCTGTGTCTAATTATGAGAGGAACAGAGAGAGCTCGGCCAGTGTGCTTAAAAAGCAAGGCTATAGCTACACCACTAATCCTGGCCAGAATAGAAATAGTGGACGCATTGGTGGTCATTTTCCAACATTATATAGACTCTGGATCAGTTCTTATGGATTGGAGCTCATGTAACCCCACTTTTTAAAAAAGGAGGGAGAGAAAACAGGGAATTATAGACCGGTTAGCCTGACATTGGTAGTGGGAAAATGTTGGAATCAATTATTAAAGATGTAATAGCAGAGCATTTGGAAAGCAGTGACAGGATCGGTCCAAGTCAGCATGGATTTATGAAAGGGAAATCCTGCTTGACAAATCTTCTAGAATTTTTGAGGATGTAATTAGTCGAGTGGACAAGAGAGAACCAGACCGGACTTTCAAAAGGCTTTTGACAAGGTCCCACACAAGAGATTAGTGTGCAAAATTAAAGCACATGGTATTGGGGGTAATGTATTGACGTGGATAGAGAACTGGTTGGCAGACAGGAAGCAAAGAATGGGAATAAACGGGTTATTTTCAGAATGGCAGGTAGTGACTAGTGGGGTACCACAAGGTTCAGTGCTGGGACCCCAGCTATTTACAATATACATTAATGATTTGGATGAAGGAATTGAATGTAATATCACCAAGTTTGCAGATGACACTAAGCTGGGTGGCAGTGTGAGCTGTGAGGAGGATGGTAAGAGGCTGCAGGGTGACTTGGACAGGTTAGGTGAGTGGGAAAAAGGGTCATTGAATATATTTAAGGCGGAGAGAGACAGATTTTTGAGTGACAAGGAAATAAAGGGTTATGGGGAGCGGGCAGGAAAGTGGAGCTGAGTCCATGATCAGATTACCCATGATCTTATTAAATGGTGGAGCAGGCTCAAGGGGCCAGGTGGCCTACTCCTGCTCCTATTCCATATGTTCTTATGAGTGTGAATATGTCACAACCAATCTTTTGCCACGGTCTCTGAGGGAGGTTGTGACTTATCAATGGTCCTTTTGGTTGGCTCGATTGATAGGTGTTGCATGTTTCACACTTCATCTTTCATCACTTTCCTGATGATTTAGAGTAGACTGATGGGGCGGTAATTGGCCGGAGTGGATTTGTACTGCTCTTCGGGGACAGGACATACCTGGGCAGTTTTCCACATTTTACACTTTCGTGCATATCGCCCAAAAATGGCCGTTATTTCTGGCGTGGGCGGTAAAAATGGGTTTTCAGATCACCAGTTTCTCGCCCATTCTCAAAACACCTAGTCTCCATTTTTGAAATTGGGCATATGAAACGATATGAAATGGGCGGTAGCGTTAAATCTCAGCGTCCAGCACCTCATCGTCCTCTTCCTCTCTCTCATGAGGTGGAGCATCAGTGCCTTCTGGCAATTCTTGGCCCCTCCTGATAGCCAGGTTGTGCAGCATGGAGCACACGACCACGAATTTAGCTACTTGCTCAGAGTTGTATTGTAGCTCCCCTCCTGAGTGGTCCAGACATCTGAAGCATTGCTTAAGCACAGTTATTGTTTTGTGGACAACATTGTGTGTGTCTCTGTGGCTCTGGTTGTATCGCTTCTCGGCCTCGGTGTGGGTGTAACGCAAGTGGGTCATCAGCCAGGTGGCTAGGCCATATCGGTTATCACCAAGCATCAAGCATTGTCCTTGTGGCTGACTCTTAAAATGTCAGAGACAGCGCTCTCACGCAGGATGTCAGCCTCATCGAAGCTGTCCGGACATTTGGCATTCACTACCATTATGATCTGGTTGTGGTTGACAACTAGTTGGACCTTCAGGGAGTGAAATCCTTTTCTGTTATGAAAAAGCTCCGGGTCCTGAGAAGGTGCCCACATGGCGATGTGAGTGCACCACATAGCTCCCTGCACCATGGGGAACTGAGCAATGCTGTGGAATGCTCCAGCTCTGTCAGTCTGAGCCTCTGTGGTCATGGGGAAGCTGATAAAGTCCATCCTTCGCGCATACAGGGCTTCCGTGACCTGTCTAATGCAGCGATGTGTGGCATGGTGAGACAGAGGGAAAATCTCAACTGCGGAGGCCCGAAAGGAACCGGACGCGTAGAAAGACAGTGCGCCGGTGACCTTGACCTCGACCGACACTGATGTCCTGATGGCAGGCTGCATATGTGGCCTGATGAGCTCACATATTTCATTGATCACCACTTTGTGGAAGCGCAGTCTCCGAAGGCAGGTGTGGTCGGACACATCGAGGTAAGACCTCTTTTCCCTGTACATGCGGGGTGTGTATGTTCTGGCCCTCCTCTTCATTCTTGCACATCTTAAATTTGGGACATAATGATGTGCATCACACATTGAGCCATTTACATTCTGCAGCATCTGCATATTAATCGATGCAGGCTGAGAAATGGCTGGCCGCATTGCAATGTAAGTATAATAGCGATTGATCAGAAGCAATAATTTCCTCACTAAAATATACCTAGAGTAAACCCCTAATAGTCCAGAGTCTGAAAATACGTCTGTTGAGATGGTCACTGCACCTGAGAAGAATTCCAGAGTCAATGCAAACTCCCCCGAAGTTGAAGCAGCCTTTTGAATTAAGCGACCTGCAATTTTAAAACGGTAGCCACACCGCTGGCTTTAGTTCAGAACAGTTCCACTTTTTCCGGGCGGTTTTTTGGGTGAGTGATATTGTGGGCGATGTGTGTGCGAGGTGATGAAAGTGACGGTGGGCGATCTCCTGGGCGTTAGTTTCGGCAAATGTGATCTTTACGACAAAAAAAAAATGGGTGGGCGGTATTATTGAATCTCGGCGTTAAATCAGCGTGGAAGGTAACGCTGGGCGATATTATGGGCGTTGGTTTCGCCCATTCTGATGATTCTTCCCAAAAAAAGTGGGCGGGCGGTAATATTTTTTCCTGGCATTACGCACATTGGGAATGTAATGCTCGGCAATAAGTTTCTGAAAAATGCCCGTCAGTTTCCATTTTGTGGCCAAATGGGCGATATATGGCCATTATACGTCATTTCAGCGGTAAAATGGACGTCAAGTGGGCGTTAAGCATGCAAAATATGTGGAAAATCTAGCCCATAGTCTTTTATGTCACTGTTCAGTCCTGGTCAGTAAATGGATTGTCTGGCATGTCGAAGAGTGGTCTCGATGCCAATGTGAGCAGCATGGAGTCGCTGACGAATGTCGGATCGCAGGGATTTTGGTATGACACAGTGATAGCCTTTGTAGACTATGCCATCCTGTGTTGTGAGTCCATCACGAACATTGAAGTATGTAGGCGTTTCAGGCGGGCATTCATGTGTCATTTCTGGCCATCCCGTTGTGATTTCTTGTATGATCAGTTGTAGTGTGAAGTCGCTTCCAGTTGCGCGTTGTATGGTAGTCAGTCCTTGTTTGAAGAGTGGGAGAAAGTCCACCATGTTGAATTGCAGCTGGTGTCACTGATTCATTAAGTTTAAGGAGAACTGTCCCTGGCATGTGTCCAAGTCTCTTAAACACATCCTGATACGCATTGTTGACATCAGTTTTTGATGCTAGTGAGACGTTTGCCTTGTTCGTAGTTTGTGATTTGCATGGTTCATTTAGCACTGTGATATTCTGATGCCGCACTTTTTCAATTGTAGCTGTTGAGCAGTGCGTGAGCCAATCAGTGGGGCACTTTGGCCCTCAATGATCACAAAGGGCACAACGTACTTTTGCTTGTTCTTTGTATTTTCCAGTGGCACATTACAAGCCCCTTCCACTGGAATGGTTGCATGGTTGTCATATAGTGACAATATTGTCTTAGATTCTTTTATCTTTAAGCCTTTAAGTAAGTATCTAAGAGGTAGCACATTGCATGTGGCCCCACAATCTATTTGCATTTTTACCATTTGACCTTTAATGGAGAAGGTTGCCATAATCTTGTTAGGATACTTTCTGTCAGCTTTGTCCTTGATTGTGCGATCAACTTTACCAAGCATCTTTACAGTCATTACTTCAAAATCAGAATCATCACTGTCTTCCTACGGTGCATGAACTTTTGGCTTGCCCTTATATTTAGGGTTATGTGTAGACTTCTGCCTCGATGCACTCTGTCTGCATTTTAGTTTGCCGCAACTTGTGCAGGTCTTCCCATATGCTGGGCATTTAGTTTTTGACAGCTCATGTCTTTTGCCACAATATCTGCAATTGTTCATGAACTCTTTGTCTGTGAATTCTTTCTTTGTGGGTTGGGATTTCTGTCTGACAGCTTTGACATCTTCAGAGTCTGCTTTAGTGAGCTTCATGGATTTCATTTGTGCAACTGTGGCCTCTGTAGCTTTACACAATATCACACATTTATCGAGTGTTAGGTTTGATTCTTGCAACAGCCTCTTACATAGAGTGTTATCAGATATAACGCAGACTATGTGGTCTCTGATGAAATCATCCCTCAAATTGCTGAAATCACATGACGATGCCAGCTCCCTCATTTTCACGAGATATCTGTCAAACCACTCGTCCCCTTGTACACAATTGTTAAACTGGTACTGTTCATAGATGATGTTGGTTTTACCTTTACAGTGCTCTTCCCAGGCCTTCAAAATAATCTCAATTTCCTACTTGCCTTCCTCTGATTTGTAGGGAAAATTATTGTGGATATCTAGGGCATCGCTGCCAATGGCAGTGATAAACATTGCGACCGTAACTCTATCTGGTTTTTCCACAATATTCCTCATAATTTCACAGCTGTCCCACAGCTGTTTGAATTTTTTCCAGTTGGCTTTCAAATCGCCAGTCACCTGCAATGGAGGTGGGGGAGGAATGTGCGCGGGAGTTGGCACCGCGGTGGCCACAATAGCTCGCTACAGTTTAGAACTTTGAGTTTGTCACATACAGTTCAAATACCCAGAGGACTAGAACAAGTCTAATCGTAAAATATCGTGGCCATGTAATTGTAGAAATACTTTTTCAATTGAGGCGCTGCAATAACTTATGCCACTTTAAGCTTACTTTATTAATACCTCTAGATTATTTTGCAAGCTTATGACTACTTATCGCCCTTCATGGATCTACGCGTGATGTGTAGGAAGTACACTGCACTGCACTGTTTCAATCAGCTCAAAAAAGTCTTACAGTTCCAGTATTTCGGTCGTAGATGCGTTTGATGAAAGATCAGAAGTCTCTACTTCTGACACCGTGTATCTTTTAGGGCTAGAATTTCCCGAGAGCCCCTCAACGCCCGATTTCCCGCCCAGAAAAACCGTTAACATTTGGTAAATAACGCTGGCGAAAATTTATACTTTTACGCTAAAACTAATTAAAACTCATCGCCTGCCGAGAAATTGGATCTTGCACCATTATTCTCGGCGGTTTTCTCGGCGGTTAAGGGGAAACTAAGTAAAACGAGCGTTTTTGTTTAAAGTTAGTCTGAGGCTGCGGTTTGACATAGGGAGAGGGGAAAACTTCAAAAAATGCTTTCACTAAAACAAAAAATAAAAAGTAAAAAAATATTCCCAAGACACTTTTACACATAATCGCCATTTTTAAATTTAAAAAAAATAAAAAAGAACCTTTAACTTACCTTTCTTTGCCGAGTACTCATCGACCGCCCTGTTTAAGCAGCTTTCACAGGGCAGTTCCCTCGGCGATCAGGACGGGCTTCCATTGAGGCCAAATTTACGCCCTGGCGATTTTCCCGGCGGTGCACGTCAGCGGTTTGGTCCTGGCGGGCGTTTTCAGATTTGGGCGACAGCATTAAAAAACTAGGGGGGAAACTTTCGCCGGGTGGAAAAACAGCTGTACCGCCGAGAAAATCACCGTTAACCTGCCGAAAATGAAAGAAAAGTTTAGCCCTTGGTCTCTTGAACACTCTTAGTTCAACTTAACTCTATTTGGGACATCTCAGACAGTCATGTGGAGCTTAAGATGGCGTTCCTTCACACCCTCTCTTGCAATACAGCTCCCTAAACCTCCTCGCTAGAGAGCGCTATACATTATATCGATACCTCCTATCTCATTACAATCAGGAGACTTTGCTGTAGTTTCGGTCATGAGCTCTGTTTGCTGTGGTTCATAGAGGCTGTTTAAATAGACGATGTTTGCCGTAAGTACTGCCCCGCCTCCAATTCATTAGCTGACACGGTGGCGTCAATAGACACTCTGTAAAAGAATAGCCACTGACAGACAACAGAGTGTCCATTTGGATGCCAAACACACAATTTAGTAGAGAAGAGTGAAAATGACTTCTCTCATCACCTCCCCTGCCCCCATCCCACTTCCCCCACCCCCCCACCGATCCTCTGTGATACGTGCACGGATTTATTTGTTTGTGTTTGTGACGTGGAAAGGGAAAAAATATTTGCAAACACCAATTTCCAGGCACCAGTCAAGAAAAACATTTACTTCTGTTGTTTCTGAGCACATCTTTCATGAACTTCTTTCCAAATCCTTTCAGCAGCCATTTGCAGCCCTCACTTGCAATAGTGCAGACTGTAACTCTGGAGACATCTCCTAATAAAATTAAATAAAGTAAGCGTGCAGGAAAATCCCCGGTGAGAATTTATCTTTTCCTGTCAATTTCCTTTCGTTGTTGGTGTCGTTTCATAGATTGATCGAAGATAACTTCTCCGACTGGACATTTTTCATATCTGAGGCTAGACAGTGAGGGTTGGTGAGGTATTTTCCCAGGGGACATCAGATCTGAGACCAATGCTGCCTTCAGCTGGTGCGGACGTTCCAATAGATTCCATAATTTAAACAGGAAGACTTGCATTGATACCATCATCGGCAGTCCCTCAGAATCGAGGAAGACTTGCTTCCACTCCTGAAGTGAGTTCTTTGGTGGCTAAACAGTCCAATACAAGAGCCACAGACTCTGTCACAGGTGGGACAGATATTTGTCGAGGGAAGAGGTGAGTGGGACTGGTTTGCCGCACGCTCCTTCCGCTGCCTGCGCTTGACCTCTTCACGCTCTCGGCGTTGAGATTTGAAGAGCTCAACGTCCTCCCGGATGCACTTTCTCCACCTAGGGCGGTCTTTGGCCAAGGACTCACAGGTGTCAGTGGTGATGTCGCACTTTATCAGGGAGGCTTTGAGAGTGTCCTTGTAACGTTTCCGCTGCCCATCTTTGGCTCGTTTGCCATGAAGGAGCTCCGCATAAAGCATTTGCTTAGGGAGTCTCGTGCCTGGCATGCAAACTATGTAGCCTGCCCAGTGAAGCTGATCGAGTGTGGTCAGTGCTTCAATGCTGGGGATGTTAGCCTGGACAAGGACACTGATGTTGGTGCACCTGTCCTCCCAAGGGATTTGCAGGATCTTGCGGAGACATCGTTGGTGATATATCTCCAGCGACTTGAGGTATCTTCTGTACATCGTGCATGCCTCTGATCCATACAGGAGGGCGGGTATTACTACAGCCCTGTAGGCCATGAGCTTGGTGGTAGATTTGAGGGCCTGGTCTTCAAACACTCTTTTCCTCAGGAGGCCGAAGGCTGCACTGGCGCACTGGAGGCGATGTTGAATCTCCGCATCAATGTCTGCTTTTGTTGATAAGAGCCTCCCGAGATATGGGAAATGGTCTACGTTGTCGAGGGCCTCGCGTGAATCTTGATGACTGGGGGGCAGTGCTGTGTGGCGAGAACAGGCTGGTGGAGGACCTTTGTCTTACGGAAGCTAAGCGTAAGGCCCATGTTTTCATATGCCTCGGTGAATACATCGACTATATCCTGGAGTTCAGCCTCAGAAGGTGCGCAGATGCAGGCGTCGTCCGTGTACTGTAGCTCAACGACAGAGGTTCGGGTAATCTTGGACCTGGCCTGGAGGCGATGTAGGGTAAACAGCTTCCCACTGGCTCTGTAGTTTAGTTCCACTCCAGCGGGGAGCTTGTTGACTGTGAGGTGAAGCATGGCAGCCCTGTTTGACCCCGATCCAGATGTGGACTGGGTCTGTAATGGATCCGTTGGTAAGGATCACGGTCTGCATGTGGAACAGGCGAAGGATGTTGACAAACTTTTGGGGGCATCCGTAACGGAGGAGGACGCTCCATAGACTCTCACGGTTGACAGTGTCAAAGGCTTTTGTAAGATCAAAAAAGGCCATGTTTGAGGGCTGGTGTTGCTCTCTGCATTTTTCCTGCAGCTGTCGCACTGCAAAGATCATGTCCATTGTTCCTCTAGGGGATGAAATCCACACTGTGATTCCGGGTGGAGCTCCTCGGGTGAAGACGGTTGAGGAAAGCTCTAGCGACAACTTTCCCAGTGGCTGATAGCAGGGAGATTCCCCTGTACTTGCCGCAGTCGGACTTGTCCCTCTTTTTTAAAGATGGTCACGATCACTGCATCTCTGAGATCTCCCGGCATGCTCTTCTCCCTCCAGATGAGAGAGATGAGGTCATGTATCCGCGCCAACAGCGCCTCTCCACCATATTTTAGCGCCTCAGCAGGAATTCCATCCACACCCGTAGCCTTGTTATTCTTGAGCTGTTTTATGGCTTTGCCTACCTTGTACAGCGTTGGGGTTTCACTGAGGTGGTGGCGGGTCGAATGCTGCGGGATGGAGTGGAGAACACTCGAGTCAAAGGCAGAGTTTCAATTGAGGAGATCTTCAAAGTGCTTCTAGCGGGCCTGACAGCCTCGGTGTGCTTGATGAGTGTTTCCCCGTTCTTGGCCAGGAGTGGGGTGGGGCCTTGGGAGTTTGGACCGTAGGTGGCCTTGACTTGACTGCAATGAAGAATCCGTACATGCCGTGGCTGTCGACCAGTTGCTGTCTCTCTTGTGCTTTCTCCATCCACCACCTGTTCTTTAGGTCCCCGTTTTTTGTTGGACCTCAACCTTGAGCTGTCTGTAACGTTGCTTTGCTGCTCCCGAGTTGGGTTGTTGCTTGAGGCTCAGAAATGCGCTGCGCTTGGGATCTATTGGTTCTTGGATCTCCTGATTATTTTCATCAAACCAGTCCTGGTGTTTTCTGGTTGAGTGACCAAGTGTCTCTTCACAGGCACTGGTTATAGAGGCCTGGAGGGCAGACCAAGCACTGTGGGCATTCAGCATCTCAGGGTCATCAAGGCACGCCAGATTAGCTGTGAGGCACTGGCTGTATAGGACTCTCTTATCTGGGTCTTTAAGTGCCCCAGCATTAACTTTTTTGTGGCACTGCTTCTGCTGTCCCCTCTGCTTTGGGGATATGTTAATGTTGATGATGGATCGGATTAGGCGGTGGTTTGTCCAGCCGTCGTCAGCTCCTATCATGGCGCGGGTAATGCGCAGATCCTTGCGATCCCTGGCTTGGACAATGACATAGTCGAGCAGGTGCCAGTGTTTGGAGCGAGGGTGTTGCCACGATGCCTTGTATTTGTCCCTCTGGCGGAACAGGGTGTTGGTGATGAGGAGTTCATGTTCTAGACATTTTGTCAGGTGTAGGGTACCGCTGGAGTTGGCTTTCCCTATCCCCTCTCTGCCAATCACACCTCCCCAGAGGACTGTGTCTTTGCCGACCCTGGCATTAAAGTCACCTAGGAGGATCAATTTGTCGCCCATAGGGACGTGGGATAAGGATGTCTCGAGGTTGGAATAAAAACCCTCTTTAGCCTCATCCGTTGCATCGAGTGTAGGGGCGTACGCACTGATGACTGTGGCACATTGGTTCCGGGATAGGGTAAGACGAAGAGTCATGAGGCGTTCATTAACCCCACAGGGTGAGTCTTTGAGGCGGTCGACCAGCTCATTTTTGACGGCGAAGCCGACTCCATGAAGGCAGCGTTCTTCCTCTGCTTTTCCTTTCCAGAAAAGGGTCTAACCTTCACCATGTTCCTTGAGCTGGCCTTCCTCTGCCTGCCGGGTCTCGTTTAGGGTGGCGATGTCGATGCCAAAACGACTAAGTTCCCGGGCAACTATGGCGGTGCGGCGTTCTGGCCTGTTGCTGTTGGAGTTGTCCATGAGGGTCCTGACGTTCCAGGTCCCGAACTTCATATTAACGAAGTGGAAGATGCCTGTGTGTGAGTTCTTTTAACGTGGGGTGGCCGCTGCACACCGGCAACCACACGGGCTTAGCTGAGCAGGGTCTTGGTCCAGTGGCAAGGGGGTCCAAGGCGACTGGAGACCAGGCACTGCTATATAAGCCTAATTTCCTACGTTGAAGTGTTGGCCGCAAGTTCGGCACGGAGTAGCGCCATTGATAGCAGATGGCCCGAGGCAGGCATTAGCAAGATCAGCTGTCCGCTGGGCATCCGAGGGATGTTTTAAAAAGTTTCTTCCAAGGTTTCCAAAGTTATTTAAAAGTTTCTCCAAAGGTTTCCAAGTTGTTTAAAAGTTTAAAAGTATTTCCAAATTGTTTAAAAAGTTACTCAGGTTGATTCAAAGTTTAAAAAATAGATTAAGAGTTGGTTAAAAGTTGATAAAAAGTCTAAAATGTAAATCAGTAGTAGATTATAAAAGTTTTCCCAAATTGTTTAAAGGTTTAAAAGTTGATTAAACGTTTAAGATGTAAGTCAGTAGTAGGAATTCCAGCTCCTCGAAGAAATGAAAGCAGCTTGGTCCCTTCGGACGGTTGAACGCCGGCCCCGGAGTCCCTTCGGCCGTTTCAATGCATTGATATAGCATCTTATGATATTACTGAGAGATGTGAAACACGACTGTCACGTCATCCGAAACAGTTGAGGTCAAAGGGTGTTTGGTTTCTGGGCCATCTGTGGAAATGCTAACGTGAGCAAGTCTACAAACTGATGAAATTCACTGGGGCCAAGATCAAGATGGTGGTTGCCCAACATAAGGTGCCTGCTTCTCATATTATTAGCCATGAAAGCTTGAGGCCTACAATATGACTGAGGTATCCCAAAGTGGCCCGGCATGCACTTGAACACTGCTTCAACCTTTTTGCAATGGGGAAGCAATCATTAATAAAACGCTTCTGGAACCCCATGTATTCCCACCCTGTGCCAGTGTGTCTTTTCCCCAACCCCCACACGGGTGGTGCACTTCGTTCAGCCACAAGCACTTCACTGGCTGTTGGTGCCCCAATATTTTGTCCCTGTACCATTAAAGGCAATTAGCTCAAGGGAGCAGAGAAAATGATAGGAGGTGAGCTGACCTCCCGCTATGCTCTGTGCTGGCTCAGTTGTGTACAGGTGTGTGTAGCGTCAACACAGTGTTGGCAACGCTACGCATAGGTCACATTATTAACCTGGTTAACTCAAATGGATGTACCAGCAAGGGAGCTTTGAATCAGACTGAAAGGAATCGTTCCAACAGATGATCAAGAAACAGCAGTTCACATCTTATTTGCTTAAGAATAAAAGAACATAAGAAATCGGAGCAGGAGTAAGCCATACGGCCCCTCGATCCTGCTCCACCTTTCAATAAGATCATGGCTGAACTTTTACATCAACTCCACTTTCCTCGCTGAATCCCCATATCCCTTGATTCCCATAGTGCCCAAAAATAGATCTATCTCAGTCTTGAATATACTCAAAGACTCAGCATCCACGGCTCTCTGGGGTATAGAATTCCAAAGATTCACAACCCTCTAGGTGAAGCATTTTAAGTAATAGAAATAGTTAATATCTCAATTGCCTAACCATTGAGGATAATTTATTTCATTATCAAACAAGCCTGTTTTAAAGAAGTAAAAAAAAATCTTGCATTTATCTCTTTAATTTCCTCGGGATATCCAAAATGCTTCAAAGCCAATGCATTACTTTTCAAATACAGTCACTAGTGTAACGTTGATAAATGCAAGAAAGAAAGAAGGACTTGCATTTATATAGAACCTTTTATGACCTCTGGATGTCCCAAAGCACTTTACAGCCAATGAAGTACTTTTGAAGCATGGGCACTGTTGTAATGTAGCAACCAAAAACTGCACAACATGATCCCACAAACAGCAACATGATGATAACCAGATAATCTGTTATTTTAGGGATGTTAGTTGAGGGATAAATAGTGGCCAAGAACACCAGGCAGAACTCCCCTGCTCTTCTACAAAATAGTGCCATGGGATCTTTTACATCCACCTGAGTGGGCAGGCAGAGCCTCGGTTTAACATCTCATCCAAAAGACGTCACCTCCAACAGTGCAGCATTCCCTCAGCACTGCACTAAAATGACAATTCAGATTTGGTGCACAAGTCCCGAGCATGGGACTTGAACTCACAACCTTCTGACTCAGAGGCAAGAGTGCTACCCACTGAGCCTTTGTGCAATTTGCACACGGCGGCATCCCACAAACAGCAATGATATAAATTACCTAATAATCAGTTTTGAAGTGATGTTCATTGAGAGATAAATATTAGCCAGGACACCTGAGAGAACTCCCCTGCTCTTCTTCATCGTTGATTTTGGTAGATCTGATCTTGTCACTGGGAGCCCAAAATGGGAAAAAAGCAATGATTCCCCTGTTGTAGAGGAGGAGTGGAATTGAGAAGGAGTGCTTGGCATAACCAAATAGAAATGGACCGACTGGTTACCCTGGGAACTGCATCTCCTTGAACAGATTCAGGCATGGATATAGCGCAGTCACATGAATATATGGAGTAAGTTTCCAGTGTTTGCACATTGAAGTTCTCTCAATTCCATCAGAATGGATCATCGAGGCTAAAGGATTATTGGTGCAAAGCTTGCTGCAAAAACTGAAACTGATCTGATCGGTTGAAACAGCCATTCAGTTTAAAGTTCCTTAATCCCTTCAGAAGGATTTCTGTACTTCGCAAGGATGACCTGAACAAAGAGCAGTCTTTTTTGGAACCAGTTGTAAATCCTCCAGTCCTTGCTCTTTAATAGATGTGATGCATTAAACGTGGACTTGCTCACAAAGCATTCATTATCTACATGGGATTACTTCATGGTGATGAAGGGAAAGCACTTCTTGCAGCCTGACATCACCCTTTCCGTTCGAGCTACTGACCCATATGGTTTGCATAAAACCCATGGACCGCATTAAATAAACCTCCTGCCGTAACATTTTGATTGCTATTCACTTAGGTACAATTATCAGACTGATAATTTAGCAACTCATTTCTCTCCTTTCCCCTCAATGTTTCGCCTCCATTAAATTAATTTAAATTTATCAGACCCAGCTTACAGTTGCATGTTTGTTGTCGGTATTTGTGAATTGAAATCTAAACTCTAAAGCCATCTGGAGGTAATAAAAATCAAAGTGCTTCACTGTTGCCTTGCAGACTTGTAATGGAAATGACAAAGGCCAGATGTCAAGTGTAGAAGAAATACTAGACACCCCCGGTACGCACGCAACCATAATTTGTTGAGTCTTTCTGAAAGTCTAACTTTACAGTAAGTTCAGCTTTAAATTACTGGTGGTGATAATAGCCTACAAAAGCTTAATACATTTAGATGACATTCCTCTATGCACTATTTTAACAGAAGTGCTAAAAGAAAAGGAAAGGACTTGCATTTATATAGCGCCTTTCACAACTTCAGGACGTGCCTATGCCCTTTACAGCCAATGAAGTACTTTTGAAGTGTAGTCGCCGTTGTAATGTAGGAAATGCAGCAGTCAATTTGAACACAACAAGGTCCCACAACCAGCAATGTGATAATGACCAGATAATCTGTCAGCCTGGATTTTGTACTCAAGTCTCTGGAAAATATTCAAATCCACAGCCTTCTGCCTACAAGGCGAGAGTGCTACCAACTGAGCCATGGCTAACCCATTTAACCGGTTGATATTTTATATAAAATAGCAAATTTAATGACATAACCCAGGCTGACACTCCAGTACAGAATCGAGGGAGTTTTGCAGTATTGGAGTGGATGTCCTTTGGATGTAATATGGAACTGAGGCTTTGATGATTCAGGTGAATGTTAAAGATCAAAGGCTAGAAATTGCGTAGTGCCCCGTTTGGAACACAAAAGTATCGCCGGGTGGAAAATATTTTTTTTTCTTGCGAACTTCCGCTTTAATGCTCTAAGAGAAAAGTGGAGCAGTAAATCAATCGCTATCACTTCCCTTGGAGCTATCATGTATGTACATGCTGTTTGAAGCCACAAGGCCAGCCATTTTGTGAGTCAGGCAATTTGGGCCGTAATAAAACAGAGCCAAGGGTGTATCTTGTTCAGTTCAACAGGACTGAGTTTGTGCCTTTATTGCATACATAACATTTGGCGACGAGAATACAAGAACCTTTATTTGCAAAATGAGCACGATTGGATTTTTAGAGCGATTCGTGGAGGGAGAAGTTGGGAAGACTTTGTGAGCTGTTTGAACCAGTACTTCATGGCCAACAAAATGAAGGGGGTCGATGATGCAGATCGGCGCCGGGACCGTGTTCCTCATTGTGTGCAGTTCAAAGATCTACAGTCTGATAAAGAATCTACTCATGCCTAGTGATCCAACAGAGAAAATGCACGAGGAGTTGTGTACATTGGTAAGGGAGCACCTCAAACCAGATGACGGCATCATCATCTCGAGATACAGGTTTTATACACACGTTCGATCGGAGGGCCAGAGCCAGGGCGGAATTCATTGCCGACCTGAGACCTCTAGCGGGACTGTGCAAGTTCGGGACGGTGTTGGCAGACATGCTGCGGGACTTCTTCGTTATCGGTATCAACCACGAGGTGATCCTGCATAAACTTCTAGAGGTGGAGGAGT
Organism: Pristiophorus japonicus; assembly: GCF_044704955.1. NCBI lineage: Eukaryota > Metazoa > Chordata > Chondrichthyes > Pristiophoridae > Pristiophorus > Pristiophorus japonicus. The sequence continues at coordinate 235,196,858 of NC_091977.1, read as the reverse complement.
TGGATTTAAAAAGGGCCATCCAGATCGTTCAATCATGTATGACGACGGACAGGAGTCTAAAGCAAATATCAGTGAAGAACCGAACCTCGGCAAGTACTGTACATGCGATTGATTCGGCGTTCGGCAGAGCGGCACATGGCTGGGCCTATCCGGCTGCGTTCACGAAACCTGTGGCTGCCCAAAGTTCGCCAGCGGGAATGTATCCGACTTCTCCGTATTGGCGTTGTGGGGAAAATCATTCACCAGGCAGTGTAGATTTAAGCAATATAGTTGCAAAGGCTGTCTGAGAGTGGGGCATCTCCAGCGCAAGTGTCCGCAGATGAGCAAACGAGCTGCGACGCACCACATGGAGGATGAGAGTCAGACCATCGCTGATCCGGATACGCAATCTGAGATGCTAGAGGAGGAAGTATATGGACTGTACTCTTTCATAACCAAGAGTAAACCAATTTTGATTAATGTGAAGTTTAACGAGATACCGGTATCGATGGAACTGGACACAGGGGCGAGTCAATCGATCATGAACGAGAGGACATTTAATAAGCTATGGGATACTAAGACTGTGAGGCCCAGGCTGAGCCCTGTTAATGCCAAGCTGCGCACGTACACCAAAGAACTGATAAAGGTGACTGCCAGTGCACAAATTAACGTGTCGTATAATGGTTCAGTTCACGAGTTATCGCTGTGGATTGTTCCAGGCAATGGCCCAACGCTGCTCGGCAGGAGCTGGTTGGAGAAAATCAGATGCAACTGGAACGACATAAAGGCGTGGTCGTTGGAGGAAGATACATGTGCCCAAGTATTGAGCAAGTTCCCCTCGCTGTTCGAACCAGGTATCGGCAACTTCACGGGAGCCAAGGTGCAGATCCACGTGGACTCAGATGCAAGATCCGTCCATCATAAAGCTCGGGCAGTGCCGTATATGATGAGGGAGAAGGTCGAAATTGAACTAGACAGACTTCGTGTGAAGGGATCATATCACTGGTCGAACTTAATGAATGGGCCAGCCCCATTGTTCCTGTGCTGAAAAGTGACGGCACAGTCAGAATCTGTGGAGACTACAAGGCTACGATCAACAGGGTTTCAAAACAAGATCAGTACCCATAACCGAAGGCTGATGACTTGTTTGCGATGCTAGCCGGAGGGAAGTCGTTCACAAAACTGGACTTGATATTGGCCTATATAACGCAGGAGTTGATCAAGATGTCGAAGAGATTTACATGCATTAACGTGCACAAAGGACTGTTTATTTATCACAGGTGCCCATTTGGAATTCGCTCGGCTACAGCAATATTCCAGAGGAATATGGAAAGTCGACTGAAGTCCGTTCCCAGAACCGTCGTGTTCCAAGATGACATCCTGATCACCCGTCGTGACTCCAAGGAACATCTGAACAACCTGGAAGAGGTTCTACTGCATTTGGACGGAGTGGGACTCAGAGTGGGACTTAACTGCTCGAAGTGCGTCTTCGTGGCACCGGAGGTCGAATTCCTCGGGAGGAAAATCGCCGCTGATGGCATCAGACCTACTGACGTGAAAATCAAAGCCATCAAGAATGCACCCAAGCTGCAGAACATGATAGAGCTGCGTTCGTTCCTGGGTCTACTCAACTACTTTGGTAACTTCCTACCTAAATTGAGCACCTTACTTGAACCACTGCACATGCTATTGAGAAAAAGCAACAACTGGGTGTGAGGTGCATTGCAGGACAGAGCTTGAGAGAAAGCCACCTATCTGTTTTGCTCGAACAAGCTGCTGATGCATTATGACCCATGTAAATGTTTAGTTTTGGCTGTGATGCATCGTCATATGGAATTGGTTGTTACAACAAGCCAATGAGTCGGGGAAAATTCAACCTGTCGCGTATGCATCCAAAAGTTTGTCCAAAGCAGAAAGAGCCTACAGTATGGTAGAAAAAGAAGCTTTAGCGTGTGTGTACGGTGTTAAAAAGATGATCAATACCTGTTCAGTCTGAGGTTCGAATTAATGACCGATCACAAGCCGCTCATTTCCTTGTTTTCCGAGAGCAAAGTTATCAATACCAACGTTTCATCCCGCATCCAAAGGTGGGCGCTGACATTATCTGCCTATGATTGTCATTCGCCACAGACCTGGCACAGAGAATTGCTTTGAGCCGGCTGCCGATGCCCACACCAGAGGTGGAAACGCCACAACCAGCAGATTAAATGTTAATCATGGATGCTTTTGAGAGTGAAGTTACCCCCATCACGGCTCAACAAGTTAAGACCTGGTCCAGCTAGGACCCAATATTATCGGTGGTAAAGGTTGCATCCTCAAAGGGGATAGGTCTGCTATACCTAAGCAAATGTGCGAGGAGGCCAAACCGTTCATTCGTCGCAAGGACGAACTGTCCATTGAAGCGGTTTGCATATTGTGGGGCAGTCATGTTGTAATGCCTAAGAAAGGGAGAGAGAAGTTTGTGCGTGAGTTACACAGCACGCATCCTGGTATAGTGATGATGAAGGCCATCGTCAGGTCCCACGTATGGTGGCCAGGAATTGATTCTGAGCTGGAAGCATGCGTGCATCAGTGCAACACCTGCATGCAGCTCAGCAAAGCACCAGCGGAAGCGCCGCTGAGTCTGTGGTCATGGTCATCCAAACCTTGGTCCAGGATCCATGCAGATTTTGTAGGTCCCTTCCTGGGCAAGATGTTTTTAGTGGTGGTGGATGCTTATTCGAAGTGGATAGAATGCATAATCATGTCTTCCAGTACGTCCACGGCAACCATAGAGAATCTCAATGTCATGTTCACAACACATGGTCTGCCTGACATAGTGGTGAGTGACAATGGGTCGTGCTTCACCAGTCAGGAGTTTCAGGGGTTTGTAAAACTTAACGACATAAAACATGCAAGGTCAGCACCGTTCAAGCCTGCGTCCAACAGGCAAGCAGAACGTGCAGTACAAATGACCAAGCAAACATGAGGAGAGTAATCCAAAGATCACTGCAGACCCACTTGTCTTGCATACTGCTGAGTTACAGGACAAGACCCCACATACTCACAGGGGTCTCGCCTGCTGAACTCACGATGAAAAGAGCTCTTAAGACCAAGTTATCTCTAGTACACCCGGATTTAAGTAATCATGTTGAATACAGAATTCAGAGTCAACAAGGGTACCATGATTACACAACTGTGTCACGCGAGATTTCTGTGAATGATCCTGTATATGTGTTGAATTTTGGTCAGGGTCCCAAATGGATCGCTGGTATGGTCACGGCCAAGGAGGACAACAGAGTATTTGTTATTAAGCTCAAGAATGGACAATCTTGCAGGAAACACATGGATCAGACAACGCTGAGGCACACAGACGAGCCAGAACTGTCGGACGAAGAAACCATCGACGACCAACCAACGAACCAGCAGTCTTCAGTGGACTCGAGGGTCATCAGTGAACCCGGAATTTCCATCACGGACTTGTTCAATAAAAATGGACTTGCAATTCCTGACATGGCCACTGCCACCCCCAACAAGTCAGCCATCCAGCCACCAGCTACAACAGACTCCGAACATTCACCCAACGCCTGAATCGAACTGAGACGGTCAACCCGGGAGCGTAAAGCACCGGACCGTCTCAACCTGTGAAAGACTGTGATAAGCTCTCAGAGGAGAGTATTGTCATGTATGTACATGCTGTTTGTAGCCACCAGATGGTGTCATTGTTGGAGGTCACTGAGCAGCACGCACATGGTGCTGCTCTGGTATAAAAGGCCAGCCAATTTTGTGAGTCAGGCATTTTGGGCCATAATAAAGCAGAGCCAAGGTTGTACCTTGTTCAGTTAAACAGTACTCAGTTGGTGCCTTTATTGCATACATAACAGGAGCGTTAAAGTGTGTGAGAGGGGCGGTAGCGGCAGAGCGCTGAACAATGTTCAGTGCAGCGCTGCTGTCTTTGGAGGCTCCTTCCCTTGCTTAAAGGGAAGGGCCAATGTTGGTTTGAATCAATCCTCATGCTATCTCTGTTGGGCCACGGGACCTGCGTTACATGCATAATAGCCCCAAGCACTCTGAGAGGGAAGAGCTGAGGAATCGCACAGAAATCATCGGTCAAAATTAATCAGAAGGCACCATACTGGTGCCAGTAATAAAGTTCACCCTACCTCACCACCACTGCCTTTAATTAGTGCTCCCCAAGCGACCAGCCGAGGTGACAACGCTTCCTGCAGATGCAGTTGTTGACACGCAGCGATGCTGCAGGGGGCGGGAGCAAATATTGCATCCGGGGCGGTAATGGGGCGCTGCACACCTTATAACATCACGATCTATGGGCGCAACAGACGAGGCGGTAAGTGTTAGCACCAGCGCAAAACCGCCAAGGAAGTTCACGGGAGTCAGTGATTTCGCTACACCAGTCGGTTACCCCTTAGCGCCTCATTACCGCCCCCGCAGGCGCTAACGGGAGGCGCAAAGGAGGCCAATTTCTTCCCCCTTGTGAGGTGAAATTTTCCGTGCATTTGCACCCAGAGATGCATTTAATCAGAACGTAAAGCAAATACCCAGTGTAAAATATCGAGGAAACCTGAGCGGCTGCGTGTTATGCACGTAATTGTCACGTGCAAATTTCCTCACTCTTTTATGCTCGTCTATCGATCTCTGCACTCGAATACATCTCGGCTCATTATAGTGGCTCCACCCCCCAGGCTAAAGAGCCATACACACAAATTTCCTGCTGGTTCAAAATGGATGTAAGACTTCTGAGCACAGTGGGTAATTTTTCTAGTGTTTTACTGGGATTTTTCAGCTGTTTTCTTTCAATTTATCCTCACGGGGACCTGCTCTGTATTTTTTGTTTCTTTGATTCCATTTTTATGGTATTAGTATAAGTCACATTAAAAATTGAAAAGCTTCACAATTGCTTGTTCTTAAACAAGATGTGCTTATTGTGCATGAATGAGGGTTCGATAGTTCAAAACATTAATACTTAAAGAAGGAATACGTGGTGCGAGTTCTGTGCATTCCTCGAGCTACAATTATTTCAGCTGATTTCCATTTGCTAATGCTGATTTTTACATTCCAGTGTATGCGAATGAGTGTGGTAAGAAATTTTGGTGTAAATAAACATAGGCAAAATGGGAGCATGTATGTGCGTAATTTCAGGTGTCATTTCCTGATTATGCCCCCTGTCCCACCCCCCCACCACCCCACCTCACCCTATCAGGCAGTGCATTCCAAATCCTAACCACTCCTTGTGTAAAAATGTTTTTCCTCATGTCGCCTCTGGTTCTTTTGCCAATCACCTTAAATCTGTGGCCACTTGTTATTGACCCTTCTGCCATTGGAAACAGTTTATCTTTATTTACTCTATCTAAACCCTTCTTGATTTTAAACACCTCTACCAAATCTCCTCTTAGCCTTTTCTGCTCTCGGGAGAACAACCCCAGCTTTGCTAGACTATCCACGTAACTGTAATCCATCATCCTTGGAATCATTCTGGCAAATCTCTTCTGTAACTTCTCCAAAGCCTTCACATCCTTCCTAAAGTGCAGAGCCCAGAACTGGACACAATATTCTAGCTGGGGCTGAACTAGTGTTTTCTATAAGTTTAGCATAACCTCCTGGCTTTTGTATACTATCCCTCCATTTAAAAAGCCCAGGATCCCATTTGCTTTATTAATTGTATTGTTAACCTGTCCTGCCACCTTCAAAGATTTGGGCACAAGCAACCCCAGGTCTCTGCTCTTTCACCCCCTTTAAAATTGTACCATTTAGCATGCATTGTCTCTCTCCATTCTTACCACCAAAATGTATCACCTCACACTTTTCACTTGGACAAGCTTGTTCTAATAAAGGAGAGCCATCACGTATGTTAAGGGTCAATGGTGTTTGATTAATTTGATTGAGTTTTTTGATGAGGTAACAGAGAGGGTGGATGAGGGCAGTGCAGTTGATGTTCTGTATATGGACTTTCCAAAGGCGTTTGATAAAGTACCACAAAGTAGGCTAGTTAGCAAAATTGAAGCCCATGGGATCAAAGGGGCAGCAGCAGCAGGGTTTGAAAATCGACTAACAGATAGAAAAGAGAGTTGTAGTGAATGGCTGCTTTTCGGACTGGAGGGAGGAATAAAGAGGCATTCTCCAAGGTCCAGTACTAGGACCACTGCTGTTTTTGATATACAATAAAGATCTGGGGGCCGGAATTGCTCTCTACCCCGATTGAATTTCATCTAGCATGTGTCCACCCATTCCACCAGCCTGTCTATGTTCTCTTGAAGGCTATCATTATCCTCCTCACTGTTTACTACACTTCCAATTTTCTTATCATCTGCAAATTTTGAAATTGTGTCCTGTAGCCCCAAGTCCAAGATGCCGAAATTGCCCCCTTTTTAAGAGTAGTTACCGCCTCTGTTCCCGCCTGGAAGCGACATTGCCTCCAGTGGCTAGGCAGTGCATCTGTCCTTAAAGGGGAGGGTGCACCGCTGCGGCCGACATTTTATTTTAATTGTTGGCCGACTCTGCGATCGACCTGGCAATGGCGGCCACGGGTTCGGCCGAGCCGCCAACATGCAGTCTGGTGCCCGCTCTTGAGTGCCGGCCCATTGGCCTGGCCGAACCCTCCCTGGTGGCCCAGTGGGCACCAAGTAGGTCTCGCAGCGTCCCTCTTTAAGTGAAGGGGTGCTCAGCGCAGCGCTGATGACACCGCCCACCTTCCGTCCCGTTCCTGTCTCGCTTCCGCCCCTCTGCCACCCCAAACACTGGCCCAAGGACTTTTCCCAAGAAAAGAGGGCAATTTCCCTCTATTCCCCACCCCAATGATTGGGGCTGTAATTCAACAACAAATTTTAATTATCCGCCCCAATCAGGGCGGGGGGCAATTTCGACCCGCAAGTCTTTATTGTATATCAAAAACAGCACTGGTCCTACTACTGGACCTTGGGGAATGCCTCTGTATCCCTCCCTCCAGTCCGAAAAGCAGCCATTCACCACAACTCTCTTTTCTATCTGTTAGCCAATTTTCAATTCCTGCTGCTGCTGCCCCTTTGATCCCATGGGCTTCAATTTTGCTAACTAGCCTACTTTGTGGTACTTTATCAAACGCCTTTGGAGAGTCCATATACAGAACATCAACTGCACTGCCCTCATCCACCCTCTCTGTTACCTCATCAAAAAACTCAATCAAATTAATCAAACACCATTTACCCTTAACATACGTGATGGCTCTCCTTTATTAGTCCAAGCTTGTCCAAGTGGCTGTTAATTTTCTCCATTTTCAATGTTTCTAAAAGCTTCCCCACAACTGACGGCCTGTAATTGCCAGGTTTATCTTCTCCCCTTTTTTGAACAAGGGGGTAACATTTGCAATCCTTCGGTCCTTTGACACCACCCCTGTATCTAAGGAGGATTGGAAAATTGTGGCCAGTACCTCTGCAATTCTACCCTTAGTTCCCTCAGCAACTTAGGATGCATCCCATCCGGACTGGGTGATTATCCACTTTAAGTACTGCCAGCCCTTCTAGTAGCTCCTCTTTGTCTATTTTTATCTCATCCAGTATCCTGGCAACCTCCTCATTTACCATAGCTTTGGTAAAGTCCTCTTTCTTGGTAAACACCGATGCAATGTACTCGTTTAGTACCTCAGCCAAGCCTTCTGCCTCCACCAATAGATCTCCATTTTGGTCTCAAATCAGCCCCACCGCTCCTCTGACAACCTTTTTACTGTTAACATGCCGATTGAAGACCTTTGGATTCCCCTTTTATCTTAGCCGCCATTCTATTCTTGTGCACTTTGCCCCTCTTATCTTCTTTTTCACTTCTCCTCTGTTCTTTTTATATTCAGCCTGATTCTCCCTTGTATTGTCTGTAGGGACTGGTAGAATAGTAGTTATATTACTGAATTAGTAATACAGAGGATTAGACTAATAATTAAATAAATCTGGAATAAAAAGCTAGTATCTGTAATGGTGACTAGGTAAGTACCAGGTTTTCGTAAAAACCTCTCTGATTCACTAATATCATTTAGGGAAGGAAATCTGCCGTCCTTAATCGGTATGGCCCATATGTGACTCCGTACCCGCAGCAACGTGGTTGTCTCTTAACTGCTCTCCGAAATGGTGTAGCAAGACATTCAGTTGCAACAAATTACGACAAGAAACAATAATAAGAATAAAACCAGACAGCATCGATTTCAGCACTGGCTTCGGACAAGACAACAGCGCGCCCAAGCCCAGTCGACCCTGCACAGTCCATCTCACTAATATCTGGGGACTTGTGCCAAAATTGGGAGGGCTGTCCCACAGACTAGTCAAGCAACACCCTGACATAGTCATACTCGCAGGGCCGAAATTGTACCTTTCTATAAGGCCCGTGGTCGGTGCGGACTGGCTGCCGAGTCTCCGGGGAGGGGCCGCCATTTTATAAATTGCTCTTCCCCAGTTTTGGAGCAGTGTAGCGGATTGCTCCACCCATTTTCCCGCCATGGCGTGCACGCGCCGAGCCCTTACCGACTGGCGGCAACTCAGTACCCCTTTCCTGCTTTCTCTCCATACCCCTTGATCCCTTTAGCCGTAAGGGCCATATCTAACTCCCTCTTGAATATATCTAATGAACTGGCATCAACAACTCTCTGCGGTAGGCAATTCACAGGTTAACAACTCTCTGAGTGAAGAAGTTTCTCCTCATCTCAGTTCTAAATGGCTTACCCCTTATCCTAAGACTGTGTCCCCTGGTTCTGGACTTCCCCATCATCGGGAACAATATTCCTGCATCTAACCTGTCCACTCCCGTCGGAATCTTGTAAGTTTCTATGAGATCCCCTCTCATCCTTCTAAACTCCAGTGTATAAAGGCCCTGTTGATCCAGTCTCTCCTCATATGTCAGTCCCGCCATCCCAGGAATCAGTCTGGTGAACCTTCGCTGCACTCCCTTAATAGCAAGAACTTCATCAGATTAGGAGACCAAAACTGAACACAATATTCCAGGTGAGGCCTCACCAAGTCCCTGTACAACTGCAGTAAGACCTCCCTGCTTCTATACTCAAATCCCCTAGCTATGAAGGCCATCATACCATTTGCCTTCTTCACCACCTGCTGTACCTGCATGCCAACTTTCAATGACTGATGAACCATGACATCCAGGTCTCATTTCACCTCCCCCTTTCCTAATCTGCCGCCATTCAGATAATATTCTGCCTTCGTGTTTTTGCCTCCAAAGTGGATAACCTCACATTTATCCACATTATACTGCATCTGCCATGCATTTTCCCACTCACCTAACCTGTCCAAGTCACCCTGCAGCCATTTAGCGTCCTCCTCACAGTTCACACCGCCACCCAGTTTAGTGTCATCTGCAAACTTGGAGATATTACACTCAATTTCTTCGTCTAAAACATTGAATGTATATTATAAAGAGCTGGGTCCCAGCACTGAGCCCCACAGTACTCCACTAGTCACTGCCTGCCATTCTGAAAAGGACCCGTTTATTCCGACTCTCTGCTTCCTGTCTGCCAAGCAGTTCTCTATCTACGTCAGTCCATTACCCCCAATACCATGTGCTTTGATTTTGCACACCAATCTCTTGTGTAGGATCTTGTCAAAAGCCTTTTGAAAATCCAAATACACCACATCCACTGATTCTCCCTTGTCCACTCTACTAGTTACATCCTCAAAAAATTCCAGACGATTTGTCAAGCATGATTTCCCTTTCATAAATCCATGCTGACTTGGACCGATCCTGTCACTGCTTTCCAAATGCGCTGCTATTTCATCTTTAACAATTGATTCCAACATTTTCCCCATTACTGGTCTATAATTCCCTGTTTTCTCTCTCCCTCCTTTTTTAAACAGTGGTGTTACATTAGCTACCTTCCAGTCCATAGGAACTGATCCACAGTCGATAGACTGTTGGAAAATGATCACAAATGCATCCACTATTTCTATGGCTACTTCCTTAAGTACTCTGGGATGCAGACTATCAGGCCGCGGGGATTTATCGGCCTTTAATCCCATCAATTTCCCTAACACAATTTCCCGCTTTATAAGGATATCCTTCAGTTCCTCCTTCTCACTTGACCCTCGGTCCCCTAGTATTTCCAGAAGGTTATTTGTGTCTTCCTTCGTGAAAACTGAACCAAAGTATTTGTTTAACTGGTCCGCCATTTTTTTGATCCCCATTATAAATTCACCTGAATCTGACTGCAAGGGACCTAAGTTTGTTTTCACTAATCTTTTTCTCTTCACATATCTATAGAAGCTTTTACAGTCAGTTTTTATATTCCCAGCAAGCTTCCTCTCATACTCTATTTTCCCCCTCCAAATTAAACCCTTTGTCCTCCTCTGCTATATTACAAAATTCTCCCAGTCCTCAGGTTTGCTGCTTTTTCTGACCAATTTATATGCCTCTTCCTTGGATTTAACACTATCCATAATTTCCCTTGTTAGCCATGGTTGAGCCACCTTCCCCATTTTATTTTTACTCCAGACAGGGATGTACAATTGTTGAAGTTCATCCATGTAATCTTTAAATGTTTGCCATTGCCTATCCACCGTCAACCCTTTAAGTATCACTCGCCAGTCTATTCTAGCCAAGTCACGTCTCATACTATCGAAATTACCTTTCCCCAAGTTCAGGACCATAGTCTCTGAATTAACTGTGTCATTCTCCTTCGTAATAAAGAATTCAACCATATTATGGTCACTCTTCCCCAAGGGTCCTCACACAACAAGATTGTTAATTAGTTCTTTCTCATTACACATCACCCAGTCTAGGATGGCCAGCCCTCTATTTGGTTCCTCGACATATTGGTCTCGAAAACCATCCCTAATATACTCCAGGAAATCCTTCTCTACCGCATTGCTACCAGTTTGGTTAAACCAATCAATATGTAGATTAAAGTCGCCCATGATAACTGCTGTACCTTTATTGCACGCATCCCTAATTTCTTGCTTGATGCTGTCCCCATCCTCACGACTACTGTTTGGTGATCTGTACACAACTCCCACTATCGTTTTCTGTCCTTTGGTATTCCGTAGCTGTACCCATAGCAATTCCACATCATCCAAGCTAATGTCCTTCCTTACTATTGCATTAATTTCCTCTTTAACCAGCAACATCACCCCACCTCCTTTTCCTTTCTGTCTATCCTTCCTAAATGTTGAATACCCCTGGATGTTGAGTTCCCAGCCTTGGTCACCCTGGAGCCATGTCTCCATGATGCCAATTACATCATATCCATTAACTGCTATCTGCGCAGTTAATTCATCCACCTTATTCCGAATACTCCTCGCATTGAGGCACAGAGCCTTCAAGCTTGTCTTTTTAACACCCTTTGCCCCTTAAGGATTTTGCTGTAATATGGCCCTTTTTTCTTTTTGCCTTGGGTTTCTCTGCCCTCCGCTTTTATTTTTCTTCTTTCTATCTTTTGCTTCTGCCACCATTCTACTTCCCTCTGTCTCCCTGCATAGATTCCCCCTGTCATATTAGTTTAACCCCTCCCCAACAGCACTAGCAAACACTCCCCCGACGACATTGGTTCCGGTCTTGCTCAGGTGCAGACCGTCCGGTTTGCACTGGTCCCACATCCCCTAGAACCGGTTCCAATGTCCCAGGAATTTGAATCCCTCCCTTCTGCACCACTCCTCAAGCCACGTATTCATCTGAGCTGTCCTGCGATTCCTACTCTGACTAGCACGTGGCACTGGTAGCAATCCTGAGATTACTACTTTTGAGGTCCTACTTTTTAATTTAGCTCCTAGTTCCCTAAATTCGTCTTGTAAGACCTCATCCCATTTTTTGACTATATCATTGGTACCTATATGCACCACAACTGGCTGGTTGTTTACCATCCCCCTTCAAAATGTCCTGCACCCACTCCAAGACATCCTTGACCCTTGCACCAGGGAGGCAACATACCATCCTGGAGTCTCGGTTGCGGCCGCAGAAACGTCTATCTATTCCCCTTACAATAGAATCCCCTATCACTATAGCCCTCCCACTCTTTTTCCTGCCCTCCTGTGCAGCAGAGCCACCCACGGTGCCATGGACTTGGCTGCTGCTGCCCTCCCCTGATGAGTCACCCCCAAAGCGGTGTATCTGTTTTGCAGGTGGATGACCGCAGGGGCCCTCTGCACTACCTTCCTTCCATTGCTCTTCCTGTTGGTCACCCATCCCCTATCTGGCTTTGTAACCTTTACCTCCGGTAAGACCAACTCACTAAACGTGCTATTCACGTCATTCTCAGCATCGTGGATGCTCCAGAGTGAATCCACCCGCAGCTCCAGTGCTGCAATGTGGTCTGTCAGGAGCTGCAGCCAGATACACTTCCCGCATATGTAGTTGTCAGGGACACTGGAAGCGTCCCTGACTTCCCACAAAATACAGGAGGAGCATAACACGTGTCGGAGCTCTCCTGCCATGACTTAACTCCTAGATTAACTTAATTTGGCAATAATAATGCTAAAGATTACTTACTGATAAAGAAAAGAAAAAGAAAAAACTACTCACCAATCACCAGGCAGACAATCACTTACCCCTTTGGCTGTGATGTCACCTTTTGATTTCTTTCTACTTCTTTTTTGCCTTCTCTCCCTGCTGTAGCTGCACCAGCTGGCCTTTATAGGCCGCTCCGACGTCCCCGAGCCTCTTGCTGTGATGTCATACTTCGTTTTCTTTTCCTCACAGGTCAGGGAGTCAGCACTGGTGAGGAAAACAAGACAAAGCAACACCTCCTGCTCCCACTTGCCCAAACTCTCCCACTCACCAAACTCTTACCTTTGCACTCTGACCTGCCGCTGCACTCCAAATGCAAATCCAAGTTCTTTTTAAATGTGATGAGGGTTTCTGCCTCTACCACCCTTTCAGGCAGTGAATTCCAGACCTTCACCACTCTCTGCGTGAAAAAAGTTCTGCTCATCAAGTGCATGAAGGTAAAATAAAAAGTTAATTAAATTAAGTATAGTTGAAAAGGAGCGTTTCTTTCTCTTTCTGACAGAGGGGTAACTAAAGCATGCCTTGATGACCCGAGACGCAGAATATCCGCAGCGCTTGGTCTGCCCTCCTGTCCTCCAGGCCTCCATAACCAGTGCCTGCGAAGAGACGCTCGGTCACTCAACCAGGAAACACCACGACTTGTTTGATGAGAGTGACCAAGAGATCCAAGAGCTAATAGATCGCAAGCGCAGGGCATTCCTGAGCCTTAAACAACAACCCAGCTCGGGAGCAGCAAAGCAACATAACAGGCAGCTCAAGGCTGAGGTCCAACAAAAAACCCGGGACCTAAAGAACAGGTGGTGGATGGAGAAAGTACAGGAGATATAGCAGCTGGCCGACAGCCATGAGATGCGAGGATTCTTCACCGCAGTCAAGGCCACTTATGGCCCAAACACCCCAGGCCCCACCCCACTGCTGGCCAAGAACGGGGAAACACTCATCAAGGACACCGAGGCAGTCAGGCCCACTAGAAGGAGCACTTCAAAGATCTCCTCAAACGAGACTCTGCCTTTGACTCGAGTGTTCTCGACTCCATCCCCCAGCATGCTATCCGCCACCACCTCAGTAAAACCCCAGTATTGCACAAGGTTGAAAAAACCATAAGATTGCTTAAGAACAACAAGGCTATGGGAGCAGATGGAATCCCCGCTGAGGCACTGAAGTATGACGGAGATGCACTGTTGGCGTGAATGCATGACCTCATCTCTTTCATCTGGAGGGAGAGGAACATGCCGGGTGATTGATCGTGACCATCTTTAAAAAAGGGGACAGTCCAACTGCGGCAACTGCAGAGGAATCTCCCTGTCACATAGAAATATAGAAACATAGAAAATAGTTGCAGGAGTAGGCCATTCGGCCCTTCGAGCCTGCACCACCATTCAATAAGATGATGGCTGATCATTCACTTCAGTATCCCTTTCCTGCTTTCTCTCCATACCCCTTGATCCCTTTAGCCATAAGGGCCATATCTAACTCTCTCTTGAATATATCTAACGAACGGGCATTAACAACTCTCTGCGGTAGGGAATTCCACAGGTTCCCAACTCTCTGAGTGAAGAAGTTTTTCCTTATCTTGGTCCTAAATGGCTTACCCCTTATTCTCAGACCGTGACCCCTGGTTCTGGAATTTCCCAACATCAGGAACATTCTTCCTGCATCTAACCTGTCCAGTCCAGTCAAAATTTTATATGTTTCTATGAGTTCCCCTCTCATTCTTGTAAACTCCTGTGAATACAGGCCCAGTCAATCCAGTCTCTCCTCATATGTCAGTCCTGTCATCCCGGGAATCAGTCTGGTGAACCTTCGCTGCACTCCCTCAATAGCAAGAATGTCCTTCCTCAGATTAGGAGACCAAAACTGAACACAATATTCCAGGTGAGGCCTCACCAAGACCCTGTACAACTGCAGTAAAACCTCCCTGCTGCTATACTCAAATCCCCTAGCTATGAAGGCCAACATGCCATTTGCTTTCTTCACCGCCTGCTGTACCTGCATGCCAACTTTCAATGACTGATGTACCATGACACCCAGGTCTCGTTGCACCTCCCCTTTTCCTAATCTGCCGCCATTCAGATAATATTCTGCCTTCACGTTTTTGCCACCAAAGTGGATAACCTCACATTTATCCACATTATACTGCATCTGCCATGCATTTGCCCACACACCTAACCTGTCGCAGTCACCCTGCAGCCTCATAGCATCCTCCTCACAGCTCAAACCGCCACCCAGCTTAGTGTCATCTGCAAACTTGGAGATATTACATTTAATTCCTTCATCGAAATCATTGATGTATATTGATGTATATCTGTCACTGGGAAAGCCATCGCTAGAATCCTCCTCAACTGTCTTCTCCCTGTGGCTGAGGAGCTGCTCCTGGAGTCACAGTGCGGATTTTGTCCCCTATGGAGCACAACGGACATAATTTTTACAGTGCGACAGCTGCAGGAAAAATGCAGGGAGCAGTGCCAGCCCTTATACATGGCCTTCTTCGATTTTACAAAGATCTTTGACACTGTCAACCGTGAGGGCCTATGGAGTGTCCTCCTCCATTTCGGATGCCCCCAAAAGTTCATCACCATCCTCCGCCTGCTCCACGATGACATGCAGACCGTGATCCTGACCAACGGATCCATTACAGACCCAATTCACGTCCGGACCAGGGTCAAGCAGGGCTGCATCATTGCGCCAACCCTCTTCCCAATCTTCCTCGCTGCCATGCTCCACCTCACAGTCAACAAGCTCCCTGCTGGAGTGGAACTAAACTACAGAACCAGTGGGAGCCTGTTCAACGTTTGTCAACTCCAGGCCAGGTCCTAGACTACCCCAACCTCTGTTGTTGAGCTACAATACGCGAACAACACCTGTATCTGCTTACATACAGAGGCTGAACTCCAGGACATAGTCAACGTATTTACTGAGGCGTACGAAAGCATGGGCCTTATGCCAAACATCCGTAAGACAAAGGTCCTCCACCAACCTGTCCCCGCTGCATAGCACTGTTCCCCAATTATCAAGATCCACGGCGCGGCCCTGGACAACGTGGACCATTTCCCATACCTTGGGAGTTTCTTTTCAACAAGAGCAGACATTGACGATGAGATTCAACACCGCCTCCAGTGCTCCAGTGCAGCCTTCGGTCGCTTGAAAAGAAATGTTTGAAGACCAGGCCCTCAAAACTGCCACCAAGCTCATGGTCTACAGGGCTGTAGTAATACCTGCCCTCCTGTATGGCTCAGAGACATGGACCATGTACAGTAGACACCTCAAGTCACTGGAGAAATACCACTAACATGTCTCCGCAAGATCCTGCAAATCCCCTGGGAGGACAGACGCACCAATGTTAGTATCCTCGACCAGGCCAACATCCCCAGCATTGAAGCACTGACTATTGTGTTCCTAACACAGATGAGACTGCACACAGGGAGGTTAAAGTAACAGTGACCTCAGTCTTTACAAAGACACTCCAGAGTGAGGAACAGGCCTTAGGGGCCGGCTTATATACAGTGCTCCCAAGGGATGCTGGGATCCCTTGGGACTTCAGGGGATGCACTCCCTGGTGGCAGAACATGGGTGTGTATGCTTTACAGATACACAACATCACTCCCCAAAAAAGTCAAATTGAAAACTATTTACAAGGTGAGGCGGTCGGGAGCTTTTCTTTCCCTGGTGGACCGCCTCGGTACAAATGTCTGTTCTGGTGTGTTGGCTGTGCCCTCGCTGGGCTGGTGTGTTGTTGGCCCTGCAGGGCTGCTGGGTGAGACTGGCCTTGCTGGGCTGTTCGGCGTGATGGGTTAGAGTTCCTGGTCCGAGGTGGTGTCGTTGATCCTTTGGGTGTGTGTTATGGGCTCGAAAAAGGTGGTGTCTGCTGTGGGTTGCTCAGGGCAGTCTGTGAACCGCAGCCTCGTTTGGTCCAGGTGCTTTATGCAAATTTGTCCATTGATTACAAACACCCTACTCCCTTCTTTAACTATCACCGTGGCGGCGATCCACTTGGAACCATGTCCATAGTTTAGCACATAAACAGGGTCATTCAGATCAATTTCCCGTGACACAGTGGCGCGACCATCGTTTACATTGTGTTGCTGCCGCCTGCTCTCTACCTGATCATGCAGGTTGGGGTGAACCAGCGAGAGTCTAGTTTTAAGTGTCCTTTTCATGAGTAGCTCAGCTGGGGGCACCCCTGTGAGCGAGTGGGGTCTCGTGCGGTAGCTGAGCAGTACTTGGGACAGGTGGGTTTGGAGTGAGCCTTCTGTGACTCGTTTAAGACTCTGTTTGATTGTTTGTACTGCCCGCCCTGCCTGCCCATTGGAGGCTGGTTTAAACGGGGCCGAGGTGACATGTTTGATCCCATTGCGGGTCATGAATTCTTTAAATTCGGCACTGGTGAAACATGGCCCGTTGTCACTGACCAGTATGTCAGGCAGGCCGTGGGTGGCAAACATGGCCCTCAGGCTTTCAATGATGGTGGTGGCGGTGCTTCCCGATATTATTTCACATTCAATCCATTTTGAAAAAGTATCCACCACCACTAGGAACATTTTACCGAGAAACGGGCCTGCATAGTTGACATGGATCCTCAACCATGGTCTGGAGGGCCAGGACCACAAACTTAGTGGTGCCTCTCTAGGCGTGTTGCTCAACTGAGCACACATGCTGCATGGCCGTACACAGGACTCGAAGTCAGAGTCAATACCGGGCCACCACACGTGGGATCTTGCTATCGCTTTCATCATTACTATACCCGGTGTGTGCTGCAGAGATCCGAGATGAACGTCTCCCTGCCCTTTTTTGGTAGCACTACGCGGTTACCCCCACAACAGGCTGTCTGCCTGAATGGACAGCTCATCCTTTCGCCGCTGGAACGGCTTGATTAGCTCGTGCATTTCAACGGGGATGCTGGCCCAGTTCCCATGCAGTACACAGTTTTTTTTACTCGGGACAGCAGAGGATCTTGGCTGGTCCAAGTCCTAATCTGGCAGGCCGTGACAGGTGATTTATAATTTTCAAACGCTTCCATGACCATCAACAAGTCTGCGGGCTGCGCTACCATCAACAAGTTTGCAGGCTGCACCATTTCCACTCCCGTGGTGGGCAATGGTAGCCGACTGAGAACATCCGCACAGTTCTCGGTGCCTGGCCTGTGGCGGATGGTATAGTTATACGCTGATAGCGTGAGTGCCCACCTTTGTATACGGGCTGAGGCATTAGTATTAATCCCCTTGATTTCAGCAAACATGGATATGAGGGGCTTGTGATCGGTTTTCACCTCAAATTTGAGGCCAAACAGGTATTGATGCATTTTCTTTACCCCAAGCACACACGCTAATGCCTCTTTCTCTATCATGCTGTAGGCCCTCTCGGCCTTAGACAAGCTTCTGGAGGCATAGGCGACAGGTTGCAACTTCCCCGCAACGTTAGCTTGTTGTAATCCACACCCGACTCCGTACGACGACGCATCACATGCTAGCACAAGTCTTTTACACGGGTTATACAATACAAGCAGCTTGTTGGAGCATAAAATGTTTCTGGCTTTCTCAAAAGCAATTATTTGGATTTTTCCCGATACCCAGTTCTCACCTTTACGCAATAACACATGTAGGGTCTTGAAGAGGGTGCTTAACCCCGGTAGGAAGTTACCAAAATAGTTGAGGAGTCCCAGGAACGACCGCAGCTCCGTGACATTCTGTGGCCTGGGCGTGTTCCTGATGGCCTCTGTCTTGGCGTCTGTGGGCCGAATGCCGTCCGCCGAGATCTTTCTCCCCAAAAACTCCACTTCTGTTGCCATGAAGACGCATTTTGACCTCTTCAGCCGCAGTCCTATGCGATCCAGTCACTGGAAGACATGCTCCACGTTTTGTAGGTGCTCAACAGTGTCCCGACCCGTGACCAATATGTCGTCCTGAAAAACCACCGTGTGTGGTACCGACTTGAGTAGGCTCTCCATGTTTCTCTGGAAGATCGCTGCAGCCGACCGAATTCCAAACGGGCATCTGTTGTAGATGAACAGTTCCTTGTGAGTGTTGAGGCAGGTGAGGCTCTTCGAAGATTCCTCCAGCTGCTGTGTCATGTAGGCCGAAGTCAGGTCGAGCTTGGTGAATGACTTGCCTCCTACCAGCATCGTAAATAGGTTGTCTGCCTTAGGTAGCGGATATTGGTTCTGTAGCGAGAAACGATTAATAGTTCCTTTATAATCACTGCAAATCCTGACCGTGCCATTACCTTTGAGTACTGGAACAGTCGGGCTGGCCCACTCGTTGAATTCCATTGGGGAGATGATGCCCTCATGTTGCAGCCTGTCCAGCTCGGTGTCCACTCTCTCCCTCATCGTGTGAGGTACTGCTCGTGTCTTGTGGTGAATGGGTTGTGCCTCTGGGACCAAGTGGATACGCACCTTTGCCCCGGAAAAGTTTCCAGCGCCTGGCTCAAAAAGGGAAGGAAATTTGTTAAGAACCTGGGTACATGAGGCCTCATCGACATGTGATAGTGCTCGGACGTCATCCCAGTTCCAGCGGATTTTGCCCAGCCAGCTCCTTCCAAGCAGTGTGGGGCCATCGCCCGGGACAATCCAGAGTGGCAGTTCATGCACCGTTTCCTCATAGGTGACCTTGACCATGGCGCTGCCCAGGACAGTAATAAGCTCTTTGGTGTACGATCTCAGTTTCGTGTGGATGGGGCTCAGGGCTGGTCTGAGCGCCTTGTTGCACCACAGTCCCTCAAACATCTTTTTACTCATGATGGATTGGCTAGTGCCAGTGTCCAGTTCCATGGCTACGGGTAAGCCATTCAATTTTACGATTAGCATTGTAGGTGGACATTTCTTCGAAAATGTGTGCACCCCGTGTACTTCAGCATCTGCCTCCTCTCTCTGAGGCTTGAAATTGTTTTGATCCACCATGGACCGATCTTCCTCTGCCACGTGGTGGTTAGCAGGTTTTGAAGAGCTTGCAGCTCGTCTGCAAGCTCGTTGGAGGTGCCCCATTGTTCCACAGTTCTTGCAAGCATATCCTTTGAAGCGGCATGAATAGGCTGAATGGAAGCTTCCACAACGCCAACAAGATGTGAATTGCCTTGCATTCATCCTTTGTTACGGACTCTGAGTCATCTGGGTCACCTGAGGCCTGCTGGCAGTTGCAGACTCGTAGTTTCTGCCCTGTACATTTCTGCTCGCAAACACAGTTCCAGTTAATTTATGAACATTGCTAGCACTTGTGTGCTGAGAGATTTGTTTGGTGTTATCACTGGTGGACATAAACACATGTGCTATTGCAATGGCCTTACTGAGGGTCGGTGTTTCTACAGTTAAAAGTTTTCGTAGGATGGTCTCATGGCAAATGCCCAGTACAAAAAAGTCTCTGAGCATTTGCTCCAGGTAGCCATCAAACTCACATTGTCCTGCAAGTCGCCTTAGCTTGGCGACATAGCTCGCCACTTCCTGACCTTCAGATCGCTGGCACATGTAGAGCCGATACCTCGCCATCAGCATGCTCTCCCTTGGGTTAAGATGCTCCCGAACTAGTGTACACAGCTCCTCATACGACTTATCTGTGAGCTTCACCAGAGCCAGAAGGTTCTTCATGAGGCTGTCAGTCAGTGCTCCGCAGACCGTGAGGAGGACGGCTCTCTTTTTTGCAGCGCTTCCTTCTCCATCCAGCTCATTGGCTACAAGGTACTGGTCTAGCCATTCGACATCGGCTTCCCAGTCCTCACCCTCCAAGAACTTCTCCAGGATACCCACAGTTTGCTACATCTTTGCGTTGGATTCGTATACTCGTCGCCAGTTATTGTGTTCCTAACACAGATGAGACTGCACACAGGGAGGTTAAAGTACCTCAGTCTTTATTAAGACACTCCAGATTGAGGAACAGGCCTTAGGGGCCAGCTTATATACAGTGCTCCCAAGGGATGCTGGGATCCCTTGGGACTTCAGGGGATGCACTCACTGGTGGAAGAACATGGGAGTGCATGCTTTACAGATACACAACACTGACCACACATTGTTCGCATGCCAGACATGAGACTCCCAAAGCAAATGTTCGACTCGGAACTTCTTCATGGCAAACGAGCCAAAGATGGGAAGAGGAAACGTTACAAGGACACCTCAAAGCCTCCCTGATAAAGTGCAACATCCCCACTGACACCTGGGAGTCCCTGGCCAAAGACCGCCCTAAGTGGAGGAAGTGCATCCGGGAGGGCACTGAGCACCTCGAGTCTTGACGCCGAGAGCATGCAGAAATCAAGCGCAAGTTGCGGAAAGAGTGTGCGGCAAACCAGTCCCACCCACCCTTTCCCTTAATTGACGATCTGTCCCACCTGTGACAGGGACTGTGATTCTCGTATTGGACTGTTCAGCTACCTAAGGACTCATTTTTAGAGTGGAAGCAAGTCTTCCTCGATTCCGAGGGACTGCATATGTTGATGAACTAAGGCACAACACTGTCCAATAATTTCCACATTTTCAGTGAGAGGGGCCCTCAGAAGCTACCACTGAGCCACAGCTGACACCTATATGTGTGTATGTATTAAATATGTAATTTTTCTTTTATTTTACCATCTTGTGCTAGTTGCTCAAGAACTTTCACTGCAGCCGGCGACATCTTTGAGTTTGCTCATCGCCCGCTCCCGGGTTCGGCTGCGGGACTGGGGTCTGGGACAGTGAGCATCCTCGAGGAAAGTAAATTTGTATTCTGCAATTACTGCCTTAGAAAACTTTGTGAAATTTAAGGTTCGAAGAGTAACATACTGGAATGTTTCCAAATGGTAGAGAAGTGTCCAAACTTAATTTCCGGGGAAAAGAATCTGATGCCTCTCCCCAGGAAGCTGCTAATGGTCGAATTAGTTCCATTTACAGATGAGGAAATACCAGAGACTGGGTTGTTAAATGGTATATTATACAGGGTACTCAAAACAAAGGTATGCAGCCAACGATGGGTAGGTTGGAAGCTAATCAATGAACTGTCTGAGGATCCATTTCCACGGTCACAGAGGAGTCAGAAGGGAGAGGAAAACAACTATGCAGAGATTGCCTGAACATGATTTGATCAGCCACTTGCATGACCATGAGATTGAAGTGATGTGTGAAAAGGCTCCCTCTCGCTTCAGACGCGAGAACTAAAGTGCTCACTGGCTCATACTAGATATTGAGGAAGTGAAAGCGTTTGAGATCTCCGACAGCTGAAATGTCCAGTGGCGTACAGCTTCTTTAACAAATAATAGGCCTGCTAGAAATGCAGGATGCTGCTATGCATGGTATTTATTTGCGATACAGCAGAGTATAGCCTGTTAAAGTATGCGTAATAATGTGTACCTACCTCCGCCTCCGTAACATCGCCCAATTACACTCCTGCTTCGGCTAATGTGCTGCGCAAACCCGCATCCATCCCTTTGTTACCTTCAGACTTGACTATTCCAATGCTCTTCTGGCTGATCTCTCACCTTGCACCGTCTGTAAATTTGAGTTCATCCAAAACTACGCTACCCGTATCCAAACTCGCACCAATTCCTGTTCATCTGTCACCTCTGTGCGCGCTGACCTACATTGGCTACCGGCCCAGCAACGCCTCGATTTCAAAATTCTCATCCTTGTTTTCAAATCCCTCCATGGCCTCACCTCTCTCTATCTCTGTAACCTCCTCCAGCCTCACATAACTCCGAGATCTCTGCGCTCCTCCAATGCTGGCCTCTTGGGCATCCCCAATCTCCATCGCTCCAGCATTGGCAGCCTGCTTACAGCTGTCGAGGCCTTAAGCTCTGGAATTCCTTCCCTAAACTTTTCCGCCTCTCTAACTCTCTTCGCCTTAAAGTTGCTTATTAAAACCTACCCTTTGACCAAGTTTCCTGTCCTAATATCTCCCTCAAGCGCTAAATCAAGAGCTCCACTTCCTTTCTGGGGTGGTAGCGGGGTGCACGGCTCAGCATCGTTACGCACTGAGCCGCATAGCGCTGCCGCGTATGGGGAGCTCAATCCTGAATTAAAGGGACTGGCCCAAGCTGCATAATCTGCATATTGGGAACCCACCAGGGAGTAGAGGTGCCAAGCGATCAGCTCACACTCAAACAGAGTGCTGGGCTGAGCAATCGCGGCACGGACCCCATGTCCAAATCGGCACAGAAAATAAAAACGGACATTTTTTTCAGATGCAGTCGGCCACCTCCCCTTTAAATTTCGCCCGCTAGCGGCCCGCCAGCTGTCGCTGTCATCGTCCATCGCAGCTTCAGGGGCTAAACTCTATTTAGGGTCTGGGCGCTAATGGAGCGATGCGCATGGCGATGACACCATCTCCAGGTGCAGATCAGGGTTCAACACCATAACACCACCGCTAAACTCCCGCTGAATTTAGCAGGAGTCATTAGCGGCGCCGCGCCCGCTCGCAAAATCGTTCATGCCCCAGAAGCACAAATTATACCAATTTCCCCCCTTCTCTGTCTACCAACCTTTCAGGCAGTGCGTTCAGTGCCCCACCGCCCTCGGAGTGAAAACATTCTCCTCAACTCCCATTTAATCCTACTACCAATTACTTTAAATCTGTTGACCCCCTCTGCTGAGGGAAATAGATGCTTCCTATCCACTCTATCTAGGCCACTCATAATTTTATACACCTCAATTAAGTCTCCCCTCAGCCTCCTCTGTTCCAAAGAAAACAACCCCAGCCTATTGTATCCCTGGTACCATTCTCGTAAATCAGCTTTGCACCATCTCCAAGGTCTTGACATCTTTCCTAAAGTGTGGTGGCCAGAACTGGATATCTTTTTGAATGTAATACCTGTAATTAAATAATTTCACCATTTAAAAAAATAATAATAATTAACTAATGTTTTAATTTAATGATGAAATAATTTCGCTATTCCAGTATTTATTTACAGATATATTTTCATGTCGTCTTATGCACAAAGCTGCAAAAGTCCAAGACGGCCCAAGAAACAGGGTCAAACCTATTTCCAGCCTCTCTGGTGAAGTGAACTGTAAGTGCAAGATGACCCAACATCTGTTCCGTGTTAGTGATTTGTACTTGCTGCTTGACTGTTTGAGGTCACAGTGTAGTGATAACAATACAGCTTTGATCATACAAAATGCACTTTTTGGTATCATAAAGTCAATCAGGAGTCTTTGCACCTTTCTGCTAATAGCTAACGAAGGAAGGTCTAGACTTCAAATAGGTTCAGCCTCAGAGCACAGAATTCCTTCGCGTCTTTCCAATTATAGATGACTGAAGATAAACATGCCAAAATGCTTCCACTCACTCCTTTTGCGCAGAGCGTCTGATGAAAGCATACATTGCTGAAGTTTCCTTTCTCAGTTGAGCCACACAACTAACAGTTTCTTGTGAAGGCTCTCAGTTTGTGCAAGGTGCTCTCATTGATATTCAGCTACAAGGGTGCAAGTATTACAAATGGATCCTTTTTAATACGTAGCAAAAAGCCTCATTCTAATTCTAAGTGATTCTTGGGACTCTACCACGCACAAATTCCATGTTTCAGCATTTATCTTTTGAGGGAGATATACCTTCAATTAACTTGATGCATACAAGGGGAAGCTAGATAAACACATGGGGGAGAAAGAAATAGGGTGCGAGAAAGGGGTGGGAGGAGGCTCGTGTGGAGCATAGACCAGTTGGACTAAATGGTGTGATTCAGCACAGTGTCATTCTATATAACTTGAGGTGGTGATGAAGCACTCAGTCTGAATAATCTAGTGGATTTTTATTGTGGCTTTAGTATTTTGACTCATTAAAATTCTCCTTTCAAACTAGTTTAGTTATTATGCAGCAAGCTAAGGGAATTATACTATAAGGGGGTGAGTGCTTTTTCCTCCACAAAATGAATACTATTTATCGCTTGATCTTCTTATCATTGTCCTTCCTGAGAATTCAGAAACTACTTTGCTTTCAAGAGGCATGTCTCTAGATTGCATGTTTGAAACTGTTTAAAAACGCTGGGATTGTAAATGGTACGGCACAGTCAGTCATAGGCAGTCCCTTGAACCGAGGATGACTTGCTTCCACTCAAAAAGATCACAGGTGTTTCAATGATGGACCTAAAATTCCAGGTCCCAAACGAAATCTTGAAGGGTGCAAGATGCCTGTGCTTGGATTTTTTTTTTTTAAAACGTGTTGTGGCCGTTGCACACCAGCCACCACACGGGCTTGACCGAGCTAGGTCTTGGTCCAGTAGCAAGGATTAACCAAGACGACTGGAGACCTGTTCTGCTGCATGGACCTAGTGCACACACATATCGCAGTGTGGGCTGGCCCGTGCTGCCCCATGGCCCTCGCCTCTTCTGGGCCCGAATTCACGCCTCTCCTGAGCCCCGATCACGTCCCTCTACAATCTCTCGCCGCACCTTCGCCCCGCTCCTGCAGCACCTGCCCACGCTCCAACCACCGATCTGGACCTTGATGACATCACTCTTCACTGCCGTTGCTCTCCTGCTCCAGCACGTGCTGCTCCCTGGAGTGGTACGCTGCTCCTTCCGCTCTCCGGCCTGCTCCGATGGTGCTCGCAGGCCGGGGGCCGAGTAGAATGCTGGGCTAGGCTGCCACGTTGCTCCTTCCACTCCCTGGCCTGCTCCGATGGTGCTCGCAGGCTGGGGGCACACTAGTGCGTCAGCTGCCAGTTTGATGTCCGATATACAACAACAACAACTTGCATTTATATAGAGCATGTAATGTAGTAACGTGTCCCAAGGCACTTCACAAGTCCCATCAAAAAGTTGATACTGAGTCACATAAGGAGATATTAGAACAGAGAGTTTTAGGGAGGGAGAACATTTTAAGAATGAGTGCCAAATACAAATTGAAAATAGGTTGAAATGGGATAACTGCGTACTTAACAAAAAAAAAATCAGAATTTTGGCCTAATTGGTACACATTCAGATTCAAGCTTACCTATCCTTTAGGAACTGACACTGGATATCCAAAAAGGCTTTCATTCTGTGAATGAACAATCCCTTTTTTAAGCTCTCCTCCAATTCTGCCCTCATGCACATCCCCGATTTTCAGCCATGCCTTAAGCTGCCTTGGCCCTCAGCTCCTGACTCCCCAAAGCCTTTCCACCATCTACAAGACACAAGTCGGCAGTGTGATGGAATACTCTCCACTTGCCTCAATGAGTGCAGCTCCAACAACACTCAAGAAGCTCGACGCCATCCAGGATAAAGCAGCCCACTTAATTGATACCCCGTTCACCACCTTAAACATTCACTCCCTCCACCATTGGTGCACCATGGCTGCAGTGGAGTACCTCTACTAAACGGACTGCAGCAGTTGAAGTAGGCGGTTCACCACTACCTTCTCAAGGGCAGTTAGGGATGCCAGCCTTGCCAGCGACGCCCACATCCCATGAACGAATAAGATAAAAAAGCTCTGGAATTCCCGCCCTAAACCTCGCTGCCTCTCTTTCCTACTTTAAGACACTCCTTAAACCTACATCTTTGACCACGCTTTTGGTCACTTGTCCTAATATTTTCTTGTGCGGCTCGCTGTCACATTTTGTTTGATAATCGCTCCTGTGTAGCGCCTTGAGATGTTTTACTACAATAAAGATGCTATATAAATGCAAGTTGCTGTTCCAAAGTATAGTAGATGACAGCTGGAAGGGAAGGGTTCGGTCCGCTGAGGAAAAGGGAAATTCATCCAAGTTCCCATGGATTCTTGTGGGTGGGGACACTCGTGCCTCTTCCCGTTCATTAACTGAACCTTCACAGCAAACTGTTACAGCAACAAGGTCAGAAACAAAGCCAGAGAAAAATCATGGGAACTATTTTGTTTGGCCAATTTAAACATCATTAGAATAATGAAGTGACCTAACATTAACACAAATGGAAGAAAAATTCAGTGTGGGAATTTCAGGGTGTCGTTATCACAAAAATGTGCATGTAACAGTGAAGTAGATCTGAACCTCTATAAATGCTAGGGAAAACTATTGGCTTGCTGATCCCAGAATGTACTGGCAAATCATGATCGCTACAGTCTGCTGCACATAGAGATATCTGATTGCAGTAATCAAGCTTTGTGCATTGCCATCCTTCGGTCCACTATACCTGTAACTCCCAGCTTCAAAGATTTTCTCAGCTTCCTTCAAGCTATGCAGTCTGTCTCTCTTTTATGCCTTATTTCCACAAACTAACCAACGCACAGAATCCAAACAGATGGTAGACGATGATTAAAACAACAAAGAATAAATAAACAAACAGCGTTTTAAATCAAGGGTAGCATTACAGATTGAAACATATAGGGCTAGACTTTCCACTTTTTTTGCATCAATACCACCCATTTAACGTCCATTTTAACGCTGAGATGAGATATAATGCCCAGATATCGCCCATTTAGCAACAAAATGGAAACTAATGCCCATGTATCGCTCACTTATCGCTGAGCGTTACTTTCGGCATGTACTTAACGCCGAGAAATGGTAATACCGCCCGCCCACTTTTTTGGGGCGTAAAGATCAGAATGGGTGAAACAAACGGCCATAATATCGCCGAGCGTTACTTTCAGCACCTCGCCCACATATCGCCAAAAATATCGCTCGCCGATAAACCTGCTGAGAAAATGTCGCTCTCACCTGAACTAAACCCAGCGGTATGGACGCCATTTTGTAAACGGAGGTCAGTCCATATAAAAGGCTGCTTCAACTTCTGGGGAGTTTTGATGTACTCTGGAGGTCTTTTAAGGTGATTTGAACATCTGAATAAACATCTTATCATACTGTGGCCCATTTGAATTTATTTTTGGTGTTTTCGTAGGTAAATTTATTGTTTGTGAACAATAGGTGTAATACTGATTGTAATTTCTCAGCCTGTCTTGATGACTACGCACATGCTGCAGACTAGCGATGGCAGAAGGTATATTCAAGAGCATTATGTGCCCAAAGAGGTGGTAGACTGCTGAGGAGGACGAGAAGTTACACCCCACGCACTTAAAGGGAGAAGCGATCCTACCTGAATTTGTCCAATAACATGTGCCTTAGGAGACTGCGCATCCGGAAAGAGGTTATCAGTGAGATATGCCAGTTCATCAGGGGAGATGTGCAGCCTGCCAGCACCATCAGGACCGCACTGTCCGTTGAGGTCAAGGTCACGGTGGCACTTACTTTCTACGCATCGGGTTCCTTTCAAGCATCAGCTATATCTCAGCATGCCACACATTGCTGCATTCGGCAGGTGACTGAAGCCCTTTACGCACGCAGGATGAACTTTATCAGATTCCCTATGACAGGGAGGCACAGACTGAGAGGGCTCCAGGATTCTCCAGAATTGCAAACTTCCCCAAGGTGCAGGGAGCAATAGACGGTATGCACATCTGCATGCGGGCACCTTTTCAGGATGCAGAGGCTTTTCAGAACCGAAAGGGATTCCACTCCCTGAAAGTGCAACTCGTTGTCGATCACCAGCAAATTATAATGGCAGTAAATGCAAAATTTCCGGGCAGCATCCATGATGCTCACATCCTGTGTGAGAGCACTGTATCTGACATGTTTACCAGTCAGCCACAAGTTCAACGATGGATGCTTAGTGACAAAGGATATGGCCTCGCCACCTGGCTGATGATCCCCCTGCGTAACACCCTGATAGAAGCAGAGAAGTATTACAACGAGAACCACAGAGCCACACGCAATATCGTCGAGAATACCATTGGAGTGCTTAAACAATGCTTTAGATGCCTGGACCACTCAGAAGGCGAGCTACAATACCACCCTAAGCAGGTAGCTCAATTCGTGGTGGTGTGCTGCATGTTGCACACTTGGCTATCAGGAGGGGACAAGAATTGCCAGAAGGGACTGACGGTCCCCGTCAGGAGAGAGAGGAAGAGGTGGATGAGGAGGTGGACTCTGACCTCGGGCCAGAGGAGGACGAGGAGGTGGACACTGACCTCGGGCCAGACAATCAGGCTAGCAGTGAAAGCATACGCCCCTACCCCATCTAGACCGCAGGAAAGGTCCCGTGGTGGCTACATAGCTGCAAGACTCTTACATCAGCAGCTTATAAATGAGCGCTTTGCTTGAAATAACGTTGGTGGTATTTACAAAGCTGCAAGACTGCTATGTCTGCAGCTCATACATGAATGGTGTGCATTACCTTGGTGACAGTTAAAGTTTAAGTTGATTCGAGTGACTTTAAATTATCCCCTTTCATGTTAAGGAATCACCAGTGTGTAACAGTGCAGCTATCTGAGACAATGCGCAACAAGGTTATGTGAAATAAAAAACATTTAATGCGAACATTTGTATAAATTCATAATTATAACTGTAAAAAACACCCCAGTCCCACCCCACAACAAATTTATAACATTTATATCATTCATTAAATGTTGAACATTTCCAACAACACTTCATAAACATAGAACACAAATGCAAAAAAACAAGGTAGCCCCCCTTCCCCCAAAACCTCCCAACAAAATAGCAACCACAACATAAAAATACTGTGACCAAGACAACATATGTGGCCATGCACCTCACTTTCCTTTCCCCTTCTCCGCTTCTCCTCCCCACCTCTACCCCTTCCCCTTCCCCTCCTGACTCCAAGCCACCTGGCCCAGGAGCTCCTCAGGCGTTGCTTCATTGGGGGGGGGATGACGGCTGAACCGCTGGTTGGACGGGTACATGAGAGGACAGTCCTGAGGTGGGAATGTGCTCCGAGCCAGAAGCAAGATCTTCCTCCTGGCTCTCATGTCATTGGCAATGGGGGTGCGGTACCTTGAGGTGCAATGCCATGCTCTGGGACCACTGGGAGGCCTCTGCCACCAGTGTTCCTGGCTATCACCTCCAGGGCCTCCATCATCCGTGGCACATACTCGCTCATGGTGGCGGATATGCTGGCCAGCTGGTGGGATATGCCCCCATTGTCTGAAGGATCTGCTGATCTATCTCAACACTCCTCCTGGACAAGTGTACCATGTCCCTGCTCAGATCTGCTGCTCATGGAGCAGACCTGCTGCGTCGAACCAACCTCCCCTTGGTTGGCGCCACCCTGGATTCACGTCGGGTGCCCTGCGGCAAGGTGCTTGGGCCCAGTACCTCCACAGTGGAAAAGGGAATGGTTGCAGGAGCACTAGATGTCATGGGTGTCAATTGCATTATGGAGCTTGGCGATGCAGGCTCCTCAAGTTCGCACTTTCATCCATGGAGAAGGCACCCAGCAGCTCCACGGGCGAGAATCGGGGCTGCTCAACACCAGATGCATGCTTATCCGGAGAGTTCGGCCCCGCGCCCCCAGCTTCTGGCCTCGGTGGTGTTGCATGGGGCCGCACTGCTGGCTGACCTACAAAACATAAATGAGGTTATTAGAGAAGAAGGGGGTGCTAGGGTCACAAGGTGAGTCCAGCGCTACACACAACATAGGCACGACAAAAGCACCACCACTATCAAAATCATCACAGACATCACATTTCATGACCATCACCAAATTCTGCATTACAATAATTCTCATAAGGCCATCATTATTTAGAGAACACTTTTATCAATCATCTATCATATGTTATTGGTCTGATATGAGTGGGTGTGGCATCTATTGACTTTACATCACGCAATGGTGTATACTTTACTCACGTGGCATCACATCAGGCTCTGCTGCTGCTTGTGTGGCTGACCGGGGGTGGCTCCCCACTAGTGCCAGCACCCGCTCCTCGATGGCGGTGAGGTCGATGATGACTGGTGGCCCGCCACCCATTCCTATCTGCTCGGCCCTATTCTTTGAAAGCTTCTTCTGTAAAAGGTAACACCAGCTGACATGGCATGAGATCATTGCATGAGATCATTACTAGGTACTGTCACAAAGACTGATAGAACACATAACCGACAGATGTAATCATCATTATTATGATAATTATCATTCTTTACCTAAATACGTACACCGTAAACGCAGGCTTTGAGTAAAACATTCCCGATATAAGTACAAGACATCACCTCTGATTTTAACCAATAATTACACTTACAAGTCAAATTATATAAATATATAAGTACATGTAAATAAATGTAATACTTACTCTGGCAGATCTGACAGGGTTGTTCCAGCGCTTGCAGCACTGGTTGCCCTCACGCCTCGTTGGTCACTGACGAGACCACCTCGGCTATGTCGGCCCATATCTTCTGGTAGACCTTTGGGCTTCCCACGCCCGCCCTGGGTCAATTGACCCCAGCGTGACTCCACATCCTGCAGGAAGAAGGCATTTGCCTCATCGGAGAATCTCCTCACTCATTTGCGTCCTCCCAATTGTTCCCCTCCCACCTCATTGCTTTCGCCAGCATCCTCAGTCTCCACAGCGTGCTGTGTCGCCTCCTCCATCCTTTCCATTTTAATTTTTTTTTCACCAAAACCTCCGTGGGAACAAGGTTCTTTGTGCATACAAGTCTTTTTTCTGCTGGTAAATCTCCCTCCTACGTCCCACAACAGCCAAACATCCACACAATACACCCACATACGCTTTCAGTTCTTCTCTGCTCCCTCTCTCTCTCTCCTCTTCTACGCATGTATTGATGATCCTTGGCCTCCTGAAACGCGGGAAACTGACCGTTGCCATAGCGTTGCTATGGACGGCGACACTTTACGACAGAAGGTAGAAAAATTTAACGCTAACACCCATTTCAGATCGCTCACGGTAATGGAAAGTTGTGGTTTTGAAAATGGGCGATAATCCGGTGATCTCAACCCCCATGTTTACTGCCAACACTGGAAATAATTGCACAAAAGTGGAAAGTCCAGCCCACAATGATGGCTTGTTTGATCCTAAATATTATACCATTGAATTGTAGGGACTAAAGGTGCAATGTAATTTGTGTCCTTTATTAAATTTGAGGAAATACCTTTCTTTATCCCCACACAATCAAACTTTTATATTTAATTTATTGGGGTATTGTCCCAATAATAAGCTCCAGGCATAGATCATGGTTTTATCAAAAGATGGTTTATACAGGCCTAGAATTAAACTACCTACATTTCATACACAGTCGGGAGTTCAGAAAGTTCAAGATGTTTAGACTTGTTCTAATGAAAAAGAAAACCTGCTCACTCAAAAATGCATACCCTTATTACTGAAAAAGGAATGAATGAAACCCAAAAAGTTAATATGCAGGTACAGCAAGTAATCAGGAAGGCAAATGGAATGTTGGCCTTTATTGCAAGAGGGATGGAGTATAAAAGCAGAGAAGTCCTGCTACAATTGTACAAGGTATTGGTGAGGCCACACCTAGAGTATTGCATACAGTTTTGGTCTCTGTATTTAAGGAAGGATATACTTGCATTGGAGGCTGTTCAGAGAAGGTTCACTAGGTTGATTCCAGAGATGAGGGGGTTGACTTATGAAGATAGGTTGGGACTATACTTATTGGTTTTCAGAAGAATGAGAGGTGATCTTATCAAAACATATTAAGATAATTCGGGAGCTTGACAAGGTGAATGCAGAGAGGATATTTCCACTCATAGGGGAAACTAAAACTAGGGGACATAGTCTCAGAATAAGGGGCCCATTTAAAACTGAGATGAGGAAGAATTTTTTCTCTCAGAGGGTTGTAAATGTGTGGAATTCTCTGCCCCAGAGAGCTGAGGAGGCTGGGTCATTGAATATATTTAAGGTGGAAATAGACAGATTTTTGAGCGATAAGGGAATAAAGGGTTATGGAGAGCGGGTGGGGAAGTGGAGCTGAGTCCATGATCAGGTCAGCCATGATCTTATTGAATAGCGGGGCAAGCTCGAGTGGCCATATGGCCTACTCCTGCTCCTATTTCTTATGTTCTTATGTTCTTTTATTTACCCCAGTAAAGAAGGTTTGAAGTATTCTCAGGATTGGCTCAGGCTTTGAGGTCCATTCAGGCCGTGCCGATGTCTCTCTGCCCACGGGTAGTGGAGTAGTACTTGCTCACCTCTCAGGATCAGGACAACCGGGGAGACGGTGGGCTGGAAGCAGCAGGGCAGTGAGAGGGAGCTTCCTTTGCATGATCATTTTTATCATCCTCTCGATTGGGAGCAAACCTTTGGGGTGGTTGTTGCTTCACCTGTGGGTATCTTTCTTTAGTTCCAATTCTGATTAGGTGTCAAGGTACACAAATCACTATAAGCTAGTGCACAGATACACAAAGCAATTAAAAAGACTAATGGAATGATAGCCTTTATCTCAAGGAGACGGGAAGACAAAAGGGAGGAAGTGATGCTTCAGTTATACAGGGCCTTAGTCAGACCCCATCTGGAGCACTGAGTTCATGTTTGGGCACCGCACCTCAGGAATAGTGTATTGTAGGGTTTACAGCGCAGATTCACCAGAATGAAGTCAGGGCTTAAAGGGTTATTTTTCGGATGAGACGTTAAACCAAGGTCCCGTCTGCTCTCTCAGGTGGACATAAAAGATCCCATGGCACTATTTTGAAGATCAGGGGAGTTCTCCCCAGTGTTCGAACCAACATTTATCCCTCAGCCAACATCACTTAAACAGATTATCATTTATCACATTACTGTTTGCAAGACCTTGCAGTGCACAAAATGGCTGCCACAATTCCCTACATTACAACAGTGATTACACTTCAAAATTAGTACAGAATCATAAAATGATAGAACACAGAAGGAGGCTATTCAGCCCATTGTGCCTGTGCTGGCTTTTTGAAGAGCAATCCAATTAGTCCCACTCTCCTACTCTTCCTCCATAGCCCTGTAAATGTTTCCACTTCAAGTATTTATCCAATTCCCTTTTGAAAGTTACTGTTGAACCTCCTTCCACTACACTTTCAGGCAGTGCATTCCAGATCGTAACAACTCACTGAATAAAAACAATTCTCCTCATCTCGCCTCTGGTTCTTTTACCAATTACCTTAAATCTGTGACCTCTGGTTACCAACCATTCTGCCACTGCAAACAGTTGTGCTTTATTTACTCTATCAAATCCCTTCAAGATTTCGAACAGCTCTATTAAATCTCTCCTTAACCTTCGCTGCTCTACGGAGAACTATCCGAGCTTCTCGAATCTTTCCACGTAACTGAAGTCCCTCATCCCCAGTAATGTGTGACAGCGGTCTTTCAGCTCAGCAAGCCCATTCGCTTCACACAGCTTGTACAGTTTGATCCAGTGCAGCCTTTACCCACCCCACTCAATCTCCTGATAATCAAAGTTGAAATTCCAAAAAGATAAAACTACGTGAAATTTTCCCCTGGCCATCACAGGTAATCAAGTAAATCAGCAGGATATCAATCCGGTGTTAAAAATTAAATTGATGAGAGCGTGAAAATAAATTGCTAATACAAGATTTTATTATAAAATGAGGGGCCTCCTTAATGTGAATCCAGAATTGGCGACGTCTGAGTTCACAAAGATCTTTTACTTTAGACCGTAAACAGAACAAAGTGGACTCACGTTCTAGTTCTCTTGAGTTCAATGATTGACGTTGCCTTGGTTTCATCAGTTCCCAGGAGTCCTGCTGTCAGGACTGATGCTCACACGGGAAGGAGTAGAGTGAAGAACAAGCTCATCACAAATTATTATGTGTGTAGCGGTACCATTGCTGGGGCACAGATTGGAAAGGTGAATGTCTGCCCTCTGCAGAATCTCATTTGACATACTAATGGAGAAAGAAGCTACAGGGAAACCTTTACCTGGTGAGTCACCAAACTGGCATAGATGCTAAAATTACTTCTTCAAGCTGAAATAGGTTTGCTTTCACAGGCATACAGTGGGCCAAGATATTTATAACTAAAGAGGTAGTTGTTGCACAGGTCACTGACAGTGTTGTTACATTACATGGTTTGCATTGCTATGAAGTGTTATGTGTTTGTTAGTATAACAAGAAGGAATTGCAGTATAGCTACTGCTGAAACAGCTCTAATTTGATCATTTCCATTGGTACCAGGTCATTTGAAGAGTGATATTCTAACCGGTGTTAGACTATTTATAGAAAAGAAAGAAAGAATTTGCATTTACATAGCACTTTTCACAATCTCATGATGTCCCAAAGCGCTTTACAGCCAAGGAAGTACTTTTGAAGTACAGGCACTGTTGTATATTCATTTAAATCTATTAATGTTACAGCACTTGGAAAAAGATCTCCAAGAACAATGATACATCTGCAAAGCAGTGTGACTTGAGTGCACAACATGCTCATCACACAGAGCAGAACAAATGGCCACTTACTGTACTGTAAGATTCTACTTGCGCTTCCAGTGCTTCCTTTATCTGAATAGAAAAACAGAGTGTGGCACCCACTCGGCACCAGTTTTATTTCCATCACATACCGTTAATATAATCAGTCCAACATAACAGACAATCCTTCTTGGCCCATTGCAGCCTTGGTTACAGCCTTGCACTTGACTTTAACATTATGCAGTTTGCCAAAGCCCATTGAAATTGGGTTTATGGAAGATAAATGGGTCACGCTTAATGATGCAGATTGCCAAATGAATGGTGCGTTAGCATGTTAATCTCTTTGAGTTAGTCCTCACAGGGGCCCCTACATCTAGGCACCTTCATTTTTCTTCTGGTTTTTTCATTTCCTTTCAGCAGCAGCATTAATTGTCAGGCGTTTTCCCCTTGTCCCTGCACAGAGTCAGCCCATTGAACAATTTATCATCAGATTGGACAAACGACCTCACCTTCCTTTACAATGCTGTGTCCAGGAACGGCGACAGCTATCAACCTTTTAAAGGGGAAGGTTGTTTATTTGTCTTGCTTTTTATTTATCCTACGCACAGCTGCGCACAGATTGTGTCAACCGAGAGCGCAGACGTACCAGTGAGAAGCTATCAGTTCCAACCTTTGCGAGCGGGTCATTCAAATGAGAGAAAGGTGTAGGAAAGAGAGCTACAATTTATTGATAGCTGATGAGTCATCAACCCTGGCCTAATCCAGATCTGCCAACAATTTCCCTTCAGACTGTAGTGATTCAAGGAAACCCGGTGCAAATCTTCGCCATAAATATACAACTTCACTCAACCCCCACTGTTCTGCATTAGGTGTGGTTAAAAGACACAAAGGAAGAGAAATTAGGTGCAGTTGCATCTCCCGTTAGCGCTGATGGGATGCAAATGCCTTTGTCGATCGGGCGCAACGCTGACATCGACTCCCTCCATATTGGGCGGGAGTTTTGCGGTGGGGCATTGCGCCCCGATCTCCTGCACCCGGAGATCGCGACATCATCAGCTTGCGCATCGCCCCGTTAGCATCCTGGACTCGAAATTCACTTTTGCCCCCTGCAGCATCGCCTGGCGGAAGTGACCGGTCGCTAGCGGGGCGATGGTTAAAGGCGAGGTGGCCGAGAAAAGTAAAATAAAACCTTACCGTTGCTGATTCTGTTTTCTTCGCGGGTTCCTGCACTCTGCTTGAGTGCTGGGCTGATCGCGTGGGTTCGCCGCTCCCTTGGTGGTTCAGGTAGGTGTTTTTAAAGTGTAGAGTCTGCAGCGATGGCTCTTCTCTTTAAAAGAGGGAAGGGCCCTTTGAGCGAGGCAGTGCCGCACGGTCCAGTTCCTTCCTGGAGCGCTAAAGCCAATTTTTTGAAAGCTGGAAGGCATTAGTGGCAGCATTCAAAAGTTACCACCCCCAAACGGGACGATAATGAATTTCTTCTGAAAAATTAGGCGCAATCGGTGATTCGAGTGCAAATTGTGCCCAAAATTGCACCCGTTTTGAAACATTTTTCCTTTAAAATATATCGCTTGATATATTTAAGAGTAAATATACAAAACTATTTACTAGTTAGATTGGTGTACGGTAGTGAGTTCCTTAGTAAAACATTTTTAAATTACATTCAAAGCCCTTTAAAACATATCTATTAGTGTCCTTGCGCCCTAAAGTTCCAGCTTACCTTTTGAGCCTCCTCGAAGGCCCGCAAACGAGCACAATTAGTGGATACTCGCCATGGTGATTCATTCACTCTGGGGCACAGCCAGTTTTGTGGATGGGGCCTGCTTCTAGCATAATGTTTTTAAAACGAACATAAAAGATCGCGGAAACTCAAAATTGCGCTCAACGCAATTTGTGCTTAAAATACCGCAATCTTTTTTGCCGGTTACACTGATATTGGGGGAGTTGTGCTGAAAAAAACAATTCAATCGAGCGGAAACTCCAGGCCAAAGAGTCAAACAGAAACTATTTCAATAATATCATTTTTTTAATATTTTGAGAGGAGGGAGAATTTTTTTGCCACACGTCCTCACTACTCCCTATCTCTGTCATCTCCTCCAGCCCTACAATCCTCCGAGATCTCTGTACTCCTCCAATTCTAGCCTCTAGTGCCTCCCCGATATTCATCACACTACCACTGGCAGCTATGCCTTCAGCTGCCTAGGCCCTAAGCTCTGGAATTCCCTCCCGAAACCTCTCCACCTCCCTACCTCACTCTCTACAAAACTTACCTTGGTCAAAGATCCCAACATCTCCTTATGTTACTTGGCATCAAATTTAGTCTGATAATGCTCCTATGTAGCACCTTTGCTAAATTAAATTTGAAAATTTTTGCTAAATTAAAGGGGCTATATAAATACAATTTGTTTTTGCGAGGTAACAACATCAGTCTAAGGGAATGGAACTTGTTTCAAGCATTCTCAGGTCAGGTATACTATGGCCAGGATAGAATAAAACTGCTTGGCCTAAAAATTGGCCTCCTTAGCGCCTCCCGTTATCACTTCTGGGGGACGATAACGGGGTGCGAATGACTTACTGATCAGGTGCGGCAAGGTGAACGACTGCCGCTAACTTCGGCGGGTGGTTTCCGGCAGCGGTAGGATGTTGTGCCCCGATCTCTTTTGCACGGAGATCATGATGTCATTGCCGTGTGCATCGCCCCTGCAACGACCCCGGACTCGAACTTTGGTTCTGCCCTCTGCAGCATCACTAGCCGAAAACACCGGCAGCTGTAGGAGGAGTTGATCAGGAGGCCGGGAGCTGCTGGGGTGAAAATTAAAGGGGAGGTGGCCAAGGTAAGTATAATATTTCAAAATTGGTTCTCGGCCCATTGTGCAGTGTGGCACAACTAACACCCTGCCTGTGTCCTGTAGCACTCCAGGAAGGAAGTGAACTCTTGATTTAGCACTCGACTTCCTTCCTGGAACACAAACACCAAATTTTTTAAAAGCTGAAAAGCATTAGCGTCTGCCACCAATTTTTTCAACTTTCAAAAGTTAGCGCCCCAAATTAAGCGAATTTCTCGCCCCCCCCACCCCCCGTCTTCAACCCAACCATGGCACACTTGCTGCTACTGGATGCACCATTTCCATTTCCTATGACAAAATTTCCAGATTAAAACCGCTTTGCTGGGGCATGTACGGTAAAGTCCTGAAATGATGATGCTCTCCTCAATTGGGAGTGCAGATCAGAGAATTAGGCATGGATGTCAATACCCCTGATTTTCCGTGTTCCTATTTTTCTGGTCATTAAAATCAATGGCTGGAAAATTGGGAGCACCGTAAATTGAATGAATTGAACTGCGTACCTTATTCTCCAATCACTGCTTCCATCAAGCAAGACTCCATGTCAAGATTGGGGGTCTTGCAATTTCAGGGATTATATATAAAGATCAGTTAAAGTATGTGTTATTCAGAAATTCAGAACACTGACAAGCCCCACTGTGTTTTGTCAGCATTTTAGCCTAACTTGGTTACGCGCATCAGTAGGGACTCTTAAAGACGTAAATCTTACATACCATCAGAGACTGCGAGATGGAGTTCTGTCTTTATGGCTGGATATTACGAATCACCAAGGCTACGCGCAGAGAGGTAAAGCTGGTGTGGAGAGTCACACAATGGCAACAGAATCAGGCAGGTTGTCCTTCCATGGAAATGAATGGAGGGGAAATCATGTGGGTTCTGTAACGGGTGTGCAATCCTACCCACCCAAATTTCCTCTCTGCACTCGGGCCAGGCTATGCTTACCTAACACCCAGGCAACAAAGATGAATATCTACCCGTATGTTTCTAAGGGCATAGACATGCTGACAAGACATCGAAGGATTAAGGCAACTTACATGACATAATTTTAACATCGAAAAACATCCTAAAATATTTCACAGAAGAACTGAGAGGTAATACCGATCAGGAAAGATTGAACAGGCTGGCGCTCTTTTCTCTCGAAAAGAGAAGACTGAAGACATCTTTAAAATTATTTGATTGGGTAGACGTAGAGATGTGTCCACTTGTGAGCGAGACCAGAACTAGGGGCCATAAATATAAGATAGTCATTAATAAATCCAATAGGGAATTCAGGAGAAACTTCTTTACCCAGAGAGTGGTGAGAATGTGGAAATTGCTACCACAAGGAACAGAGGCAAATAGCATCGAAGCACTTAAGGGATAGCTGGATAAACACAATAGGGAGAAAGGAATAGGAGAAAATGTTGATGGGTTAGATGAAGAGGGATGGGAGGTGATGGGTGTGGAGCATAAACACTGGCACAGACCTGTTGGGTCAAATGGACTCTCTCTGTGCTGTAAATACTTTGTAGTTGCAAAAAGCAAAGGAATAAAAGCTAGCCTTTGTGGAAGAGTTCAGAGAGGTGACTAAAAGCTTTGTCAAAGAGATATAAAAGAGTCTGGGAAAAATAGAAGACTAAAAGCCTGAATTTCCTGAAGCAGCAGCTTTTTTTGAAGATTGTCTTTAAGATACAGAATCCAAGCAGACAATACATCACACTCATTGGGTTCAATTTTGGTCGAGCCCGTTTTTCAGCGTATTTACCGGAGTTGCGCCGCTTATGTACGTTCGGAGATGCGCTGGAAAAAAATGTTGCGACTTTGGCCACTATCTGCACTCTTCACTGCAGTCGCGCAGTGTGGCCAGTCGCTGGAGCCTGGAGGAGCCTGCGTTCTGCGCTGGAAAATGTGCCGGGATGTCTGCACATGCGCAGTGGAGAATGGTGACGGCCGCGTATGTGCACCCACAAGTATCAGGTGGTCAAACAACGGAGGAGGCAACATTTTGAGATGTGAGAGCTGGGTCTCAAAGAATCAAGGAAGCTAGAATGGATACATGGGGACTAGACTTTGATCAAAGTAGGTTTCAACCATGGAATTTATTTCGGTGTGTGTACGTGGGTAGATTGGAGAAAGAAGAAAATGAGCATCATGCAAGCCATACACTCCCAGTACCTCTGTCTGCTTTCAACTTTGCAAAGCAGAATCAGGTTTTGTTGTGTATCTGTAAAGCATGCACCCCAAGTTCTGCCTCCAGGGAGTGCATCCCCTGAAGTCCCAAGGGATCCCAGCATCCCTTGGGAGCACTGCATATAAGCCGGCCCCGAAGGCCTGTTCCTCTCACTCTGGAGTGTCTTAATAAAGACTGAGATCACTGTTACTTTAAGCTCCCTGTGTGCAGTCTCATCTGTGTTAGGAACACAATAACTGGCGACGAGTACACAAATCCAACGCAAAGATGCAGCAAACTGTGGGCATCCTGGAGAATTCTCGAAGGGTGAGGACTGGGAAGCCGATGTCGAACAGCTAGACCAGTACTTTGTAGCCAACGAGCTGGACGGAGAAGGAAGCGCTGCAAAAAGGAGAGCGGTCCTTCTCACGGTCTGCGGGGCACCGACCTACAGCCTCATGAAGAATCTTCTGGCTCCGGCGAAACTCACAGATAAGTCGTATGAGGAGCTGTGTACACTGGTTCGGGAGCATCTTAACCCGAGGGAGAGTGTGTTGATGGCGAGGTATCGGTTCTACATGTGCCAACGATCTGAAGTTCAGGAAGTGGCGAGCTACATCGCCGAGCTAAGGTGACTTGTAGGACAATATGAGTTTGATGGCTACCTGGATCAAATGCTCAGAGACTTTTTTGTACTGGGCATTGGCCATCCTACGAAAACTTTTGACTGTAGAGACACCGACCCACAGCAAGGCCATTGCGATAGCACAGGCGTTTATGTCCATCAGTGATAACACCAAACAAATCTCTCAGCACACAAGTGCTAGCAATGTTCATAAATTAACTGGAACTGTGTTTGCGAGCAGAAATGTACAGGGCAGAAACCACGAGTGTGCAACTGCCAGCAGGCCTCAGGTGACCCAGATGACTCAGAGTCCGCAACAAAGGATGAATGGAAGGCAATTCACACCTTGTTGGCGTTGTGGAGGCTTCCATTCAGCCTATACATGCCGCTTCAAAGGGTATGCTTGCAAGAGCTGTGGAACAATGGGGCACCTCCAACAAGCTGCAAGCTCTCCAAAATCTGCTAACCACCACGTGGCAGAGGAAGATTGGTCCATGGTGGATCAAAGCAATTTTGAGCCTCCGAGAGAGGAGGCAGATGCTGAAATACATGGGGTGCACACATTTTCAATGAAATGTCCACCTATAATGCTAA
Source organism: Pristiophorus japonicus (assembly GCF_044704955.1). Lineage (NCBI taxonomy): Eukaryota > Metazoa > Chordata > Chondrichthyes > Pristiophoridae > Pristiophorus > Pristiophorus japonicus. The sequence continues at coordinate 235,156,156 of NC_091977.1, read as the reverse complement.
ATGTAAAATTGAATGGCTCACCCGTAGCCATGGAACTGGACACTGGTGCTAGCCAATCCATCATGAGTAAAAAGATGTTTGAGAGACTGTGGTGCAACAAGACACTCAGACCAGCCCTGAGCCCCATCCACACGAAAATGAGAATGTACACCAAAGAGCTTATCACTGTCCTGGGCAGCGCCATGGTCAAGGTCACCTACGAGGGCACGGTCCACGAACTGCCACTCTGGATTATCCCGGGCGATGGCCCCACACTGATTGGAAGGAGCTGGCTGGGCAAAATCCGCTGGAACTGGGATGACATCCGAGCACTATCACATGTTGATGAGGCCTCATGTACCCAGGTTCTCAACAAATTTCCTTCTCTTTTTGAGCCAGGCATTGGAAACTTTTCCGGGGCGAAGGTGTGGATCCACTTGGTCCCAGAGGCACGACTCATTCACCACAAGACGCGAGCGGTACCTCACATGATGAGGGAGAGAGTGGAAATCGAGCTGGACAGGCTGCAACATGAGGGCATCATCTCCCCAGTGGAATTCAGTGAGTGGGCCAGCCTGATTATTCCAGTACTCAAAAGTGATGGCACGGTCAGGATTTGCGGCGATTATAAAGTAACTATTAATCGTTTCTCGCTACAGTACCAATACCCGCTACCTAAGGTAGATGACCTATTTGCGACGCTGGCAGGAGGCAAAACGTTCACCAAGCGCGACTTGACTTCGGCCTACATGATGCAGGAGCTGGAGGAGTCTTCGAAGGGCCTCACCTACATCAACACGCACAAGGGACTGTTCATCTACAACAGATGCCCGTTTGGAATTTGGTTGGCTGCAGCGATCTTCCAGAGAAATATGGAGAGCCTACTCAAGTCGGTACCAGGCATCAAGTTGGTACCACGCACGGTGATTTTTCAGGACGACATATTGGTCACGGGTCAGGACACCGTCGAGCACCTACAAAACCTGGAGGCGGTCCTCCAGCGACTGGATCGCGTAGGGCTGCGGCTGAAGAGGTCAAAATGCATCTTCATGGCAACAGAAGTGGAGTTTTTGGGGAGAAAGATCGCGGTGGACGGCATTTGGCCCACAGACGCCAAGACAGAGGTTATCAGGAATGCACCCAGGCCACAGAACGTCACAGAGCTGCGGTCGTTCCTGGGACTCCTCAACTATTTCGGTAACTTCCAACCGGGGTTAAGCACCCTCTTCGAGCCCCTACATGTGTTATTGCATAAAGGTGAGAACTGGGACTGGGGAAAAAAACAAGTAATTGCTTTTGAGAAAGCTAGAAACATTTTATGCTCTAACAAGTTGCTTGTATTGTATAACCCGTGTAAAAGACTTGTGTTAGCATGTGATACGTCGTCGTACGGAGTCGGGTGTGTATTACAACAAGTTAACGTTGCGGGGAAGTTGCAACCTGTCGCCTATGCTTCCAGGAGCTTGTCTAAGGCCAAGAGGGCCTACAGCATGATTGAGAAAGAGACATTAGCGTGTGTTCGGGGTAAAGGTAAAATGCATCAGTACCTGTTTGGCCTCAAATTTGAGCTGGACACCGATCACAAGCCCCTCACATCCCTGTTCGCTGAAAACAAGGGGATAAATACTAATGCCTCAGGCCGCATACAAAGTGGGCACTCACGTTATCAGCGTATAACTACACCATCCGCCACAGGCCAGGCACCGAAAACTCTCAGGTGGCTACCATTGCCCACAACGGGGGTGGAAATGGTGCAGCCTGCAAACTTGTTGATGGTGGCGCAGCCCACAGACTTGTTGATGGTCATGGAAGCATTTGAAAATGATAAATCACCTGCCACGGCCTGCCAGATTAGGACTTGGACCAGCCAAGATCCTCTGCTGTCCCTAGTAAAAAACTGTATACTGCATGGCCAGCATCCCCTTTGAAATACAAGAGCTAATCAAGCTAATCAAGCTGTTCCAGCGGCGAAAGGATGAGCTGTCCATTCAGGCAGACTGCCTGTTGTGGGGTAACCGCGTAGGGCTACCCAAAAAGGGCAGGGAGACATTCATCTTCGATCACCACAGCACACACCCAGGTATAATAATGATGAAAGCGAGAGCCAGATCTCATGTGTGGTGGCCCGGTATCTGTGTATGGCAATGCAGCGTGTGTGCTCAGTTGAGCAACGCGCCCAGAGAGGCACCACTAAGTTTGTGGTCCTGGCCCCCCAGACCATGGTCGAGGATCCATGTCGACTATGCGGGCCCGTTTCTCGGTAAAATGTTCCTGGTGGTGTGGATGCTTTTTCAAAATGGATTGAACGTGAAATAATGTCGGGAAGCACCGCCACCGCCACCATTGAAAGCCTGAGGGCCATATTTGCCACCCACGGCCTGCCTGACACACTGGTCAGTGACAACGGACCATGTTTCACCAGTGCCAAACGTAAAGAATTCATGACCCGCAATGGGATCAAACATGTCACCTCGGCCCCGTTTAAACCAGCCTCCAATGGGCAGGCAGAGCGGGCAGTACAAACAATCAAACAGAGCCTCAAACGAGTCACAGAAGGCTCACTCCATACCCGCCTGTCCCGAGTACTGCTCAGCTACCGCAAGAGACCCCACTCGCTCACAGGGGTGCCCCTGGCTGAGCTACTCATGAAAAAGACACTTAAATCCAGACTCTCGCTGGTTCACCCCAACCTGCATGATCAAGTAGAGAGCAGGCGGCAGCAACACAATGTAAACGCGCCATTGTGTCATGGGAAATTGATCTGAATGACCCTGTGTTTGTGCTAAACTATGGACATAGTCCCAAGTGGATCGTGGGCACGGTGATAGCTAAAGAAAGGAGTAGGGTGTTTGTAGTCAAAATAGACAACGGACAAATTTGCAGAAAGCACCTGGACCAAACGAGGCTGCGGTTCACAGACTGCCCTGAACAACCCACAGCAAACACCACCTTTTTCGAGCCCACAACACACACCCAAAGGATCAACGACACCACGCCGGACCAGGAAATCAAACCCATCACGCCCAACAGCCCAGCAAGGCCAGGCTCACCCAGCAGCCCTGCAGGGCCAACAACATGCCAGCCCAGCGAGGGCACAGCCAACACACCAGAACAGACAATTGTACTGAGGCGGTCCACCAGGGAATGAAAGGCTCCCGACCACCTCATCTTGTAAATAGTTTTCACTTTGACTTTGGGTGGGAGTGATGTTGTGTATCTGTAAAGCATGCACTCCCATGTTCCGCCACCAGGGAGCGCATCCCCTGAAGTCCCAAGGGATCCCAGCATCCCTTGGGAGCACTGTATATAAGCCGGCCCCATGGTCTGTTCCTCACTCTGGAGTGTCTTAATAAAGACTGAGGTCACTGTTACTTTAACCTCCCTGTGTGCAGTCTCATCTGTGTTAGGAACACAATAGGTCGAATGTGTTTTTGTTGTTACTTTGTTTCGTGGAGAGTTTTGCAAAAACCCGGGATTTTTTTAATGCACTGCATTGTTCAGCTCAGCTGAGACTGCTTGTTGGCTGGACTGTGAAGAAGACTGTTTTCTTAATGAAGACAGTTTGTGGCATCATTCTGTCAGACTAATTCTAACCTCCTAACTGAACAGTTGTTGAGTGATTCGCTCTGTGCGTTAAATGTTCCTTTCTCAGCCTCTACGTTGATTTGCTTGCAGCCTCTCCGTTGAATCCCGATGTTGGCCAGTTCACTCGTTCCTCCCCCCCCAGCCGCTCCGTTGAATCCTGATGCCAGCCAGTTCGCTCCCTCCCGCCCCTAGCCCAGGCCGAATGGCCTCCTGCACCGGCCCACTGCCTTCCCGGGCCGAGTGCAGGAAGGTGAATTGCAGTTTTGTGATGAAGGTACGACTTCAAATTTTTATTTCCTATAGAATTGTTTGTAGTTTTTGTTTACAAACATTGCTAAGGGTAAGGCTTGGTTGGTTCAGGTCCAGGTCCTCTCCGCTTCCCGCCCCTAGCCCAGGCCGAAGGGCCTCCGATGTACTTACCTGCACTGATTACTTTAACTCTCCACAAGGGTTTTCTCAAGAGGCCACATACGTTGGCCTAAGTAGAAATGGAGTAACTATTAGTTGGCCAAAGTTGCCTAAATGGGTAGAACTGGCGAAGGTGGCTGGTTACGCCCCCTTTTGAGAAAAAAAAACTAACCTAACAAAAACGTAACTAAGTGAGTTACGCTGGTGCACATTGATTGGGGAAACTGGGGATTTTTAAGTTATGCCAGAAAAAGCAGCCTACTCCAAAAAAAACAGGCAACTCCTGGCCAAAATTGAGCCCATTGAGTTGATGGTCTAGGTAATATACTTCTTAGCAATGTTAACACCATCTCAGCTTGATTGGTTTTTGACACTATCAAAGGAAATTACATTTTTGGACAAATGTATTCACAAAAGTAGCACTGTGGAGGAGCCAGTGTACACAAATAATGGATTTTGTTTTAGCCAGCCAGCCAGCCATGGATTGACAAGCAATGAAAATCCATTATAGGAGAGACATTCTCATTGAATAAATTGACAAGCATAATTATCATCCAGATGGCCATATGCTTTGGTCACCTACATACTAATTATAACAGAATATTTTAAAAGTCTCTCACAGACATCCCAGAGAGACAATGAGCTGATGCCATTTTTAATTCAGAGTTATCTTATCAATCTAAGATTATATAAAATGAAGGCATAGTACCTGTGTCCATCGAAGAGGACTAGTCCATCAACTTCATTTACATGGATTTACAGGCTTTTTGGATGGATGGAAATCATGGCCAAACGACTCTATTGAGAAATTTAAAAGCGCTGATGGGTGTGGCACTGAGCACGACTGCTCTTTCAATGAGCCAGCACAGGCACGACAGGCCAAATAGCCTCCTTCTGGAACTCTACGATGAATAGAAAAGGTTCTACCTGGGTGTGGGGATCATGACTAATGAAGTTCCACGGTGATCTATAGCTGATTTCCTGATGTACACGCTACGCATAAGCATTATGAGGTGTGTACTTCTCGAGATATTAATGCAATTTATGGCACCAAGCTATGTGAAATAGACACGCAATAGGTTTCCATTAGCAAAGGTGGAAATGGGGCATAAAGAATTGAGAATGATTATCAGCCATTTGTTAAATGTATCCAACTAACACGAGGTTGTTCTAAGCAAAGGAAATGCAGGAGCTGATGTATTTTGAAACCATTTGATCATCGCGTACATTTTGTAAAGCTCCACTCCTAGACTGGAGCCCTCCTTAACAGGAGCTCGGAAAATTGAGTAAAAGAAAAAGGAAGAACTTGCATTTCTATAGCGCCTTTAATTACCTCAGTATGTTCCAAAGTGCTTTACAGCCAATGAAGTACTTTTTGAAGTGTAGACACTGTTGTAATGTCGGAAACACAGCAACCTATTTGCGCACAGCAAGCTCCCACAAACAGCAATGAAATAAATAGCTGGATAATCTTTTTTTTTGTGATGTTGATTGAGGGATAAATATCAGCCAGGATACCGGGGTTAAGTCCCCTGCTCTTCTTCAAAATAGTGCCGTGGAATCTTTTACGTCCACCTGAGAGGGCAGACGGGACCTTTTTTTATCGTCTTATCTTAAAGACAGTGAAGCACTCCCTCAGTACTGCACTGGAGTGTCAGCCTACATTATGTGCTCAAGCCTCAAGTATGGAGGTCAGTGCACCCAATTTTAGTCATTAGAGAATTGGGAGTATGACAAATTTCGTGAGCTGATCTTCATGCCCAGTTTTACGTTTCGTGCTGCCATCAAGAAAAGATCTGTACCAGAAACAGAGCTTTGGAAAAGTTGCCCAAAAAAATCCAAACAGATGCTTCTAATGATTGGTTTCTCATCAGTAGAGATATTTGATTTATTGTCGATCATTTCCCCCCCACTCCCCCCCCCCCCCACCACTCCCCCCACTCCAGGGACTTGAGCATATAAATCTAGACTAATGTTCCAGTGCAGTACTGAGGGAGTGCTGTAATGTCAGAGGTGTCGTCTTTCGGATGAGACGTTAAACCGAGGCCCCGTCTGCTCTCTCAGGAGGATGTAAAAGATCCCATGGCACTATTTCAAAGAAGAGCAGGGGAGTTACCCCCGGTGCCCTGGCCAGTATCTATCCCTCAATCAACATAACAAAAACAGATTATCTGGTCATTATCACATTGCTGTTTGTGGGAGCTTGCTATGCGCAAATCAGCTGCCATGTTTCCCACATTACAACAGTGACTGCACTTCATTGGCTGTAAAGCACTCTGAGACATCTGGTGGTCAAGAAAGGTGCTACATAAATGCAAGTCTTTCTTTGTTTTCAAAAGAACATTGAGAGAGTTGAGAGAAGATGCCAGAACTCTTCGTAGGAAGAGTGCCTGAAAGAACTGGGCTTGTTTTCATGGGAGAAAGGGGACACAATCCAAGTTTTTAGATACTGAAAAGCCTAGGTGTCAGTAGGTGGTTAATTAAATAGTGATTACAGAATTTGAAAGCATAGGCACAGAAGTCAACAATTTAAAGTGATGAGGGGTTTGAAATCAATGCAATTTCTCTGTAGAGCATAGTGTACCATTATGAGACAGCAGTTGGGAGATAGTTTGTTCGTTGTAGTGGTAATAGTCTCTAGGATTACCTGAAATACATTACAGGTATACAATGGCAAAGTAGCCCAATAGTCAGTGTTGGTGACTATTTCCGCTGCATAGAAATGGGCTGGATGTCATTTTAACTAAGTTGGAATGACATAAAAAGGATCTCACTTCAGATGATTTAAAATGCTCGTCTTTAATTTAACTTGTATATGAGCCTCTCATGCTAGATGTAAGTTGTGGCTCAGTGGGTAGCACACTCGCCTCTGAATTAAAAGGTAGTGGGTTCAAGATACTCCCAGTCTAGTACTGATGGATTGCTGGACAACAGACTCTCTGCTGTTTTTCAGATGAGACGTTAACCCAGGTCCCGTCTGCTTTCTCAGGTGGAAGATCCCGTGGCACTATTTCAAAAAAGAGCAGGGAGTTCCCCACCTGGCCATTATTTAACCCTTGATCAGCATCACCAAAATGCTGGTCATTTCCTTATTACTGTTTGTGGGACCTTGTTGTGGGACCACATTGATCAGCTCTTGAGCGGAGTTGGGAGATATACTTATATCCGGTGCAAATCTGTTGAAAAATAACTAATGTGAGGCAAACCATTACATGCTTGAGGAGAAGGCACCATTTTGGTGATGGATAATGAAGTTTCTATTGTATTTTTTAAATGGTAAGTTTGTATTCATCATGTGTGAAAGTCAATCAAAATTGCTCCTAACTTGGAAATCATGGACGTAACATTTTCTCTATTTTCTGCCTCGCCAAAGAAAGTCTGTATTTATTTCTCTCCCCTTTTAGTTTCACATTCTCCTTACAGAGTGTATCCCTTTGCCCAGAGTTTTACAGACAGTACGGTGGCAGTTTGCAGCTTTAAATCTGTGTTTGATCTTTTCGGTTGTTGTTTGTTAATACTGGGTTTTTATTTCATCCTCTATCCTTACAAGAGAGAGGAATAATTATTTTAGTCTTTTGATACAAGATACTAAGTCAGGGCTGTTCGCTTTTTTGAACTCGCCATCTCCTTACTCATTCTCTGATCAAAAGAAACAAGCAACGATCCCGACATGTTCTTATTTCTCCATCTCCAGCAAGTAGGGGCCTCAGCACTGTCATGGCAGTATGCACGCATTTGCATAAAGGCTCACTTAGCATTCATTCGGCCCAAAAGGCCAGCGGCCACAGCTTTGGCAATGGTGCCAGTGCCTCTACAAGAGGTTGGTTAGTGTTGGCGCTTGAGGAGTGTAGTTGGCCTTCTGGTACCCATGACAATAAGAAGCGATATCAACATAACAGATACAATGAAGCTCTGGTTCGATCCTATTTAAGAGCTCCGTGTTCAGTTCTGGGCACCACACCTCAGGAGGGATATAATGGCCTTGGCGGGGGTACAGTGCAGAGTAGCCAGAATGATACCGGGGCTAAAAGGGCTAAATTATGGTGACAGGTTGCATAGACCAGACTGGAGTTCCTTTGAGTTTAGAAGGTTAAGGGGTGATCTAATTAAGATGTTTAAGATGTTTAAAGCAGTTGATAGTGTAGATAGAGAGAAACTATTTCTTCTGGTGGGGGAGTCCAGAATAAAGGGGGCATAATTTTAAGATTAGAGCTAGACCGTTCAGAGGGGTGATGTCAGGAAGCACCCCTTCACATGAAGGCTAGAGGAAATCTGGAACTCTCTCCCCCAAAAAGCTGTTGAGGCTGGGGGTCAATTGAAAATTTCAAAATTGATATTGATAGATTTTTGCTGGGCAAGGGAATTAAGGGTTACAGAACCAAGATGGGTGAATGGAGCTGAGGTACAGATCAGACAAGGTCCAATCGAATGGCAGAACAAGCTAGAGGGGTTAAATGGCCTCCTTCTGTTCCTATGTTCCTATATTCCAATTCAACATTCGGGACCATAATAAATCCAGGGCAGATTTAAATGAAAGAATAAAGAACGTGTGGCCTTTGTGGAAATGGCTGTGAAAGCTGAACATTTAAAGCTACAAAGCCTATATTGTTTCAGCAGAAGAATTCCATAAAATATGTTACCTCTTTGCCAGGACCATGTAATGAATTCCCAAAGGCACTTCAGCACCGTGAAACACTTCAGCCTGTCCGGCAATCCTCCCGAGCTTTTCCTTATAAGGCAATTTAATTCCTGCACAGTAGAACGACAGCAAGACAAAGTGTCAATTCTACCAGCAACAGACGAGTGTAACAATTTTCTCCACAGGGACCCAGCTATTTACCTCTGACGACTGCTCGGAAGGAGCTCACATTAATAACTGCACAGCAAGCTCATAAACTGCTGCACCAATAAATTGCACAACATATTTTCAGTTTGTACTATTCTTTCATTAACGTGCACAGAAAAAAATGTTTTATTCCAGGGGAAAGTTTTTTCCCATGTATACTGCATGTACCTTATACTGAGGGAGTGCTGCACTGTCGGAGGTGACATCTTTCGGATGAGAGGTTAAACCGAGGCCCCGTCTGCCCTCTCAGGTGAATGTAAAAGATCCCACAGCACTATTTCGAAGAGAACCAGGGGTGTTATCCAGTGTCCTGGTCAATATTTATCCCTCAAACAACATCACTAAAAAAAAGATTTTCTGGTCATTATTACATTGCTGTTTGTGGGAGCTTGCCATGCGCAAATTAGCTGCCGCATTTCCTACATCAGCGACAGTGATAACACTTCAACAGATAATGCTGTAAAGGGCTTTGGCATGGCCTGAGGTCGTGTAAGGCACTATATAAATGCAAGTCTTTTTTTCATTATTGAGTATTCTAATTATGCAATATAAATTTGTTCAAAGCCAAAAAAACTACCCTATATTGAATCAAGCAAGGCAGTCTTAATCTAGTTCCCAGTGTGAGGTGGCCCACAGTTCACAAATATCCCAAAACTTGTACAATTCATATCACCATGGCAACCTCAGTCAGTGAGGTCCATGGCTTACTGGGATTTGAACCAGATGTTCCAAAGATAAAAGGACAGTATACTGCAAATGACACCACCCAACCCCCTTTCAGAAATGATACTCCATATATAATGATACATTACGATAATCAATTGTGCGGGGATAAGTTGCTTGGATGTTGGAAATCATGTACATCATCCAATGTCTTCTTCTGTACCCCACACATTGCTTTCTTGTAGCTCATACAGGAAAATTAATCTGCAATGGAACCTGGGCTGTTTCCCCCCGCCCCCCGCGTAACACAGAGATCTAATTTTAGTACCTATACTGCTGTTTTGGCTAAGACCTACACAGAGGCAGACACTCCAATGCAAGTATGGAGGGAGTGCTGCACTGTCGGAGGTGCTGTCTTTCAGATGGCACGTTAAAGCGAAGTCCCCTCTGCCCTCTCAGGTGGACGGAGAAGATCCCACGGCACGATTTTAAAAAAGAACAGGCGCGAGTTATCTCTGGTGTCCTTGCTGTTTGTGGGACTTTGCTGTGCTCTAATGAGCTGCCATATTTCCTACTTTGCAGCACTGACTCCAATTCAAAAGTATTTAATTGGCTGTAAAGCGCTTTGGGACATCCCGAGGTCATGAAAGGCACTATAGAAATGCAACTCTTTCTTACTTTTCTTTTCAAATCTGGGTCCTTTCTGGTCTGTGTGGCTCAGTGCCACATCAGGTAATACCAAGCAACTGAACCATCCGCAGAGCTGTTTATATTTATGTGTGAATGTTTGGGATCTATCTTTTAGTTCTTGATTAACGTGGTCAACATTATAGTGGCTCGTGCACTTTATAAAGTGGATGTGTGATAATGTTCATACTGAAGGATTATTGATTGCGATATCCTCACCGCAAACTTATTGAGTGATAATTAACAGTAGATGCTACTGATAGATTTTTTTCATAGACAGACTAATGTGATTTAACGACCGTCTTAGGGTAGTTGTATTCTTAAGAGTTAATTTATCTTTGTGAGGATAAATGAAACACAGAAAGCTGCCCAGAGACATCAGTTTGCTTCATCAGGAGATGGTCAGTCATTGGGTGGTGTCACATTGCACATTCAAAATCTAATCGGGTCACGTTTATTGGGCCAGACCCGTGCATTTTTGCAACATTAACAACAGTAAATCTTGTAGATTTTAGCCAAACAACAACAACATTTCTATAGCACCTTTAACGTAGTAAAACGTCCCGAGGCGCTTCACAGGAACATTATCAAACAAAATTTGACATAGAGCCACATAAGGAGCTATTAGGACAGGTGACCAAAAGCTTGGTCAAAGAGGTAGATTTTAAAGAGCATCTTAAAGGAGGAAAGAGAGGTGGAGAGGTTTAGGGAGGGAATTCCAGAGCATAGGACCTAGCCAGCTGAAGTCATGTCCTTCAATGGTGGGGCGATGGAAATCAGGGATGCACAAAAGGCCAGAGTTGGAGGAGTGCAAAGATCTTAGAGAGTTGTATGCCTGGAGAAGGTTACAGAGATAGGGAGGGGTGAGACCTGGAGGAATTTGAAAACAAGATTGAGAATTTTAAAATCGAGGCGTTGCCGGACCCGGAGACAATGTAGGTCAGTGAGCGCGGGATGATGGCTAAACAGGATGTATATGAACCCTTAAATAGTTTCTGTTGTGGCCAGGTATCAATGGCAAATTACTCAAAAGCTGGCCAAGACGTTGCTGTTGGCACCATGGGGTTGAATTTGTGTGGCAGACAAACAGGAGAACCTCTGTGGAGATTTACCCACCCTTTTATATTGGAGCAGTATAAATATTCAGATTAATTGAAGGTTGAGAGAGAATTGCAATTGTTCTACTTCAGAGAAAGTCAGGATTATACCTGGCCAACCCTCGTTTGAATGATTATTTTCACATTCCAATTAATACGAAAGAGGGACTTCATTGAGGATCATTGCTAATGTACTATTTTAGGGGAGACTCTGTTCCAAACAAATTATTGGAGTGGTCTTCTCAAGATTCAGCACCCTTTATTGTTTCAAAACAGTTTATGCGCTAAGTCAAGTATTGTAATACTGCTTTTGTGCTGTACCCATCCTTCTGTGTAATGAATCTACTTGTAAATAAATCTCTATTAGTTTTAACCTGAACTCAAAGGCCCGTCAGCATGATATTTTTCCACTTTTCAAAACAAACAGGAAAATGCAATGAGTAGCTCATGTACTCTCCCATGTATCACTTTGTGGTTAAACAAAAAAGGCATGGTTTCGTCCTGTGGCATACGATCCCTTTCATTGCAAGTTTCAGTTCATAGGAGAGCAGGTCAGCTTATGAGAACACAAGCAAAGATTGTTGAATTATAATCACAACCTGGAGTTTTAGTTCAATCAGTAATAACATCTGAATATTAATTAAGGTTTAAAAATAATAATTATAAGCAACGTGTAAAGGAAGGAACAAGCATTCTAAGGGGGCAATTTTACAACAACCACTTGTATTTATATTGCGCCTTTAAGGTAGTAAAGCGTCTCAAGGTGCTTTACATGAGCGTTACCAAAAAAAGAAAAAAATTGATACTGAGCCATCCAAGGACATGTTAGGGTAAATGACCAAAAGCTTGGTCAAAGAGGTAGGGTTTAAGGAGCGTCTTAAAGGAGGAAAGAGACATGGAGAGGTGGAGAGATTTAAGGAGGGAATTCCAGAGCTTACGACCTCGGCAGCTGAAGGCACTGCGCCAATGATAGAGCAATTAAAATTGGGAATGTTCAAAAAGCCAGAATAGACAGAGTGCAGAGGACGCGGGGGGTAATAGGGCTGAAGGAGATTACAGAGATAAGGAGGGGAGAGGCCTTGAAGGTATTTGGAAATAAAGATGAGAATTTTAAAATTGAGGCATTGCTTAACTGGGAGCCAGTGTAGGTCAATGAGAACAAGGGAGATGGGTGAACCGGACTTGGTGCAAGTTAGGACACAGTGACAGAGTCTTGAATGGCCTCAAGTTTATGGAGGGTAGATCTAGGGAGACCAGCCAGGAGTGCGTTGGAATAGTTAAATCTAGAGGTGATAAAGGCATGGATGAAGGTTTCAGCAGCAGATAATTTGAGCTAAGGGTGAAGATGGGCGATATTACGAAGGTGGAAATGGGCGGTCTTAGTGATAGAATGGATATGAGGTCGGAAACTCAATTCATAATCAAATATGACACCAAGGTTGTGAACAGACGGTCGGCCTCAGACAGTTGCTGGGCAGAGAGATCGAATCAGTGGACAGGGAACTGAGTTTGTGGATTGAACCAAAGACAATGGCTTCGGTCTTCCCAATATTTAATTGGAGGAAATTTCTACTTATCCAGTGCTGGATGTTGGGGAAGCAGTCTGATAGTATAGAGATAGTGGAGGAGAGGTAGAGCTGGGTATCATCAGCGTACATGTGAAAACATGCTGTGTTGCCAGATGATGTCACCAAGGGGCATCATGTAGATGAGAAATGGGAGAGGGCCAAGGATAGGTCCTTGGGGGACACAGAGGTGGCAGTGCAGGATCAGGAAGAGAAGCAATTGCAGGTGATTCAATGGTGACGGCTGGAAAGAGAGGAATGAAACCAGGTGAGTGCTGTCTCATCCAGGGGTGTGAATGAGGAGGGGGGGGTGTGAATGAGGAGGGGGGGGGTGTGAATGAGGAGGGGGGGGGGTGTGAATGAGGAGGGGGGGGTGTGTGAATGAGGAGGGGGGGGGGTGTGATTGAGAAGGGGGGGTGTGAATGAGGAGGGGGGGTGTGAATGAGGAGGGGGGGTGAATGAGGAGGGGGGGTGAATGAGGAGGGGGGGGTGTGAATGAGGAGAGGGGGGTGTGAATGAGGAAGAGGGGTGTGAATGAGGAGGGGGGTGTGAATGAGGGGGGGGTGTGAATGAGGGGGGGTGTGAATGAGGGGGGGGTGAATGAGGGGGGGGGTGTGAATGAGGGGGGGTGAATGAGGGGGGGGTGTGAATGAGGGGGGGGTGTGAATGAGGGGGGGGTGTGAATGAGGGGGGGGGTGTGAATGAGGAGGGGGGGGTGTGAATGAGGAGGGGGGGGTGTGTGAATGAGGAGGGGGAGGGGTGTGAATGAGGAGGGGGGTGTGAATGAGGAGGGGGGGTGTGAATGAGGAGGAGGGGTGTGAATGAGATGGGGGGGTGTGAATGAGGGGGGGGGTGTGAATGAGGGGGTGGATGTGAATGAGGGGGGTGGTGTGAATGAGGGGTGGTGGTGTGAATGAGGGGGGGGGTGTGAATGAGGGGGGGGGTGTGAATGAGGGGGGGGTGTGAATGAGGAGGGGGGGTGTGAATGAGGAGGTGGGGGTGTGAATGAGGAGGGGGGGTGTGAATGAGGAGGGGGGGGTGTGAATGAGGAGGGGAGGTGTGAATGAGGAGGGGGGGTGTGAATGAGGAGGGGGGGTGTGAATGAGGAGGGGGGTGTGAATGAGGAGGGGGTGTGTGAATGAGGAGGGGGGCTGTGAATGAGGAGGGGGGGTGTGAATGAGGAGGGGGGTGTGAATGAGGAGGGGGGGTGTGAATGAGGAGGGGGGGTGTGAATGAGGAGGGGGGTGTGAATGAGGAGGGGGGTGTGAATGAGGAGGGGGGATGTGAATGAGGAGGGGGGCTGTGAATGAGGAGGGGGGGTGTGAATGAGGAGGGCGGGAATGAGGAGGGGGGGAATGAGGAGGGGGGAATGAGGAGGGGGGGAATGAGGAGGGGGGAATGAGGTGGGGGGGAATGAGGAAGGGGGAAATGAGGAGTGAGGAGGGGGGGAATGAGGAGGGGGAATGAGGAGGGGGGGAATGAGGAGGGGGGAATGAGGAGGGGGGAGGGAGGGGAATGAGGAGGGGGAGGGAGGGGAATGAGGAGGGGGAGGGAGGGGAATGAGGAGGGGGAGGGAGAGGAATGAGGAGGGGGAGGGAGAGGAATGAGGAGGGGAATAAATAAGGAGGAGGGAATGAGATATTTACAAAATTAATCAAACTTTTGATTTTCAAAAATAATATAGATCAACTATCTATCACAATTGTTTGATATGAGTTGTAAAGCACAAACCATTTATTTTGTATAATTCACCCTGATTTATGCTGTGAACATGGCTGGTAAATGAAGCAATCGCTTCCTTGGATATGACAGGGTACATGGTTGCTTATGGGCTCACAATATGCCATAGCAACAGCATGTGTTGATTCAGAGTTACTTGGCATAACAGTATGAGTGTAGAACCAAATAAGCCACCAAATACTGGGCACCTCGTTGCATTCTGGGAAGTGAGTACCAGATGATAAAAGTGATTGAATGCTACGACTTTCATGGCATAAATATAATACCCGGCAGGTCTCACTATCTGAGGGTGGTACGATCATAGTGGCAAGTTTTCTCAGTGCCACACTTGCCCACCTCATGTCCTTTATTCATGCTACAATGGAGCTTGTCAAGTTGGATGTTTATCTAAAGAATTTCAATATACTGGAGTGAATGTGATATGCAATGGAAGAGAAGTATTGCTCTGGATGCTATGTCTAGCAAAACTATAATCGCAAGACCATCACTAGATGTGGAAATTCTTCCTTCACCCTCTTCCGCTCCCCCCGTCCTCCCCTGCAGAGAAATCAGCCAAATTCAAATCCATATTAGTATTTAAATTCAGAATGTTGTTTAATGGAATTTCTGAAACTGAGACATGGGCTTCAGATTGCTTCATCTGATGTTCAATAGCATGGTTCCTTATTTCTGGAGCCATGAAACACAAAGCTGTGCAAAGTAATCAGAAAGGTGTAAATTTCAGACAAACCCTAAATGGAAAAATGTGGATGAATCCAAATAAATCTATATTTTCTCATTTGTATTCATCCAAGCTGCTTGCTGGTAAATATGCTTGAATAAATTGGCATATGCACTTGTTGTGAAAGGTTCTATGATGAACTGCTTGTCAACAGTCCTCACAACTAAACTCATTTTACTGTATTTCTACTCTCCTGCTGTAGTTTACTTATCCTTCCTTAGTTTTCTTCCTATATTTAGATTTTTCTGTTCAAAGTGACAACATTCCTTTGCTGGTTCTAATGGTGGCATTCCTAATATTTCTTCAGATGCCTCAGTGAGGAAGTTTACCACTTGATGCGATACCGAGCCCAATTCCTGGGCTCTGCTGAGATGATTGGTCTCACCCAGGGTGGCAGTAGATCACTGTAGTTGCCTCAATATCCTCAGGCCTGAGACTATCTGTGTCAGCCATGGCTCTGTTGGTAGCACTCTTCCTCTGAGTCAGAAGGTTGTGGGTTCATAGTCCATCTCCAGGAACATGACCACAAAATCTAGGCTGACACTCCAGTACAGTACTGAGGGAGTACTGCACGGTTGGAGATCTTTCAGATGAGACATTAAACTGAGGCCCCGTCTGCTCTCAGGTGAACATAAACAATTCTGTGGCCCTATTTTGAAGAAGGGCAAGGGAGTTATCCCCGGTGTCCTGGAAATATATTTATCCCTCAACCAACACCTAAACTGATGATCTGGTCATGTATTTTACTGCTGTTTGTGGGAGCTTTCTGTGTGCAAATTGGCTGCCGCATTCCCTACATTACAACAGTGACTACACTTCAAAAGTACTTCATTGGATGTAAAGTACTTTGGGTCGTCCTGAGGTTGTGAAAGGTAGAAATGCAATAAGGTCGCGAAGGACTAATACAAGTCTTTCTTCTTTCTCTGTCGAGAATACAGAGATGCTGTTTACAAATGCGGGTGGAAGCCCACTCTATGGGCCCAAGTTTCCAGAAGAAAAAAAACGGGCGGCCCTCCGAGCTGGGCGCCCGTTTTTCGCGCCTAAAACGGCGCCTAAAAAAATCCTCGGTATTCTCCACCTACTTACAGGTCCTCTGGCCCTCGGCGCAGCCAGCACGAGCTGTGGGGGGGGGGGCGGTGCCAGGTCCCGGCGCTGAAAACAGTGCCGGGACCTCTGCACATGCGTGCTACAGTCGGCACGCAAGTGCAGTAGCTCCAGTCGCCGAACTGTGTGGGAGGGGCCCGAAGCACGCAGCCCCTAGCCCTGGCCGAATGGCCTCACTGAAGCTGCGTGAATAAGGCTCCTCCCACGGCCAGCTCCTGCTCCCCGCCCCCGACAACCGCGCGCCCCCCCCCCGCCGACCAGACACCCGCTTCCCCCCCCCGCCCCCGCCGACCAGACCCGACCCGAGACCCGCTCCCCCCCCCGCCGACTGACCCGACCCGCGCTCCTGCTCCCCGACCCGACACCCGCTCTCCGCCCCCCCCCGCCGACCAGACCCGACCTGACACCCGTTCCCCGCCCCCCCCCACCGACCAGACACCCGCTTCCCCCCCCCCGACCCCCTGTTCCCCGACCCGCCCCCCGCCGACCAGACACCCACTCCCCCCCACCAACCCCCTGTTCCCCGACCCCCCCCCCCCCCCCCACTGGACCCGACTCCCAGACTGGATCCGATCCGACCTGACCTCTCCCTTCCCCCCCGCTCTCTCTCCCCCCTCCCACCCCCGCTCTCTCTCCCCCCTCCCTCCCGCTCTCTCTCTCTCTCTCTCTCTCTCTCTCCCTCTTACCCCCTCTCTCTCTCCCTCTCTCTCTCCCTCTCTCTCTCTCTCTCCCAGCGACACGAACGGCTTTCTCCCCACCCCTCCCTCCCGCTCAGCGGCACGAACGGCTGCAGAAATCTCCCTGGCTGAAGTACTTTCACACAGGTAGGAAGATGGTTTATTTAATCTTTTCTTTGCTTATAAATGTTTATTCAGATTGGATTTATTTGTATAATATTTGTAGAAGTATAAATAAGTATTTATTTTCGAATTTAATGAGTTCCCTTCCCCCCCCCTCCCCCCCCACCTCGTTCTGGACGCCTAATTTGTAACCTGCGCCTGATTTTTTAATGTGTAGAACAGGTTTTTTCAGTTCTACAAAAATTTTCACTGGCTCCATTCTACTATAGTTTGGAGTATGTTTTCACTGTGGAAACGTTCAAATCAGGCGTCAGTGGCCGGACACGCCCCCTTTTGAAGAAAAAATTCTGTTCTAAACTAGAACTGTTCTACCTGACTAGAACTGCAGAAAAAAAAATGTGCAGAATTGCGATTTCTAAAATAGTCCGTTCTTCACCAGTTGCTCCTAAAAATCAGGCGCGAATCATGTGGAAATTTGGGCCCTCTGTGTAGAATCGACAGGTGGATGTCCCAACCCAAACCATCGCCAGTGGCAAAATGACCCCACTGGAAAATCCTGACCTTAGTGTTTGTATTTCCCTGCTTTCTCACACTCTAAATATTAACAAGAATATAAATAAATGCTATCAGTGCTGGTGTGCGGCCTCAAGGTTTTTTCCCCCAAGCTTCCTTTTCACAATATATTTATATTGACAATGTTAACGTGCCACATATAACTACTGAGGCATCTCTGGTGACTACATGGAGCAAGAAAGTAGTCCTGAACAAGTTATGAAAATGATCGCCCATTGCATAATGAAATTATGTTCTTAAAATTTATACTTAAAGAAAAGGAGAGCTTTTGAAGTGTAGTCGCTGTTGTAATGTAGGATATGAGGCAGCCACTTTGCGCATAGCAAGCTCCCACAAACAGCAATGCGATAATAATCAGAGCATCTGCTTTTTTTTGTAATGTTGGCTGAGGGATAAAAAGTGACCAGGACTTCCCTGCTCTTCTTTGAAATAGTGCCGTGGGATCGTTTACATCCATTTGAGAGGGCAGACAGGGCCTGTTTTAACATCTCATCCAAAAGACGGCACCTCAGACATTCCCTCCGTACTGAAGTGTCAATCTAGATTATGCAGTCAAGTCTTCGGAGTGGGACTTGAAGGCACAACCGTCGTACTCAGAAGAGAGAGTGCTACCACTATAGGCAAGATATGGTCATTCTCATTAGCTTCCCAGCTCCCTGTCATCCCCTCCCTCCCTCGCTCTCCCTCCCTCCCCTTCCCCAGTTAGAGGCACAAACTTTTGAAACATTCCAACTAACAACCGATAGAATACACAGCACCAGGTGTAGCTGGCAGAGTGGAATGTCGCGCAAAGCTACATCTTAACAAATAACTTCAACAATGCAAAGGGACCATCCTAACCACTGTGGAACTGGACTTCAAACAGAAACTTAAAGAAAATACATTAGCCATTTATAAAAGAAAGTCATTTAATACATAATTTTTATATATCTGCATTGTTTGCTTTGGGCAGGTTTCCTATACCAATCTTTACAAAATAATTCCAGATCCGTAAATATGAAGAAGTATTTTGCTCAAATTTAATTCGAACAGAGAAGGTTAAGAGGAGATTTAATAGAGATGTTCAGAATTTTGAAGGGTTTTGATGAGTAGATAGGGAGAAACTGTTTCCATTGCCAAGAGGGTCGGTAAGCATAGGGGAGTTGAGAATTATTTTCTGCAACTAATTGTTGTGAGCTGGAATACACTGCCTGAAAGGGTGTTGGAAGCAGATTCAATAATAACTTTCAAAAGGAAAGTGGATATATACTTAAAAAGGAAAGAAACTGCAGCACTATGGGGAAAGAGCAGGGTGACTAATCAGAGAGCTCTCTCAAAGAGCCAGCACAGGCCTGATGGGCCAAATGGCCTCCTTCAATGCTTATGATCTATTATGTATCCACAATTCTAAGGCTTGCCTTCTATACTGTTCAATAATCTCTATTTCTTATTAAGATTCCCTTGTATATTTATGGCAGAATCTTATTAATGAAAAGAGATGACAGAGTACTTTAGGCGTTTGAATCCAGCGCTTGATATCAACAGTAGTAGCTTGCCACCTCTTAGTTTTTGGAAAGGAGCTACCGACTTATAACCACAGGGAACAAGTTCTACTACTAAACTGGCCGTTGGCAACCGTCTTGGAAAAATAACAGAAAAGGAAAAGGGCTTTCTGGATTATTTTTAGTGCGGTCCCGAATGGGCGTTCTGCATGTCCCCTCCCTTTCTTTCTCTCACACACACTGTAGCTGCAATCTCTTGTCTGCCACACATACAGTAACACATTCCCACACGCTGGTCATTACTACACATCACTCTATCGTCGAGGCCCCCGCTACCATGACCCTATTCTAGGAGGAGCAAGCAGCCAGAGGCACGTCAAAGCGAAAAAATGATAGACATGCCAGCTATCCCTCTGCTCAGCTCCTTTTCGCTGCACATACAAGGCTTGTGACAGCAGTGTGGAGAAAATGCCGTTACATTGCAGTTGAAGCAGGCATTGGTCCAGTGACTGAAATGAGTCTTTACAGTACATCTTACCGGCAGTAACACCCAGAGAGAGTTTTTAACCCCCAACTCCCCACCCCCCACACACACCCCCAACCCCCCCGTCCCCGTCTTCAATTTACCTGAGTGCTCTGTTTTGTGACTACACTGTTCTGTATCCCTCTTCTAGGATGGCAGAGGCTGAACTGCAGAAGCAAAGACTGCAAGCCATAGCAGTAAGTCAATTCTCTTTTTCTCCTTTCGAGCAGATTTGTAACTTTTTGGTTCATGCAGCCCATGTGTCTTGTGCATACCTTTCAAGGAGACAGACCTGGAAGGAGGCAGGCCATTAAAAGAAGCCGGCTGGGGCCAGAGACGGCCTGTAATCAGGCTACACCTTGATTGATAGGCCGTATGAATCTTTAATAACGATTGTGTTAAAATGTGCTCTTGTCTAGTGCGTTAAGCAGAAGCAGGTCGTGATATTTTTAACCCGGTTATTCGCGTGTTGCTGTTGACTGGGTCTGTGTAGTTACCGTTTTACTTATTAATATCCTTTACTTTGAGGTAAAAAACCCCACTTTTTTGAAGAAAAAAAGCAGCTCAAATCTGAGGAAACTCCTGTCGCCCCTAAAAGAAAGATTCCAGCAGGAAAGTAAATGCTGAGCTCGATTATTGTGTGTGTGATTAAAAGCAGAATGACATTTCCGAACAGCACTTAACCTGCTGAGAGCAGAGCTTTAAACTTCAGACTTAGCTGTGGGGTTAACCCTAAGAGGGTATATCAGCAGCTTTCACTGCATTAATGTCTTGTCGCAGAAATTCAGCAATAAGCATATCAGGATTCTTTTTTCAGTTCCTAATGCCAGAGACCCCAAAATGATCATGGAAAAGTCTTGCAACGTTGAAAACCCGACAGTTTTGTTTTATGTGATATCTGCAAATTTAATTTTTGTTCTACTGCATATTCAAATGTGGCTCTTGTCATTTAAAACATAATTATCAATGAACATTTTGTAGTTCACTGCATTCTCTGAATAAACTAAACTGTTGTTTGGAACCTGTTGTTAAAATCCTTGTTCAGTAATTCTGCTACTGTCTGCAAGGGGCCAATGTTCTCTTAACGGTTTTATTTTGTGCTGTTATTACGGTTTTATGGTGTACTCAGGTAGTGGACTCTTCCTTACTTCAGTGCTTAAAGGGTTCCTTTTGTTTGAGCGCTGTTGCTATGGTCTATGGTTTATGGGGATTTTCAGTAGAGGACAAGGAGTTAATAGTCAAAAAGAAAGAATATCAAAAATATCGACCAATCAGATGTTGAACAGTTTCTGATTCTCAGTGCTTTCTGTTTCTCCGACATCCCTGCACTCCTCCAATTCAGGCCTCTTGTGCACGCCCAATTTCGTCGCTCCACCATCGGTGGCCGTGCCTTTAGCTGCCCAGGTCCTAAGCTCTGGAACTCCCTCCCTAAATCTCTCTACCTCTCTCTTTCTTTAAGACTCTGCTTAAAACTTACCTCTTTGACCAAGGTCTGTCCTAATTTCTCCTTCGGTGGCTCGGAGTCAGATTTTGTTTGTTAATCGTTTTGGTGTAGCGCCTTGAGACGTTTTACTACGTTAAAGGCGTTGTATAAATTCAAGTTGCTTTTGTTTGCCTAAAATCTGAAAGATACTGATCTTGTTTCTTTCATGTGAGCTCTTATTGTGAGTCTGCAGTTTTTAGGTGATGGCTTGATAAATGCTTTGAAGTAAAAGATTGACACCTTCCATCCAAAATGATAGGCCTTGCCGGTGACAAAAGGAATTATCAGTCTTGACTGCGTCTGTGTACCATTGAGGAGAGGCACTGAAGAGAATAGAAAAGAAGCAGAATGAATTGGAGTTAGCTCCGTCAGTTAGAGATTGGGTACTGGCAGTTTCTCTTTCGCCCTTTCACCAGAACATAGAACAGCTTGATTTTGATTTCCATTCCGAGGTGTTTACACAGATGATTTTAATTAAAAGTGCAGCTACTTTGCTTGCCTCATTAATCTCGTTCCAGCAAGAACGGTTATGTGGGCGGGGCCTTTGGGAATGTCTAATAATAGCTACCTCTGTGATTGGGTCAACTTGTTAGTGGGGGTGGCGGTTGAGAGCGAATAGCTGTAAAACTGAGAGTCTTACCAAATGTCCTCGAGCTTCAGCTGTGTGACATTTGCAAGGCTTGCAGACATGGTATCCCATGTCTCTAAGAATTCAGTTGCTAGGGGCAATGGTTTCCTGCAAAAAACAGTCCGTTGGAGGCCATATGAAATTCCTTTGACATACAAATGTGGAAACAACGTTAGAATATTTTTAAACAGACTCAAGTTTAACTCATGTGTGAAAGTTGCCCCAAAGTGGGAGAATCCAGCTGCTTCCAATCGTCTCTGCAAAAAACAAGTGGCCTTTTCACCCAGCTCTTCTCCCAGCTCCCATTCAATTCATATTTTGTTTTATAACATTCAAATCTGTCTTAATGAAATTTTCGTCATTTATTACAATAAATGATGTTGTCTTGCAAACTATTTTCAATGCAGAGGCATGACAGAAAGGAAAGGCGTTTTGAGGAAAGTTACATGGAAAAAATCAAATGTATGATAACATTGTCGGCTAGAAGTTGTTGGCAATATTATCAAATGCTTAACACATTCCTATGACATTCCTGTGTCCAGGGGCAGTGTTTGGATCGTGCAACCTGTGCTATTACACGGAGTCCCCAGTCGGTCAGGGGTCCTGAGCCAATCCAATGTGCTTATTTATAAATTGAATCAAGAATCCTACAGCACAGAAGGAGGCCATTCGGCCCATTGTGCCCGTGCCAGCTCTTTGGTAGGGCAGTAAAAATAAATTAAAATACAAAATAAATAACGTGCAAATCTCATTATTTTCATTAACCTTGTTTAAAAACATGCCCCAAAAGATGAATTATTTCCTTTTCATTCAGTAACATACTTTCTGAAGGGTTTACAATTTGAGGTGGGGTTTGAAGTCAGGAGACTCTGTGCAAAAGGTCTCCTTCTTCCTAACTCCACTCGATTTGAAACAGGAGCTCATTTTTGCAAATGATCAGTTTTCACATCTCAAAACAATAATATACTACTTTGAACAAATAAAAAGTAAAGCAGTCGTTGGCACTCGTCTCGCATGATAATGAAGTAGATTTAGCAGAATGATATCCAGACTCCAAGGGTTAAATTACGAGGAAAGATTACACAAACTAGGGTCGTATTCCCTTGAATTTAGAAGGCTCAGGGGTGATTTGATCAACATTTTCAAGATATTAAGGGGAACTGATAGGGTAGATAGAAAAAAATGATTACCACTGGTTGCAGAGACTAGGATGAGGAGGCATAGTCTAAAAATTAGAGCCAAGTCTTTCAGGAGTGAAGTTAGGAAACATTTCTACACACAAAGGGTGATAGAAGCTTGGAACTCTCTTCTACAAACGGCAGTTGATGCTAAGTGAATTGTTCAGATTAAATCTTAGATTGATGGACTTTTGTTAACCAAAGGTATTAAGGGATATGGGCCAAAGACAGGTATATGGAGTTAGGTCACAGTTCAACCACCACCATCATCATCATAGATTGTCCCTTGAAATGAGGATGACTTGCTTCCACGCCGAAAAGGGATGAGTTCACAGGTGTTTCAATGATGGACCTAATATTCCACATTCCAAACTTCATCTTGAAGGGTGGAAGATGCCTGTGCGTGGATTTTTTTAACGTGTGGTGGCCGTTGCACGCCAGCCACCACATGGGCTTGACAGAGCTAGGTCTTGGTCCAGTAACAAGGATTAACCAAGATGGCTGGAGACCAGCTCTGTTGCACAGACCTAGTGCGCACACATATTGCAGTGTGGGCAGGCCAGTGCTGTCCCTGGGCCCTCACCTCTTCTGGGCCCTGAACTCATGCCTCTCCTGGGCCCCAATCACATCACTCTACGAACTCTTGCCACTCCTTCGCCCCGACCTCGCCGCTCCTGCTGTACCTGCCCGCACTGCAGTCAGCCGTCACCCTCCTGCAGCAGCTCGCGCTGTTCCCTGCAGTGGTATGCCGCCACACACTGCTCCCTCTAATGGCCCCGGCCTGCTGATGCTCTTGCAGGCCGGGACTGCGCCGATTTCCGGGCTGGGCCGCTGCACGCTTTAATGGCCCCGGCCTGTTGATCAATCATCAACCAATTGCCTTCCTGCAGCCCCGAGATGTCATTACACCTCTCAGCAGATTCTCCCCCAAGATGGCAGCCGTTCCCTGGGCCTGTCACCAGGAGAAAGCCCTGCAGCTGCCGGGGGCCCCGCTCGTGGCAAACACTGGACCCGCAGGTTCTTGTTCGGGGCTTGAGGCCTACCCCCGGGTGGTTAGAAAGCCTCCACGCCGGTTCCATGGCTCCCCGCTCTGGAATCTTCAATGTATCAATGGTACTTACAAATAATTCAACAGTTCAACCATGACCTTATTGAATGGCGGAACAGGCTTGAGGGGCTCAATGGCCGACTCCTGTTCTTATGTTCCTATAGTTCCCTAACTCAGTGAAGTTTCTCTGAATGAACCGATGCCTTCCAATGGCCTGGAATTTGCGGTAAGAATAACAAAGAGAGGCTATCAGCACTCACCGTTATGAGCAAATTGGACAGCAACTTCCAGCGACCAACTTATGCGCAGTTAAATGTGGAAATCAGAAAGTTACTGTCCGAACTGCCCTGCTCATCCACAGGCTTTGCACCACCGGTACTTCGCCAAGAGATTTGGCATTAAAATACATCCAATGGCATGAAGTCGTGGTACTTTCCCACTAGATACCCACTAAACATGCAAGAAAAAGCTCGGGCTGGTACATTCAGGTATAAATTAATTTGTAACACTGTGTTAAGTCTTAATTACTGCCAAACAACTTCTCTGGCCCTGAAAATTTACTTTTACAGGTGTGGAGTTTCATTCCTTCAGAATTTAATTATTGTTGGAAATTTTTTTAATTTAACAATTTTTAAAAATTGATTTATTTTTGCTTTCTGTCTCTTTTATCTCTCTCCCTCATAATCCAAATGTTCTTTCCTTCTCTTTATTTTGCTTTTTGTACATGATTTTACATTGAATTAAATATTCTAACTGATACTTCCTGTGCAGACTCTGCATGGCTCAGTGAGGATTCTACCAACTGATTAGTTGAGGAGACATACCATTGCTTGTCCTATTCACACAGGTCCTAGATCTCCTGTAGATATTTAGACTGTGTTTGACTGTCTAATAACTGCAAGTCACCATATAAAAGTCCACAGAAAGTCTATGGGAAAGTGTAAGTGTAATGACCGGTTCTTTTGTTCGTTCACCGTTGAATGAACGAATCTGAGCCAATGTGTCATAATGAAGGAATCACTGACTGCTCCTGACAATAGACAGGAGATCACATGGTGCCGGGTAGGATGGGGAGTGTTTATATTGTGAGGCACAAGGTATCACAATTGTGTGGGACAGGCTGGATGGACCAGAGGGTCTTTTCCTGTCTGTCATTGTTCATATGTTTGTATAGCCGCCCTCTTTAATTGTGTTTAATTTCTCTTAAGTTCTGCTGGGGTTTCAGAAATTCTGTGTCCAACTCCCTCCCACACGCTCTACATTGCAGCCTGACTCTCAATCATCATCAGTGCATGCTTTAAACACACGCTCCTGAGCTTAATATTCTTGTATTTAATTCTGTTGCCCCGCTCATTTTTCAGATAGAGAAGGTCCTTCCTATGATGCCACTCCTGTCCCAAAGGCAACTCCCAAGAGCAAGAACATCTCCCAGTTGTACCTTATTATTTAAACTTAAGTCTTATTTCTTGCCATGAGTGTAATGGGTTGTGCTAGTGAAGTTACCTTCTCCTCTGAACTGTTAACTAATGAGCCGGACCTTGCTGGAAATGTAACCGTGTGTTAACGTTGCACGCCGTTTTTAATGCACAAATCAGCCAGCGAGTTCAGGGGCTGAAGAGATACACCATGATTTGCGAAATGTCAGAACTTGCTGGTCGATTTACGCCGCTCCGCCAAACACTTCACACAACTGGCATCTCCCCCTCAGCCTCCCCCGTTATTCTTAAGATTTGCAAATCAATAGGCCATTAAACTCACTACAGAAAGTTAGGGCTAGAACTTACCGCACACGTACCATTTCAACAACCTGATAATGCAATGCCAATCAACCTCTCCAGCCCAGAAAGAGAACAATTTTACCTGCTTAATCTCATTCCCGCATTGTCGTTCTTAGTTTTAAAATGTCAAATTTTATATTTCAATTTTTTTTCTTACGTTTTCTTTCTGTCTCTTTTTTCTCTCTCCCTTAATCCTTGCTTAATTTCTCTTTCTGTACCAGATTTGACTCTAATTCACCTGATTTCCTTCACCGCCATTCCTCTGTTTATTTCTCAATCCTTTAACCTCACTCGTTAAGGAGATAGACTGTTGGTCCCGTCATTCACTGAGGTCCCAAATGCCCCGTTGCCCTCACCGCGCCATTATCAGCTTGCACCTCCGGCAAATTACGGCACAAAAACAAATTTGAGCTGAAGGGTGCAGGAAAAAGTCTAACCAATGGCGTACGCCATGAGATGCCCCACCCCAGCAAGATCCTGCCCATTATTTCCACAAACTATGTCCTTACAAACTATGGTCATTGGATATATTCTAGAGGGAGTTAGATATGGACCTTACAGCTAAGGGGATCAAGGGGTATGGAGAGAAAGCAGGAAAGGGGTACTGAGGGAATGATCAGCCATGATCTTATTGAATGGTGGTGCAGGCTTGAAGGGCCGAATGGCCTACTCCTGCATCTATTTTCTATGTTTCTATACTGGAAAATGATGGTCGCACTTTCCACGTGCTGTATCAGAGTGTGGAGTAAGAGGTACCAAAGTTTAACAGTGGAATAAAAAT
The DNA here is from genome assembly GCF_044704955.1 of Pristiophorus japonicus. NCBI lineage: Eukaryota > Metazoa > Chordata > Chondrichthyes > Pristiophoridae > Pristiophorus > Pristiophorus japonicus. The sequence continues at coordinate 235,129,488 of NC_091977.1, read as the reverse complement.
ACTAGACATAGCCGTGTAATGCATAGAATTACAAATTAAATCAAATTATTGCAGTCATATCCTATCATTCCTTTCCTCTTCACCTCTATCTATTCTTATCTTTTAGCTCATCTTCATTATAGAAAACCATTGTGCCTGTGCCGGCTCTTTGAAAGAGCTATCCAATTAGTCCTACTCCTCCCTTCCCTTTCCCCTGTTGTCCTGCAAATTTTCCTCTTCAAGTATTTATCCAATTTCCCATTGAAAGTTACGATTGAATCTGCTTGAACCCACCCTTTCAGGCAGTGCTTTCCAGATCATAACAATTCGCTGCGTGAAAAAAAGATGTGTGGGAAGAACATTTTTCCTCATGTTACCTCCGATTCGCAAGAACATAAGAAATAGGAGCAGGAATAGGCCATCTAGCCCCTCGAGCCTGCTCCACCATTCAATAAGATCATGGCTGATCTGATCCTGGCCTCAACTCCATTTCCCTGCCCGCTCACCATAATCCTTGACTCCTTTATCATTCAAAAATCTCTCTATCTCCACCTTAAATATATTCAAAGACCCAACCTCCACAGCTCTCTGGGGCAGAGAATTCCAAAGCTTCATGAGCCTCTGAGAGAAGAAATTCCTCCTCATTTCTGTTTTAAATGGGCGACCCCTTATCCTGAAGCTATGCCTCCTAGTTCTAGATTCCCCCATGAGGGGAAACATCCTCTCTGCACCTACCCAGTCATTCTCTTGCCAATTACTTTAAAAACTATTTTTTTTTAAAAAAAGGTTGGCAAATAACAGGTGACAAAGCTCAACACAACTGATTTTGGCAGCGCATTAAGTCAGTAGTATCAAGTATCATTGTCCAGTAAAACGTACAGGTCCCAAACCGAACCTTTGCATGGGGCCCCCTGGAAGGCAAATGCCACCCATGCCTCTGTCAACTACTTTAGTGAGGGAGTTACTGGCTCTCTAAAAATAGCGGACCAAGGAATGTCCTACAAAGAAGTTTGTTCTTTTGTCACCTAATATTACCAACAGCAATTTCTAGCTGTACATTTCTGAAATAATGCTTCAGAATATTTTCATAGCAGTTGTTTTAGGTTGAGGCCTAATTAATAAAAACCTCACTGAGTTACATTGGTTTAAGAAGTGCAGAGGTTGGAAAGGAACCATGCAGGTCAGCAATCTTTTGGAGATATACCAGAACAGAATCCTTCTTTATCCTGTTCTAAAAACTTGCAATTTTCCCTGAGGGATTCTCCTGATCGGTTGACAACACAACTTCGGAGAAACGGCAAAAAACAACTAAAAACGTCCAAATGCGCCATTTCTCCAGGCTTTTCAGCAGGAGATCAGGGGCACCTTGCAGAAATTTTCTTCCTTAACGCTTTCCCCACACCCTCCCTCCCCTTACAAAAATAATCTGGGCCACTGCCACACTGGGAAACCCCGCCCCTCAATTGCAACCTACTCCCCCCCGCCTCAGCCACGGGGCTATCTATCCCTCCCCTCTACTGAGCGCCTCACTCGCCTTGCTGCTGTCCCAATATTGGCCAATTCTACTTCGACAAGCTGCATCGGAATGCCTGTTTGGTATCCTACAACTCACCGACTCGTTGCAATTAAGGTTTGCAGCAGATTCAGGCCTGTGACTCTGGCCGGAAAAAGCACACGTAGGCATCAGGATATTAGGGCTCGGGCCTCGTTATAATTAAGCTAGCGCAGAGTGAGAAAAATGGGTGCTTGGCCTACTAATTTCTAGGTCCATTTATATCCTTGCCCCACCTTGTCAACTCAGTTTTCTTCCGTCATCTCCTGAAAGCACGTTTTTCAGGCATGGGTACTGTAATCTGAGACTAAGGCCGGAATTTTGCCGGCACTCACAGGGCTAGCTCGGAGGCGGGTCCGCTGTCAAAAATACACAAGATTGACAGCAGGTCGGCAGCCTGCTGTCAACCCGCCTCCACATCAGTTTCCCAAGTGCCGGGTCTGTCTGCGCTTTACAGGCCCGACAGTAAGCAGCGGGGGAGCCAATTGAAATCGTAATTGAGCTTGTTAAAAGGTACTTACACAGCATTTTCCCATCTACTTACCATTTTCCAGCTTTTTCGGGAGGTTCCCGGTGCTCGGGATCACATCAGGTCAGTAGGTCGGGTTTTCAATGACTCTCCATTCTTCTGAAAAAGTGACAGCTGCAAAAGTGATATCAAAGCTACCATTTCACAGCTGTTCACTTTCCAATCTTAGAAGCTAGAGCCTTCAGGATTTGGAATGCACCTTTATGCAGGTTTGAAGTAATTTCTCTATCCACTGTCGCCTACTTGGAGCAACCTCTCTCACCATTGACAGATCGTCGCTGTCATATCAACTTCAGTTGCTATCTATTCCAGCAACATCGGTGCCCTTGAAAAAAATCTCACCTTGAGCCTCTGAATCCCAGCACGATCAGCCCCAACACCAGCATCACCACCAACAACAACAACCTTCTCCACAATCACCTGAAGCTGCTCAGGACAGAGGACATCAGCACCTGACCACATTGCTGACCGGGTGGCCAGGGATGGCCTCACCATGGCTACATTTACTTCACTTGACGCTGTACACCCTGGCTGTCACATGATGTGCCAGGTTGGCACCATCCCACACCAGCTCCATAAAGCATCCCTACAAGGTAAAAGCCATTCCTTTCACACACATCGCCATTGCAAGGAGTGCCCTTATGTCTCACCATTCACTGCAACTCACTAAACCACTTCCAAAATTGCACACACATCTGTCCAAGAAGGCAATGTGTTGAAAATAAAGATTTCAATGTTTCGCAGCACATCCACAGAAACTTTACATGAACATTGGCTAAACGACCCAAATGTGTTGTTAGTTGATATGATTGGACAAGGATGAGGGTGAATGTGGGAGGTGGCTAGTGAGATGGGGATGTGATAATCTAAATAGAGAGAGAGGGGTGGGTGGAGGTGCAAGGTAAGTTGGTGTGAGTAAGGATCTGCAGGAATAGGGTAGGGAAGGCAGAGTGATGGGGATGTGACAAGTGGCACAACAGGACGCGGTTGAGTTTGGCTTTGCAGTGTCAGCCATGGCTCAGTGGGTAGCACTCTCACCTCTGAGTCAGGAGGTTATGGGTTCATATCCCAATCCAGGAACTTGAACACATAAATCTAGGCTGACTCTCCAGTGCCATGCTGCACTGTCGGAGGTGCCGTCTTTCGGATAAGATGTTAAAACGAGGCCCCGTCTGCCCTGTCAGGTGGATGTAAAAGATCCCATGGCACTATTTTGAAGAAGAGCAGGGGAGTTATCCCCGGTATCCTGGCCAATATTTATCTCTCAATCAACATAACAAAAACAGATTATCTGGTCATTATCACACTGCTGTTTGTGGGAGTTTGATGTGTGCAAATTGGCTGCAGCGTTTCCCACATTACAACAGTGACTACACTCCAAAAGTACTTAATTGGCTGTAAAGCGCTTTGAGAGATCCGGTGGTCGTGAACGGTGTTATATGCAAGTCTTTCTTTCTTTCTAACATTTCGTGATCTACTGAGATCATTGAAAGGTTTGCACCGCTGCAACCAACTCCTCCTGACAACATCCCTGCTTGTGTCCTCCTGCACAATGCGCAATCAGGCTGCGTTGGTGTCCTGGGGAGGTCTCTTCCGCCTATCCCTGTGTGCTGTGACACTCTCCATAAGCATCTGGAGGGAGTCATGGGAGAACCTGGGTGCAGCCCTGCACCTTTGTGCAGTGCTTGTCAGTGTTTTCAGCACGTCAATGCTGCAGAACACTGACAGAACAACTGCCAAAATCAATGTGGACATGGTCCCTTTAAGGAAACCGGCTGATGACATGTTATCAAATTACGTCATCAGACCCACTTTCTTTTAATTGTCTGGGAACCTTGCAAGGCGGGCTTAACAAGCCCCATCAATGGAAAATTCTTCTCACAGAGTTGGATGGAGCCGGGAACGGGATCCCAACCTACCACCTACCTCGTCTGCACTGAGCCCGCCTCGGCAGGTGAAATCGCAGCCTAACTGTTCAAACATGGGGACTACCTATCCCATTCCTGGCCACACAAGTGCACTTTCCAGGAGTCAATTAGGAAAAGGATAATTGAATGAAATTTCTCTTCCCTAGCCCCGGGGCTCAAAGGCTAATTGTAGAGCACCCCTTACTCTAGGGTTGCCAACTCTGAATGTATTCCTGGAGGTTTCATGACATGACCACCTGCCAACTGCCCCAGTCCTGCACTCCCGCCATTGGTCGTCCAACATGTCCAGTCTTGCGCCGCCCCACTTTCCCACGGCCAATTAGAAAGCCAACAGCCTCTTCATTACCCAATTGAATGATTTTTGACTGTAGTCATACAGCCTTTTCTTTCCCAACTCCCACATATTTACAACTGATAAACAAAAGTTTTGAAAGAAAATGATTTGTATTTTTAATGTCCCTATGTTTTCTCTCCTGGGTTGTCCTGGCAATTAATCTTCAATTCCTGGAGATTCCAGGACAATTCTGGAGAGTTGGCAACCCTACCCTCCTCAGCTGAGATTGATCAACGATCAAACTGAGCCCTTCCTGCACCATACGTTTTAGTACCACACTGGGTAATGGATTTACACATTGAGATTGTCAGTGCATCCCAGAGGCCGCAGATTGAGCCAGGGACCAGGAGTCCTACTTCTTCTTGCTGTGGTAGGACGCTGAGGCCTACCAACAGCCCCAGCTGAGTAAGAGGAGCCCTGCTCGTGGGTCTAGTGCTCCCATCGTAATCCCTCCAACTGATGACTCCTCACTCATGTACAGAACAAATAAACCATCCGTGATGTGGTGTCCCTAGCAGTCGGTTAGCTTTAGAACTGTATATCACCTCCTCATGCATGATCAAGGCATAGACCACAGGATCATAAATTGCCCAATAATTATCACCTCCTGAACAGGATCCAGAGGGCAACAACAACCGTTGTCTACACACCAGCTGCTAATAAAAAGAAACTTTGAATATAATTTTATTTTAACGAAGAAAGTAATAGAAAAATGATCAGTAAGATTTGCCTTTTCATTTTGACAAAAATGTGGTGTAGATCTTGAATTTGTGCGATAGTGTAAAACAGGTGACAGTGAGTCTCTCCATTTTTATTTCAGTTGAAGTCAGGATCTATCCCAAGCAGTTATAAGGTTGAATCCCACTTCTCCCATCTGTTGCTACATAGAATCATAGAATGGTTACAGTACGGAAGAAGGCCATTTGGCCCATCAAGCCCGTGCCAACTCTCAGCTAGTCCGATTAACCTGCCCTTTCGCCATAGCCCTGCAATTTCTTTTCCTTCAGATAACTATCCAACTCCCTTTTGAAAGATAAGATTGAGTCTGCCTCCACCACCCTTTCAGGCAGTGCATTCCAGATCTGAACCACTCGCTGCGTAACAAAGTTTTTTTTGCATCACCTTTGGTTCTTTTGCCAATCACCTTAAATCTGTGTCCTCTGGTTCTCGACCTTTCTGCCAATGGGAACAGTTTCTCTCTATCTACTCTGTCTAGACCCCACATGATTTTGAACACCTCTAGCAAATCTCCTCTCAATCTTCTCTGCTCCAAGGAGAACAAGCCCAGCTTCTTCAGTCTATCAACGTAACTGAAGTCCCTCATTCCTGGAATCATTCTCGTAAATCTTGTCTGCATCTTCTCTAAGGCCTTCACATCCTTCCTAAAGTGTGGTGCCCAGAACTTGACACAATACTCCAGTTGGGGCTGAACCAGGGTTTTATACAGGTTCATCATCATTTCCACACTGTTGTACTCTATACCTCTATTTATGAAGGCACCAGGATTCCGTAAGCCTTTTTAACCACTTTCTCAACCTACCCTGCCACCTTCAACAATTTGTGCACACATACCCCCAGGTCTCTCTGTCGTGCACCCACTTTAGGATTGACCATTTAGTTTATATGCCTTCTTCCCATTCTTTCTATCAAAATGTATCACTTCACACTTTTCTACGTTAAATTTCATCTGCCACGTGTCCGCCCATGAGCCCCTACAGACCTGAACTCAGTCACAAATTGGTCACCAACGTAACAATTTGCCCTTGTTAGCACTACTTTGCTTCAAATGAATAAATTATAATTTCCATATACTGTATCTTTGGCAGTCGTTTTTTGCCTCCTTGGCCATTTTGACATTGATGTAAGCAGGTGCTCTCAACTTAAAATATTAAAAGCAGAGATTTTTTTTTTGTAAATCTTAAACAACTCTGTACAGCTTCTCTGTTTTTCACCATTTTGTTCTGACCATGTTTAGTAAATTTCTTGCCTCTGCCATCTCTTTCACCGTGGCTTAGATTGGATGGCAAACCACAAGAATCTCCTCCAGTTAGGACTGCATCACATTAACCTGCGCACCCACCAATCATGTTTTATCTTATAGGAGTCACGGCTGATGGAGCATCGAACGTTTAATGTGGGCAGTGTTGCATTCCTATTTGTCACACCTTTGCCCTTGTGCAGTAGGGGTAGGGTTGGCAACTCTGGTTGAACATATTTTTGGAGGTTTCATCACACGACCACCTGCCTCCAACCGTCCGACCCCCACACTCCCGCCATTGGTCACCGGTCATGTCCATCTTCATGATGTATCACCTTCCTATACCAATCGGAAAGTGAATAGATTCTTCATTACCCGATTGGATGATTCTTCACTGTCAGTCAAACACCCTTTTTCCACCCATGTTTGATACTTTTATAAACAACAACAACTTGTATTTATGTTACGCCTTTAACATAGTGAAACATCCCAAGGCGCTTCACAGGAGTACTATGCGATAAAAATTTGACACCGAGACGTATAAGTAGAAATTAGTGCAGGTGATCAAAAGCTTGGTCAAAAAGGTCGGTTTTAAGGAGCATCTTGAAGGAGGAAAGAGAGGAAGAGAGGCAGAGATGTTTAGGCAGGGAATTCCAGAGCTTGGGGCCTAGGCAACAGAAGGCACGGCCACCAATGGTTGAGTGATTACAATCAGGGATGCTCAGGAGGGCAGAATTTGAGGAGCGCAGACATCCTGGGGGATTGTGGGGCTGGAGGAGATTACAGAGATAGGGTAAGGGATTTGAAAATAAGGATGAGAATTTTGAAATCGAGGCATTGCTTAACCGGAAGCCAATGTAGGTCAGCGAGCACAGGGGTGATGGGTGAGCAGGTCGCTGATTGGAGCGTGGGCAGGTATAGCAGGAGCGGAGAGGTTGGGGCACAGGAGCAGCGAGTGATCGTGGAGCGACATGATGGGGGCCCAGGAGAGGCGTGACTTCGGGGCCCAGAAGAGGCGAGGGCCCAAGGACAGCACGGGCAGCCCACACTGCAATGTGTGTGCACAAGAGTGCCGTGCAGCAGAGCTGGTCTCCAGTTGTCTTGGTTAATCCTTGCCAATGGACCAAGACCTAGCTCTGTCAAGCTTGTGTGCAATGGCCACCACACGTTAAAAAAATCCACGCACAGGTATCTTCCACCCTTCAACATGTTGTTCGGGACCTGGAATATTAGGTCCTTCATTGAAACACCTGTGAATTCATCCTTTTTTGGCGTAAAAGCAAGTCATCCTCGATTCGAGGGACTGCCTTTGATGATGATGGGTGAGCGGGACTTGGTGCGAATTATGACAAGATTTGGATCATCTCTAGTTTACGTAGGTAGAATGTGAGAGGCCACCAGGAGAGCATTGGAATAGTCAAGTCTAGAGGTAACAAAGGCATGGATGAAGGCTTCAGCAGCAGATGAGCTGAGGCAAGGGGGGAGACTGGCGATGTTATGGAAGTGCAAATAGGCGATCTTAGTTATGCTGCGGACATGTGGTCGAAAGTTCATTTCACGGTCAAATATGACACGAAGGTTGCGAACCATCTGGTTCAGCCTCAGACAGGAGTTGGAGAGGAGGATGGAATCAGTGTCTAGGGAACGGAGATTGTGGTGGGGACCGTAAACAATGGTTTCAGTCTTCCCCAATATTCAATTGGAGAAAATTTCTGCTCATCCAGAACTGAATGTCAGACAAGCAGCCTGACAATTTAGAGACCATGAAGGGGTCGAGAGAAGTGTTAGTAAGGTACAGCTGGGTGTCATCTGCGTACTGACGCTGACGCTGTGTTTCCGGATTATGTTGCCAAGGGGCAACATGTAGATGAGAAATAGGAGGGGACAAGGATAGATCCTTGGGGGACACTAGAGATAATGATGCGGGGGTGGGAAGAGAAGCCATTGCAGATGATTCTCTGGCTACGATTAGATAGATAAGAATAGAACCAGGCGAGTGCAGTCCCACCCAGATGGATAATGGTGGAGAGGCGTTGGAGAAGGATAGAGAGGTCAACCATGTCAAATGGTGAAGACAAGTCAAGAAGGACTCGGAGGGATAGCTTGCCTTTGTCATTTGTGACATTTGATTCATTTGTGACTTTGATGAGAGCCGTTTCAGTACTGTGGCAGGCGTGGAAACCGGATTGGAGGGATTCAAACATGTAGTTGCGGGAAAGATGGGCACTTATTTGGGAGGCGGCAACATGTTCAAGGACTTTGGAGAGGAAAGGGAGGTTGGAGATGAGGGTGGTAGTTTGCAAGGACGGAGGGATCGAGGGTTGGTTTTTTGAGGAGTGGGATGATGACGGCAGATTTGAGGGAGAGGGGGACAGCACCTGAGGAGAGAGAATCATTAACAATGTCAGCTATATGGGAGCCAGAAAGTGTCAGCCATGGTACAGTGGGTAGCACTCTCGCTTCTGAGTCAGAAGGACATGGGTTGAAGTCTCGGCTAATGCTCCAGTGCAGTACTGAGGGTCGCTGCACTGTCGATGATGTCATCCTTCGAATGAGACATTAAACCGAGGCCCCGTCTGCTCTCTCAGGTAGACGTAAAAGATCCCATGGAACTAATTCAAAGAAAAGCAGGAGAGTTCTCCCCAGTACGCTGGCCAATATTATCGACTCAATCAACATCACAAAAACAGATAATCTGGTCATTATCATATTGCTATTTGTGGGAGCTTGCTGTGCGTAAATTGTTTGCTGCATTTCCTACATTACAACAGTGGCTAAACTTCAAAAGTACTTCATTGGCTGAAAAGAACTTTGGGACATCCTGAGATTGTGAAAAATGCAAGAAACAAAACTGTTTGAAGAAAATTAAAACAAAAATGTTTTTTAATGCCCTGTGATTTCTCTCCAGGGTTGCTCACAGCCATGTCCAGGAGACTAGTCTTTAATTCCTGGAGACTTCAGGGCAATCCTGGAGGGTTGGTAACCCTATTGGAGGGAGAGAAGTAGATCTTTAGATATCTGAAGGCATCCAGATAGGATGCTAAGAACTTTTGGTACATACAGCTTTCAACCTTGAAGGATGGTTTCATGTTCAGCAGCCAATTAAAGATTAAGTAAAACCTTTGGGGATAGTAGGATGCTCAACGTTAAATTCTTGCGCTGCATATGGGATCCATAAGAAATACTAGAGGCCTTGCAAGACACTTTATTAGGCAGCAATGTCCCTTTAAGCAGTTGTAACTGCCATCTGCTCGCTCAGCTGATTTATCGAAACATTCTTTTCTATCCTAAAGCCTTCTAGAGCAGGGTCTCCCCCAGGACATTGCCTCGAGATCCAGGAAAACTCCCAGACAGCTGTCAGCCCAGTTACCAAGATTGTGCATAGTTGTGTTAATAAGACAAATGTGTTAGCAATATATCAAATCATTCATTTCATTTAAAACCTGAAGAAATATTACAACTGTGATCTCTGGCTTAAACAACCTCCATAAAGATCTATTTACATGACATAACCTTTGGGCAAGGATATGATGGCCAGAAAATAGCTTTTACTGACGCTGCATTACGGGTGCTGGAATCATAGAAACATTGAATAATATAGCACAGAATGAGGCCATTCAGCCCACCAAGTCTGGGCCAGCACTTTCGAGTTAGTCCCACTCCCCCGCCATATCTATGTGACTATCTTATATTTATGGCCCCTAGTTTTGATATATAGATAGATGTGAATATAACTTTGGTGGGAGACAGTATAATGGTACCTTGTTTTGAAGTTCACAATATCAGATGTCTAAGGCAATGATGAATGATTCGCCAGTGTTCGCAGAGACACATAGTGGGGCGAAACTTGGGGTGGTAAGCGCTGTGAGGCCGGACTTCCTGCACCCGGTGCAGAAGTCCCACCCCTGCAGCAAAATTGGGGTTACAATCCCCGAGAGGAAGTGGTGCGCAATCTCGAGCGTTCCACTTCCTCTCGGGGTGGGACTGGGGTGCTAACCGCGGGAATTTTCCAGCGCTATGTTGAGCATCGCGTAGCGCTGGCGGGAGCACAGGACCCTCCCCTTCTGTTAAAGGGGAGGACACGCTGCTGACTCTGCATAAGAACATAAGAAATAAGAGCAGGAGTAGGCCATTCGGCCCCTCGAGCCTGCTCCGCCATTCAATGAGATCATGGTTGATCTTCTACCTCAACCCCACTTGCCTGCACTATCCCCATATAATAATAATAATAATAATAATAACTTTTATTTATATAGCGCCTTTAACATAGTAAAACGTCCCAAGGCGCTTCACAGCAGTGTTACAAGACAAAGCAGATAAAAGAAGAAATTAAGACAGATGACCAAAAGCTTGGTTAAACAGGTGGGTTTTAAGGAGCGTCTTAAAGGAGGAAAAAGAGGTAGAGAGGCGGAGAGGTTTAGGGAGGGAGATCCAGAGTTTAGGGCCCAAACAGTAGAACACACCGATGGTTGAGCAGTTATAATGAGGGATGTTCAAGAGAGCAGAATTTGAGGAGCGCGGACATCTTGTGGGCTTGTGAGGCTGCAAAAGATTACAGAGATATGAAGGGGCGAGGCCATGGAGTGATTTGTAAACAAGGATGAGAATTTTGAAATTGAGGCATTGTTTAACCGGGAGCCAATGTAGGTCAAAAAGCACAGGGGTGATAGGTGATCGTGACTTGGTGTGAGTTAGGACACAAGCTGCTGAGTTTTGGATGACCTCAAGTTTACGTAGTGTAGAATGTGGGAGGCCAGCCAGGAGTGAGTTGGAGTAGTCAAGTCTAGAGGTGACAAAGGCATGAATGAGGGTTTCAGCATCAGAAGAGCTGACAAGAGCGGAGGGGGGACAATGTTACGGAGATGTAAAAAGGCGGTTTTAGTTATGCCACAGATATGTGACTGGAAAATCATTTCAAGGTTAAATATGACACCTAGGTTACGAACAGTCTTGTTCACCTTCAGATTGATGCTAGGGAGAAGGATAGAGTCAGTCGTTAAGGAACACAGTTTGTGGAGGGGACCAAAGGTAATGGCTTCAGTCTTCCTAATATTTTTAATTGGAGAAAATTTCTACTCATCCAGTAGTGAATGTCGGACAAGTAGTCTGACAATTTAGATACCAAGCAGGGGTCGAGAGTAGTGGTGGAGAGGGAGAGCTGGGTGTCGTCAGTGTACATGTGGAAACTGACTCTGTGTTTTCAGATGATATCGCCAAGGGGCAGCATATAGATGAGAAATAAGCGGGGGCCCCGAGGACAGATCCTAGGGGGACACCAGGGGAACAATGCGGGAATGGGAAGATAAGCCATTGCAGGAGATTTTCTGGCTACAATTAGATAGATAATAGAATCAGGCGAGTGCATTCCCACCCAGCTGGACGATGGTGGAGAGGCTTTGGAGGAGGCTGGAGTGGTCAACTGTGTCAAAGGCTACAGACAAGTCCAAAAGAACGAGCGAGGGATAGGTTACCTTTGTCACACTCAGAAAGGATGCCGTGTGTGACTTTGATGAGAGCCGTTTCGGTACTGTGGTTGGGGCGAAAACCACATTGAAGGGATTCAAATATTGAATTCATGAAAGATGGTCACGGATTTGGGAGGCGACAACACTTTCAAGTACTTTGGACAGGAAAGGGAAGTTGGAATTGGGGCGATAGTTAGCAAGCAAAGTGGAGTCAAGGGTTGTTTTTTTAAAGGAGAGGGGTGATTTTCCTTGATTCTCTTAATATCCAAAAATCTATTGATCTCTGTCTTGAATATACTCAAAGACTGAACCTCTACAGCCCTCTGGAGTAGAGAATTCCAAAGATTCACCACCCTCTGAATGAAGAAATTTCTCCTCAGCTCAGTCCCTTAATCTGAGACTGTGAACCCTGGTTCTAGACCCCCCCCAGCCAGAGGAAACATCCTCCCTGCATCTACCCTGTCAAACCCTGTAAGAATTTTGTATGTTTCAATGAGATCACCTCCCTTCTAAACTCTGGAGAATTTGGCTTAGGCTACTCAATCTCTCCTCATTGGACAATCCCCCATCCCAGGAATCAGTCTGCCGAACCTTCGTTGCACTCCGTGCACACTGCCGATCTAACCCCCCCTTCCCCCCCCCCGCTGACAGCAATATTCCCCTCCAAAAATCTTTGGCCCATCCGGCGGTGCCAAAACAAGCTTTTTCCCGGTGGTCCAGTGAGGCTGAGGCCTTCTGCAATGGTGGTGCGGCTTCCCTTAAAGGGGAGAGGCACTGCCGCTGCCACCACCGCCATGTTTTTTTTGTCGGCCGACTGCTATGTCGGCCTGACAAATATGCCCCCGGGTTCGGCTGGGCGGCCAACAGGAAGCCTAGCACCCTCCCTCTTGAGTGCCTGGCCACTGGCCCGGCCAAAACCCTCCCCGGTGGTCCAGTGGCCCGAAGTTAAAAAACCACAGAGATGCTCCTCTTTAAGTGAAGGGGAGAGCCGTGGTGACATAGCGGTGACTCCGCTCCGCACCCAACTTCTGCCCCTCAGTTGCTGTCATCGCCGCATCTTTACCCTCAGGTGTACACATTAAGACTGACTTCCGGGTCAAAACAAAAAAACAAAGAGCCAAATGTCGCGCAAGAGTCGATCTGAACCGCTGAAGCGGTAAGAACTATCGAAATGGGTGGGGAGCAATTTCTATCGCCAGGTGTGATCTCACCAAAGCCCTATAAAACTGCAGTAAGCCATGTTAATCTTATACTCAAATCCTCTTGTAATAAAGGCCAACGTACCATTTGCTTTTTAATTGCTTGCTGTAGCTGCATGTTAACTATCAGTGATTCGTATACAAGTACACCCAGATCCCTCTGAACACCAACATTTCCCAATCTCTCACTGTAAAGTCCTTACTCTACAGTATGAAATCACACGAGGCACCTTCTGGGGACAAGGTCACTCTGTGACCTGAACTCTTTATTCAAAGGACTCCAAAGACAGTGACCCTGCGTGGGACCTCCCTTTTTATACCTGAGTGATCAGGTAAAGAGTGTCTCCCACAAGTTCACTCCTTTGTGGTCAAGGTGTGCATCTAGGTTGAGTGTATACAGTAATACAGTGGTGTTACATTGTGGTTACATACATGACATCACCTCCCCCGCCACAAAGTCTTATTGGAATCATAGGTTTAGTCTTTCAGGTGGTCTACGCTCCCTCGTGGAGCGCCGCAGTTGGGGCTCTGGTTGTTGGACACTGACGTGAGTGTCTGTCACCTGTGGTGATTCCGGCCTGTCCGGGCTGACCGCAGGGACTGTGCGTTCTTCTGATTGCTCTTGTTGCTCGTTCACTAGTGGTGTTGTGGAGCTCCATCTCATGGTCTTCTTCAGGTTCCTCCGTGTCCATGCTGAACCTTTTTTTTACTTGGCCCAGATGCTTACGGCATATCTGACCATTGTTGAGTTTTACCACGATGACCCTATTCCCCTCTTTGTCAATTACAGTACCCTCAAGCCATTTGGGCTCCATGGCGTGATTGAGGACGAATACAGGATCATTTATTTCTATACATCTCCCCCTCGCATTACGGTCATGGTACTCGTTTTGTGACTTGCGCTTGCCCTCAACTATGTCGGTCAGGACTGGGTGAATTAGGGACAACCGAGTTTTGAGTGTCTGTTTCATTAGTAGCTCTGCGGGCAGGACCCCCGTGAGCAAGTGCTGTCGGGATCTATAGGCCAGCAGGAGGCACTGTAGGGAGGGCCCTTGAATCCTGAGCATACCTTGCTTAACGATTTGGACCGCACGTTTCGCCTGGCTATTGGAGGCCAGCTTGAACGGCGCAGTCCTGTCGTGGTTGATGCCATTGCCCGACATAAACTCTCGGAATTCGTAGCTTGTGAAACATGGGCCATTATCGCTAACCAGGATGTCCGACAAGCCATGGGTTGCAAAGATCGCATGTAGGCTTTCCACGGTGGTGGATGACGTGCATGAATTCAGAATGGTGCACTCGATCCATTTCGAGTACGCATCTACCACAATAAGGAATATCTTACTCATGAACGGGCCCGCGTAGTCAACATGAATGCGTGACCATGGCCTTGTGGACCAGGGCCACAGGCTGAGCGGAGCCTTCCTCGCAGCATTACCCAGTTGGGCACATGTCATGCACCTGCGAACACAGTGTTCCAGGCCACCAAACGTGTGACCGGGCAATGGCCTTCATCAGCACAATGCCTGGGTGCTCGCTGTGGAGTTCCCTGGTGAAGGCCTCCCAGCCCTTCTGGGGCATAACTACCCGGCTGCCCCATAGTAGAGCTCATCCATCTGTCTGTGGAACGGTCTGACCTCCTCAGGGCATGCTCCGTGTGCGGGCGCTCAATCCCCAGTCAGGACACATTTCTTAATCAGGGATAGGAGGGGATCTCTGTTTGTCCAGATTTTGATCTGGCGGGCTGTGATGGGGGAGCCTGCGCTGTCAAAGGCATCGACAGCCATGAACATCTTGGCGCTTTGCTCTGCTGCCCCCTCAGTGGTGGCCAGTGGAAGCATGCTGAGCGTGTCAACGCAATTTTGAATGCCGGGCTGGTGCCGGATGGAGTAGCCAGCGTGAGAGCCCATCGCTGTATGCGAGCTGATGCTTTGGCATTGATAGCCTTGCTGTCTGACAACAGGGATGTTAATGGCTTGTGGTTCGTCTCTAATTCAAACTTCCTACCAAATAGGTACTGATGCATTTTTTTTACACCATAGACACATGCAAGCGCTTCCTTCTCAATCACCCCATATCCCCGTTCTGCTTGAGAGAGCGACCTGGAGGCATAAGTCACAGGTTGTAGCTGACCCTCAGCATTACCCTGCTGCAACACGCACCCAACCCCATAGGACGATGCATCACATGTCAGAACCAAGTTTTTACAGGGGTCGTACAGGGTCAACAACTTGTTTGAACAAAGTAGGTTTTGCGCCCGATCAAAAGCCCGTTCCTGACAGTCTCCCCAAAACCAATCGCAACCCTTACGCAGGAGCACGTGTAGCGGCTCCAACAACGTGCTCAAGTTCGGCAGAAAGTTCCCGAAATAGTTCAACAGTCCCAGGAATGAACGCAACTCCGATGTGTTGCAGGGCCTGGGTGCTCGTCGAATCACCTCTGTTTTGGATTCGGTGGGCCGAATCCCATCTGCAGCAACCCTCCTGCCCAGAAACTCAACCTCAGGAGCTAAGAACACACATTTAGACTTTTTGAATCGCAGGCCTACCCGGTCCAGTCGGCGTAGCACCTCCTCCAGGTTGTGGAGGTGTTCCTCGATATCTCTACCCGTGATGAGGATGTCGTCCTGGAATACGATTGTTCCAGAAATGGATTTAAGCAGGCTTTCCATGTTTCTTTGAAAAATCGCGGCCGCTGATCGAATGCCAAACAGGCACCTGTTATAAACGAACAGTCCCTTGTGCGTGGTGATGGTGGTCAGTAGTTTAGATTCGTCGGCCAGTTCCTGGCTCATATAGGCTGAAGTGAGGTCCAACTTGGTGAACAGCTTGCCGCCTGCCAATGTGGCAAAAAGGTCCTCTGCTCTCGGGAGCGGGTATTGATCTTGATTGATGGTGGCCTTGTAGTCGCCACAGATCCTGACAGAGCCATCCGCTTTCAGTACGGGAATGATGGGGTTCGCCCAGTCACTGAATTCAACAGGCAAGATGATGCCCTCTCTCAACAGCTGGTCCAGTTTGCTCTCGATCTTTTCCCGCATCACATACGGCACCGCTCTGGCTTTGTGGTGCACTGGCCTGGCGTCCGGGGTGATGTGTATCACTACTTTAGTGCCTTTGAAAGTCGAGACGCCAGGTCGGAATAGTGAATCGAATTGTTGTAGGACTTGTGAGCACGAACTTTGCACCACAGATGACATTGCGTGAACATCCCCCCATTTCCAGTTCATCTCGGCTAACCAGCTCCTCCCCAACAGTGCGGGACCATTGCCTGGGACAATCCAAAGCGGTAGCCGATTCACTAACCCATTGTGAGTGACAACACTGCACTGCCTAGCACCGAATGATTTCTTTCGTGTAAGTCCGTAATTGTGTGTCAACACGTGCTAATTTGGTTCTACTGGCTTTAAGTGGCCATAGCTTCTCAAATTGCTGAACGCCCATGAGTGACTGGCTGGCCCCAGTGTCCAGCTCCATGCGTACAGGGATACCGTTTAATAAAACCCTCATCATCATTGGTGGCGTTTTGGTGTATGGACTGTGAATGTTCGCCACATGGACCCGCTGCACCTCGGCGTCCATCGATTTACCCCAAAGGTCATCCTGCCTCAAAGAACCCTCTTCTGGTCCATCCGCCTCATATATTAGTCTAGTTGCAGATTTCCTGCACATTCAAGCTAAGTGGATGTAAAGTCCTGTCCCTGCAGTACAGACTCACACGAGGCACATGCTGAAGTCAAGGTCACTCAGGACCTGCACCTTGGTGTCGATCCTTGTGAGTTTTGGTCTGTCGCTTTTGTGCGGCCACAGCTGTTCAAATTGTTGAGCGCTCATGAGAGATTGACTCGCTCCTGTATCCAGCTCCATGTTGACGGGTATCCCGTTGAGTAGGACCCTCATCATTATTGGAGGCGTCTTGTTGTAAGAGCAGTGGCCATTGATCATGTTGACCCACTGTACCTCGGTGTCCCGAGTACTGTCCCCACCGTCTTCTGGTTCGCTTTCCGACCCTTCCGATTCATATACCAGCCGAGCTGCCGTTGTTCTGCACATGCGGGCCAGCTGCCCTGTATAGTCACAGTTTCTGCAGACAGCATGCTGAAATCGACACCCCCTTGATGAGTGCCTTCCCCAAATCTCCAGCACAGACCACTTCCATTGTTTCCAAAGGATGAGCTGCGTCTGGCTAATCTCTCTTGAGCTTCTCTCAGTTTGTGGTTGATTGCTCGCATTGTGGGTTGCTGAGGTGAGAACACCGTTCATGTGGCCCTTGATGGCTTCTGGCGCCACTGTCTGCTGTTGAGGGCCTGCTCTCCTGCCTTTGTCTGTGTGTGGGGGTAGCGGCTTGTTTCACGCTGTGAACCCCTTGTTCCGATGTTTCGTTAGTTGTCGTACCCGCAGTGTAGATCAACCTCGTTTCTTCTTCTCCTGCCAAGAATGTCTGTGCAACCAGTGCTGCTGCCTCTAGGGTCAAGTTCTTGGTCTCTATGAGCTTTTGGAATATGCCTGCGTGGCCTATTCCCTCAATAAAAAAGTCTCTCAGTACTTCTCTCCTTAGTTCATCGGAGAACTCACATAAGCTAGCTAACCTCCGAAGTTCCACCACGAAGTCGGTTATGCTCTGGCCCACACAGCGTCTGTAGTTGTAGAACCTGTGTCTGGCCATGTGTAGGCTGCTCGCTGGCTTCAGGTGGTCTCTTACCAGTGTGCTCAACTCTTTAAACGACTTGCTTGCTGGTTTCTCGGGTGCCAGCAGGTCCTTCATTAAGGCGCATGTTTTCGAGCCACAGCTGGTCAAGAGATGGGCTCTTCTCTTGTCTGCCTTATCATCGCCTAACCAGTCTTGGTAACGAAGCTTTGCTGGAGCCTTTCTATAAAGTCCTCCCAATTATCTCCAGCATTGTATTTTTCATCTGAGCCGGTGGTCGCCATTCTGTGGATTCTGTAATCCTGTAACTCGTCGCCACTGTAAAGTCCTGTCCCTGCAGTACAGACTCACACGAGGCACATGCTGAAGTCAAGGTCACTCAGGACCTGCACCTTTATTACACAGCTCTCGAATGCCACACTTGCCTGAGACCTGTCTTTATATACCTGTCTGGGACAGGTATCCAGTGTCTCCTGCAAGTGCACCCCTGGTGGTAAGGTAAGCTTGTGGTTACAGGTCATCTCTAGTTACAGTCATGTATAGCATGGTAAGATACAGTTATGTACAGTAATGTGAGATACATGACAGTGGCCACTGAAATCGCAGTTCCTGCAGACAAACTGTTGAAATCTGCAGGATCTAGCTGAGTGTTTTCCCCCACACCTCCAGCATGAGTTAAAGTTTCCATTGTTGCGAACAAAAGGGCTGTGGCCAGGCATTCCGCGCTGACTGTCCCTTTGACTGCTCTTAAGTACCCTATTAGTGGGTGTCAATGGCCCCATCCCGGGCCACATTGTCCATTGTGATGGCGTGAATGTCCTTTCAGCCTGCCATTATCTTAGTTAAAGTCCTGCTCTGGGGTCTACTGCTTCAGACTGCCCCTGCCTGCCTGCGGGGCTCTGAGTCGCATTAATGATGTTGTCTCCCTGATCCATCGCCGTGTTAGAGGCAGAATTGCACGCGTATATTATTTTCAGCTCTTCCTCCCCCGCCATGAAAGTTTGAGCCATCAACGCCACTGCTTCCAAGGTCAAATCCTTGGTCTCAATTAATTTGCAGAAAATTCCCGCATGACTGATGCCCTCGATAAAGAAGTCCCTTAGCATCTCCCCCCTGCAGGCGTCTGTGAACTTACAGAGGCTGGCCAAACGCCGGAGGCCCGCTACGAAGTCCGGTATGCTCTGTCCTTCATGATGTCGCTGGGTGTAGAATCTGTGTTGGGCCATATGTATGCTACTCACCGGTTTGAGGTGCTCCTCGATCAATTTGCGAAGTTCTTCAAAGGTTTTGTCCGCCGGCTTTTCTGCTGCTAGTAAGTCCTTCATGAGCACGTAAGTCTTTGGTCCGCAGCTGGTCAAAAGATGAGCCCTTCGCTTGTCGGCCGCTGCATCCCCCAGCCATTCTTTCGTAACAAAGCTTTGCTGAAGCCTCTCGACAAAATTGTCCCAGTCTTCCCCAACACAGTACCGTTCCTCTGTGCTACCGGTGGCCATTCTCGTGAGCCATGAATTCCCGTTTCTCGTCGCCAATGTAAAGTCCTTACTCTACAGTATGAAACCACACGAGGCACCTTCTGGGGACAAGGTCACTCTGTGACCTGAACTCTTTATTCACAGGACTCCAAAGACAGTGACCCTGCGTGGGACCTCCCTTTTTATACCTGAGTGATCAGGTAAGGAGTGTCTCCCACAAGTTCACCCCTCATGGTCAAGGTGTGCATCTAGGTTGAGTGTATACAGTAATACAGTGGTGTTATATTGTGGTTACATACATGACACTCACCATTTAAAAAATACTCTGCTTTTCTATTTTTCCTGCCAAAGTGGATAACTTCGCATTTCTCCACATTATATTTATTTGCCATGTTCTTGCCCACTCACTTAGCCTGTCGATATCCCCTTGAAGCCTCCTTGCATCCTCCTCACAACTTACATTCCCACTTAGCTTTGTATCATCAGCAAACTTGGATATATTACATTTGATCCCCTCATGCAAATCATTGATATATATTGTGAATAGCTGAGGCCCAAGCAGCGATCCTTGTGATACCACACTAGTTAAAGCCTGCCAACCCAAAAATGACCTGTTTATTCCTACTTTTCTGTCCGTTAACCAATCCATGCTAGTATATTACCCTCAATGCTATGAGCCCTAATTTTGTTTAATAACCTCTTGTGTGACACCTTATCGAAAGCCTTCTGAAAATCCAAATACAACACATCCATTGGTTCCCCCTTATCTATTCTACTAGCTACAACCTCTAACAGATTTGTCAAACATGATTTCCCTTTCATAAATCCGTGTTGACTCTGCCAAATCTTATTATTCTTTTCTAAGTGCCCTGTTACCATGTCCTTAATAATAGATTTTAGCACTTTCCCTACTACTGATGTAGTTCCCTGTTTTCTTTCTCCCTCCTAGCGGGAATACATTTGCTACCGTCCAATCCATGGGAACCATTCTAGACTCTATGGAATTTTGGAAGATGACATTCAATGTATCCACTATTTCTATAGCCACCTCTTTCAAACCCCTAGGATGTAGGCCATCAAGTCTAGGGGATTTATCGGCTTTCAGTCCCATTAATTTCTCCAGTACCATTTTTTTAAATTACGAATTTATTTTAGTTCCTACCAAAGACATTCACAAAGAGAGATAAATCCGGCCGCATCTCTGTTGCGGCGTTAATCCAGGCGGAGCAGTATTTTTAGCGCCTTGAAAAGGTTTGCGCCTCCCGGGCAGAAATTTATCAAAATTGGTCAAAGAGCTGACAGGAGCAATAAATCAGCCCTTGCACACCAGAGCTGGGGGGAGGTGGGGTTCGGGCGGGGGGTGGAGGGGGAGGGGGGGGTGGCGGTGGGGGCAACAAGGAAAGTTTGGTCAGTACCTTTTGCAGACCCATTGGGCATGTGCGGAACTCCGAATCAGATCCCAGGAAAGGCCAAGTCTTAAAGACGTGGCATTGTAATGCACCCTTTAAATTTTTCTGCGCTGCAAACTCAGAGGCTCATGCACCTGTATAAATGTTGCACGTACTGACCTCCGAGAGAAGCGCTTCCTCATCCCTTTAAGTAGCCACCAGTTAACAACTCTGCAAGCCTATACCGACTGTTAACGCTGCCTCTGGCTGCTAACTGAGGCGATAGACAACCGAAATCCATATCAAAATATTTGTTTAATTTCTCTGCCATTTTCTTATACCCCATTATAATTTCTCCTGTCTCAGCCTGTAAGGCATTTACTTTTGCTAATCTTTTCCTTTTTACATGCCTATAGAAGCTTTTACAGTCTGTTTTTATATCTCTCGCTAGTTTACTCTCATATTTCTGTTTTCCCTTTCTTTATCAATTTCTTGGTCCTCCTTTGTTGAATTCTAAAATTCTTCCAATCCTCAGATTACTGCTCTTTTTGGCAACAGTATATGCTTCTTCCTTTGATCTAATACTATTTTTAACTTCTCTTTTTAACCACGGTGGGACCACTTTTCCAGTGGGTTTTTTGTGCCTTAAAGGAATGTCTGTTTGTTGTAAATTATGTAATACTTTAAACGCTAGCCATTGCTTGACTACTGTCATACCTTTTAATGTAGTTTTCCAATCTACTTCAGCCAACTCACCCCACATACCTACGTAGTTTGCTTTGTTTAGATTTAAGGCCCTAGTTTCGGATTCTACTAAATCATTTTCAAACTCAATATAAAATTCTATCATGTTATGGTCACTCTTCACTAAAAGCCCCTTTACTACAAGGTTATTAATTAACCTTTTCTCATTGCACAATACTAGATCTAAAACAGCCTGTTCCCTAGTTGGTTCATAAACGTATTGATCTAGAAAAATGTCTTGTATACATTTCATGAATTTATCCTCTATACTGTTACTGCAAATTTGTTTGCGCAGTCTACATGTAGATTAAAGTCCCCCATGATTACTGTATTACCTTTGTTACATGCATTTCTAGTTTCCTGATTTGTACTGTGCCCGACATTACAACTATTGCTTGAGGGCCTATAAATATCTCCCACCAATGTTTTCTGCCCTTCGCTGATTCTTGGCTCCACCGAAACTGACTCTACTTCTTGATTTTCGGCGCTAAGTGTCAGCTGTGACTCAGTGGGTAGCACACTTGCCTCTGAATTAGAAGGGTGTGGGTTCAAGTCCCACTCCAGGAACTTGAGCACATAAATCTAGGCCGATACTCTAGTGCAGTGCTGAGGGAGTGCTGATCTGTCGGAGGTGCCATCTTTCGGACGAGACGTTAAACCGAGGCCCTGTCTGCCCTCTCAGGTGGACATAAAAGATCCCATGGCACTATTTTGAAGAAGAGCAAGGGAGTTATCCCTGGTGTCCTGGCCAATATTTATCCCTCAATCAACATAACATTAACAGATTATCTGGTCATTATCACATTTTTTTTTGTGAGAGTTTGCTGTGTGCAGGTTGGCTGCTGTGTTTCCCACATTACAACAGTGACTACACTCCAAAAGTACTTCATTGGCTGTAAAGTGTTTTGGGACATCCGATGGTCATGAAAGGTGCTATATAAATCCAAGTCTTTCTTTCTTTTTTTCTAAGATCCTTTCTCTCCACTGCCTTTATCCCATCCTTTATTATCATGGCTACCCCTCCTCCTGTTACATTTTGCCTATTTCTTCTAAAAGTTAAGTATCCTAGAATATTTAGTTCCCAACCCTGGCCACTTTGCAACCACGTCTCTGTAATGGCAATTAGATCAAATCTATTCGTTTCCATCTGCAGTATTAATTAATCTATTTTGTTGCGAATGCTTCGCGTATTCAGATATAGTGCCCTTAGCTTTGACTTATTTAGATTATTCCCTGATGTCCCTTTAGTCAGTGATGCCCTATTACCTTTGTTACTCTCTCTGTTCATTCCTGACCTACTCTCCATTCCCAAAATTCTACTCTGCTCTAGAGCCTTGACATTTCTCTTGCTGTTTTTAAATTTACTCTTTCCTGAATCCTCTCGTCCCCGTTCCCCCCGCCCCCCCACCCCTTCATTAGTTTAAAGGCTTGTCTACTGCACTAGTTATTCAGTTTGCCAGGACACTGGTCCAAGCCAATGGAGCCCATCCCAACAGAACAGCTTCCTCTTCCCCCATTACTGGTGCCAGTGCCCCATGAAATGAAAGCCCTTCCTCTCCCACCACTCTTTAAGCTACACATTTAAACCCCTAATCTGTTTGTCCCGCTGCAAGTTTGCACGTGGTTCAGGTAACAATCCAGAGATTATTATCTTCGAGGTTCTGGGTTTTAATTTGGAGCCCAACTCCTCAAACTCCCTCAACAGAACCTCGTCCCTGGTTCTACCTATGTCATTGATTCCTACGTGGACCACGACAACTGGATCCTCCCCCTCCCACTCCAAGTTCTTCTCCAGCCGTGAGGAGATGACCTTTACTCCCGCAACATAACCTCTGGAACTCCCTGTCACGGCTGCAGAGAACAGTGTCTGTAATGTACTTACACACTACTATAAATTCACACGAGGCACATTCTGCAGACAAGGTCACTCTGTGACCTGAACCTTTATTCACAGGACCAAGAAGTGATGACCCTGCGTGGGACCTCCTTTTATATACCTGGATGACCAGGTGAGGAATGTCTCCCACAAGTTCACCCACTGTGGTCAAGGTGTGCATTTCTTAGGTGTATACAGAATGCAGTGTTGTTATGAAGGTTACAGTAACATGAAGGTTATATACATGACATCACCTTCCTCCCAATGTTTTATGGGGTCAAAGATTTAGTCTTTCAGGCGGTCGACGCTCTCTCGTGGAGCGCCGCAGTTGGGGCTCTGGTTGTTGAGCCTTGGCATGCGTCTCTGTCACCTGTGGTGATTCCGGCTTGTCCGGGCTGGCCGCAGGGGCTGTGCATGCTGCTGAGTATTCTTGTTGCTCGTTCACTGGCAGTGGTGTGGGCAACATCTCATGATCTTCTTCAGGTTCCTCAGTGTCCATGCTGAACCTTTTTTTTTTACTTGGTCTAGACGCTTGCGTCATATCTGTCCATTGTTAAGTCTGACCACTATGACCCTATTCCCCTCTTTGCCAATTACAGTACCCTCAAGCCACTTGGGCCCCAAAGCGTGATTAAGAACCGAATCCAAAACGGATGCAATTCATCGTGCGCCCAGGCCCGGCAACGCATTGGAGTTGCGTTCATTTCTGGGACTCTTGAACTATTTTGAGAACTTTCTGCCGAACTTAAGCACATTGTTGGAGCCACTACATATGCTCCTGCGTAAGGGTTGCGATTGGTTTTGGGGGGACTGTCAGAAACGGGAATTCAATCGGGCGCCGAACTTGCTTTGTTCTGATAAGTTGTTGACTCTGTACAACCCCTGTAAGAAATTGGTTTTGACATGTGATGCATCATCCTATGGGGTTGGGTGTGTGTTGCAGCACAGTAATGATGAGGGCCAACTCCAACCTGTGGCTTATGCCTCCAGGTCGCTCTCCCAAGCAGAACGCGGATATGGGATGGTTGAAAAGGAAGCACTCGCATGTGTCTACGGGGTGAAAAAGATGCACCAATACCTTTTTGGCAGAAGGTACGAGTTAGAAACAGACCACAAGCCATTAACATCCCTTTTGTCAGACAGCAAAGCTGTCAATGCCAATGCATCAGCTCGCATACAGCGATGGGCTCTCACGCTGGCTGCGTATGACTACACCATACGGCACCGGCCAGGCACCGAAAATTACGCTGACGCGCTCAGCAGGCTTCCACTGGCCACTACTGAGGGGGCAGTGGAGCAACGTGCTGAGATGGTCATGGCCGTTGAAGCCTTTGACAGCGCAGGCTCCCCCATCATAGCCCGTAGATCAATATGCGGTCGGGACCTATAGGCCAGCAGGAGGTGCGATAGGCGGCATTGAAGGGAGGGTCCTTGAATTCGGAGCATGCCTTGCTTTATGATTTGGACTGCACGTTCTGCCTGGCCATTGGAAGCCGGCTTGAATGGTGCCGTCCTGACATGTTTGATGCCATTACCCAACATGAACTCCCGGAATTCATAGCTAGTGAAAGACGGGCCGTTGTTGCTAACCAGGATGTCCGGCAAGCCGTGGGTCGCAAAGACCGCACGCAGACTCTCCACAACTGCAGTAAGACCTCCCTGCTCCTATACTCAAATCCCCTAGCTATGAAAGCCAACATACAATTTGCCGCCTTCACTGCCTGCTGTACCTGCATGCCAACATTCAATGACTGATGTACCATGACACCCAGGTCTCGCTGCACCTCCCCTTTTCCTAATCTGCTGCCATTCAGATAATATTCTGCCTTCGTGTTTTTGCCCCCAAAGTGGATAACCTCACATTTATCCACATTATACTGCATCTGCCACGAGTTTGTCCACTCACCTAACTTGTCCAAGTCACCCTGCAGCCTTTTAGCATCCTCCTCACAGCTCACGCTGCCACCCAGCTTAGTGTCTTCTGCAAACTTGGAGATATTACATTCAATTCCCTCATCCAAATCATTAATGTATATTGTAAATAGCTGGGGTCCCAGCACTGAGCCCTGCAGTACCCCACTAGTCACTGCCTGCCATTCTGAAAAGGACTTGTTTATCCTGACTCTCTGCTTCCTGTCTGCCAACCAGTTCTCTATCCACGTCAATACATTACCCCCAATACCATGTGCTTTAATTTTGCACACCAATCTCTTGTGTGGGACCTTGTCAAAAGCCTTTTGAAAGTCCAAATACACCACATCCACTGGTTCTCCCTTGTCCACTCTACCAATTACATGTTCAAAAAATTCCAGAAGATTTGTCAAGCAGGATTTCCCTTTCATAAATCCATGCTGACTTGGGCCGATCCCATCACTGCTTTCCAAATGTGCTGTTATTTCATCTTTAATAATTGATTCCAACATATTCCCCGCTACTGATGTCAGGCTAACCGATCTATAATTACCCGTTTTCTCTCTCCCTCCTTTCTTTAAAAAGTGATGTTACATTAGCTACCCTCCAGTCCACAGGAACCGATCCAAAGTCAATAGACTGTTGGAAAATGATCACCAATGCATCCACTATTTCTAGGGCTACTTCCTTAAGTACTCTGGGATGCAGACTATCAGGCCCCGGGGATTTATCGGCATTCAATCCCATCAATTTCCGTAACACCATTTCCCGCCTAAGAAGGATTTTCTTCAGTTCCTCCTTCTCACTTGACCCTCGGTCCCCTAGTATTTTCAGAAGGTTATTTGTGTCTTCCTTCGTGAAGACAGAACCAAAGTACTTGTTTAACTGGGCCGCCATTTCTTTGTTCCCCATTATAAATTCATCTGAATCTGATTGCAAGGGACCTACGTTTGTATTGTGTTCCTAACACAGATGAGGCTGCACACAGCAAGGTTAAAGTAACAGTGACCTCAGTCTTTAATAAGACACTCCAGAATGAGGAACAGGCCTTAAGGGGCCGGCTTATATGTAGTGCTCTCAAGGGATGCTGGGATCCCTTGGGACTTCAGGGGATGAGCTCCCTGCTGGTGGAACATGCTTTACAGATACACAACATCACTCCCCTGCCAAAGTCAAAGTGAAACTATTTACAAGACGAGGCGGTTGGGAGCCTTTCTTTCCCGAATGGGCCGCCTCGGTACAAATGTCTGTTCTGGTGTGTTGGCTGTATCCTCACTGGGCTCGCGTGTTGTTGGCCCTGCAGGGCTGCTAAGTGAGCCTGGCCTTGCTGGGCTGTTGGGCGTGATGTGTTCGATTTCCTGGTCCAGCGTGGTTTATCCTTTGGGTGTATGTTGTGGGTTCGAAAAAGGTGGTGTCTGCTGTGGGTTGTTCAGGGCAGTCTGTGAACCACAGCCTCGTTTGGTCCAGGTGCTTTCTGCAAATTTGTCCATTGTCGAGTTTGACTACAAACAACCTACTCCCTTCTTTAGCTATCACCATGCCCACGATCCAATTGGGACCATGTGCATAGTTTAGCACATACATAGGGTCATTCAGATCAATTTCCCGTGACACAGTGGCGCGACAATCATTTACATTTTGTTGCTGCTGCCTGCTCGCTACCTGATCATGCAGGTTGGGATGAACCAGCGAGAGTCTGGTTTTAAATGTCCTTTTCATGAGTAGCTCAACCGGGGGCACCCCTGTGAGTGAGTGGGGTCCCGTGCGGTAGCTGAGCAGTACTCGGGACAGGCGGGTTTGGAGTGAGCCTTCTGTGACTAGTTTAAGGCTCTGTTTGATGGTTTGTACTGCCCGCTCTGCCTGCCCATTGGAGGCTGGTTTAAACGGGGCCGAGGTGACATGTTTGATCCCATTGCGGGTCATGAATTCTTTAAATTCGGCACTGGTGAGACATGGCCCGTTGTCACTGACCAGTATGTCAGGCAGGCTGTGGGTGGCAAACATGACCCTCAGGCTTTCAATGGTGGCGGTGGCGGTGCTTCCCGACATTATTTCACATTCAATCCATTTTGAAAAAGCATCCACCATCACCAGGAAAATTTTACTGAGAAACGGGCCCGCATAGTCGACATGGATCCTCGACCATGGTCTGGAGGGCCAGGACCACAAACTTAGTGGTGCCTCTCTGGGCGCGTTGCTCAACTAAGCACATACGCTGCATTGCCGTATACAGGACTCTAAGCCAGAATCGATACCGGGCCACCACACATGGGATCTGACTATTGCTTTCATCATTACTATACCCGGGTGTGTGCTGCGGAGATCCGAGATGAACGTCTCCCTGCCCTTTTTGGGTAGCACTACGCGGTTACCCCACAATAGGCAGTCTGCCTGAATGGACAGCTCGTCCTTTCACCACTGGAACAGCTTGATTGGCTCTTGCATTCCAACGGGCATGCTGGCCCAGCTCCCATGCAGTACACAGTTTTTTACTTGGAACAGCAGAGGATCTTGGCTGGTCTAATCTGACGTGCCATGACAGGTGATTTATTATTTTCAAACGCTTCCATGACCATCAACAAGTCTGCAGGCTGCGCCATTTCCACCCCCGTGGTGGTCAATGGTAGGCGACTGAGAGCATCCGCACAGTTCTCGTGGCCTGGCCTGTGGCGGATGGTATAGTTATACGCTGATAGCGCGAGTGTCCACCTTTGTATGTGGTCTGAGGCATTAGTATTTATCCCCTTGTTTTCAGCGAACAAGATGTGAGGGGCTTGTGATCGGTTTCCAGCTCAAATTTGAGGCCAAAAAGGTACTGATGCATTTTCTTTACCCCGAACACACACGCTAATGCCTCTTTCTCAATCATGCTGTAGGCCCTCATGGCCTTAGACAAGCTCCTGGAAGCATAAGCGACAGGTTGCAACTTCCCCACAACATTAGCTTGTTGTAAAACACACCCGACTCCGTACGACGACGCATCACATGCTCGCACAAGTCTTTTACACGGGTTATACAATACAAGCAGCTCGTTGGAGCATAAAATGTTTCTGGCTTTCTTAAAAGCAATTACTTGTTTTTTTTCCCCATACCCAGTTCTCACCTTTGCACAATAACACATGTCGGGGCTCTAAAAGGGTGCTTAACCCCGGTAGGAAGTTACCAAAATAGTTGAGGAGTCCCAGGAACGACCGCAGCTCCGTGACGTTCTGTGGCCTGGGCGCGTTCCTGATAGCCTCTGTCTTGGTGTCTGTGGGCTGAATGCCGTCCGCCGCGATCTTTCTCCTCAAAAACTCCACTTCTTTTGCCATGAAGACGCATTTCGACCTCTTCAGCCGCAGCACTACATGATCCAGTCGCTGGAGAATCTCCTCCACATTTTGTAGGTGCTCGGCGGTGTCCCAACCCGTGACCAATATGTCGTCCTGAAAGACCACCGTGTGTGGTACCGACTTGAGTAGGCTCTCCATGTTTCTCTGGAAGATCGCTGCAACTGACCGAATTCCAAACGGGCATCTGTTGTAGATGAATAATCCCTTGTGCGTGTTGATGCAGGTGAGGCCCTTCGAAGACTCCTCCAGCTCCCGCGTCATGTAGGCCGAAGTCAGGTCGAGCTTGGTGAAAGTCTTGCCTCCTGCCAGCATTACAAATAGGTCGCCTGCCTTAGGTAGCGGGCATTGGTCCTGTAGCGAGAAACGATTAATAGTTACTTTATAATCGCCGCAAATCCTGACCGTGCCATCACTTTTGAGTACTGGAACAATCGGGCTGGCCCACTCGCTGAATTCCACTGGGGAGATGATGCCCTCCCATTGCAGCCTGTCCAGCTCGATTTCCACTCTCTCCCTCATCATGTGAGGTACTGCTCGCGCCTTGTGATGAATGGGTCGTGTCTCTGGGACCAAGTGAATCCAGACCTTCGCCCTGGAAAAGGTTCAAATGCCTGGCTCAAAAAGGGAAGGAAATTTGTTTAGAACCTGGGTACATGAGGCCTCATCAACGTGATAGCGCTCGGATGTCATCCCAGTTCCAGTGGATTTTGCCCAGCCACCTCCTTCCAAGCAGTGTGGGACCACCGCCCTGGACAATCCAGAGTGGCAGTTCGTGCTCTGTGTCCTCGTAGGTGACCTTGACCATGGCGCTACCCAGGACAGTGATAAGCTCTTTGGTGTACGTTCTCAGTTTGGTGTGGATGGAGCTCAGGGCTGGTCTGAATGCTTTGTTGCACCACAGTCTCTCAAACATCTTTTTACTCATGATGGATTGGCTAGCACCAGTGTCCAGTTCCATGGCTACAGGTAAGCCATTCAATTTTACGTTTAGCATTATAGGTGGACAGTTCGTCGAAAATGTGTGCACCCCGTGTACTTCAGCAACTGCCTCCTCTCTCTGAGGCTCGAAATTGCTTTGATCCACCATGGACCGATCTTCCTCTGCCACGTGGTGGTTAGCAGGTTTTGCAGAGGTTACAGCTTGTTTGCAAGCTTGTTGGAGGTGCCCCATTGTTCCACAGCTCTTGCAAACATACCCTTTGAAGTGGCATGAATAGGATGAATGGAAGCCTCCACAACGCCAACAAGGTGTGAATTGCCTTGCATTCATCCTTTGTTGCAGACTCTGAGCCATCTGGGTCACCTGAGGCCTGCTGGCAGTTGCAAACTCATGGTTTCTGCCCTGTTCATTTCTGCTCGCAAACACAGTTCCAGTTAATTTATGAACATTGCTAGCACTTGTGTGCTGAGAGATTTGTTTGGTGTTATCACTGGTGGACATAAACCAGTGGTAACACCAATGGCTATCACAATGGCCTTACTGTGGGTCAATGTCTCTGCAGTCAAACGTTTTCGTAGGATGGTCTCGTGGCCAATGCCCAATACAAAAAAAGTCTCTGAGCATCTGCTCCAGGTAGCCATCAAACTCACATTGTCCTGCAGGTCGCCTTAGCTCGGCGACATAGCTCGCCACTTCCTGACCTTCAGATCGCTGGCACATGTAGAACCGATATCTCGCCATCAGCACGCTCTCCCTCGGGTTAAGATGCTCCCGAACCAGCGTACGCAGCTCCTCATACGACTTATCTGTGGGTTTCACCGGAGCCAGAAGATTCTTCATGAGGCTGAAGGTCGGTGCCCCGCAGACCGTGAGGAGGACCGCTCTCCTCTTTTGCAGCGCTTCCTTCTCCGTCCAGCTCATTGGCTACAAAGTACTGGTCTAACCGTTCGACATAGGCTTCCCAGTCCTCACCCTCTGAGAACTTCTCCAGGATGCCGACAGTTTGCTGCATCTTTTCGTTTGATTCGTATTCTCGTCGCCAGTTATTGTGTTCCTAACACAGATGAGGCTGCACACAGAGAGGTTAAAGTAACAGTGACCTCAGTCTCTAATAAGACATTCCAAAATGAGGAACAGGTCTTAGGGGCCGGCTTATATACAGTGCTCCTAAGGGATGCTGGGATCCCTTGGGATTTCAGGGGATGAGCTCCCTGGTGGCGGAACATGGGAGTGCATGCTTTACAGATACACAACAAATACAATTCCTCGAAGCACTGTATGATAAAACTCTACTCAAAACCGACGTTACTTTATGCACAGTACTGGCTGAATTTTCTTTGTTCTGCGAAATCTGCTTGGTGTTGTCGCTGGTGGACATAAATGCCTGGGCTATTGTTATGGCGTTATTTAGATTCGGAGTTTCTACAGTCAAAAGTTTGTGAAGGATTGTCTCATGTCCAATGCCCAGTATAAAAAAGTCTCGGAACATTTGTTCTAGGAATCCCTCGAACTCACAATGTCCTGCAAGGCGCCTTAGTTCGGCGACGTAGCTCACCACTTCCTGACCCTCCGATTGTTGACACGTGTAGAACCGATATCTCACCACCAAAACGCTTTCCTTAGGATTTAGGTGCTCCCGGACCAGCGTACATAGTTCTTCATCGGATTTCTCTGTTGGTTTTGCCGGGGCCAGGAGATTCTTCATGAGGCCATAGGTTGTTGCCCCGCAGACAGTTAGGAGGATTGCCCTTCGTTTGGTCGCATTCTCGTCCCCTTCCAGCTCGTTGGCCACGAAGTATTGGTCGAGTCTCTCCACGAAGGCCTCCCAATCGTCCCCCTCTGAGAACTTCTCCAGGATACCAACTGTTCTTTGCATTTTCGCGCGGTCGTTCGTTACCTCGTCGCCAACTGTTACACTTATAATAAATGGTCAGACTGAGTACTGTGTGTAATGAGCAAGTGTGACCTTAGCTCCTTTATTAAGGTTCCAGAGTGCAGGTACCTCGTTGGTGGCCTGCTTATATACTGTGCTCCCAAGAGATGCTGGGATCCCTTGGGACTCCAACAGGTAGGCCCTCTGGTGGACAGGTTTGATGCAGCTTACAAGGGGTTAAATACACAACAAACAACCCCCTCCCTATCTCTGTAATCTCCTCCAGCTCCACAACCACCACCCCACCCCCACCACACCCCAACCCAAGATCTCTGCGTTTCTCTAATTCTGCCCTCTTGAGCATCCCTGATTATAATCACTCAACTATTGGTGGCCGTGCCTTCTGTTGCCGAGGCCCTAAGCTCTGGAAATCCCTGTCTAAACTTCTCCATCTCTCTACCTTCAGGATGCTCCTTAAAACCTACATCTTTGACCAAGCTTTTGGTCACCTGCCCTAATTTATCCTAATGCGGCTCGGTGTCAAATTTTTTGTCTCATAATACTCCTATGAAGCGCCTTTGGATGTTGCACTACGATAAAGGTGCTATATAAATTCAAGTTATTGTTGTTGTTATTGGTTGGTTTGTTTGCCAATGACCTTAAATCTGTGTGCTCTGGTTGGAAACAGTTAGTCCATCCTTGTTAAAATGTCAAGTGTTAAGATCTTAAAAAGTCAGCCCAGTAAAGATTACCACCAGCAGCAATAGTCACAAGCACCAGTCTGGTGCTGAGCGCATTAGTTAAAGATTTTATTTGGCACTGGCAGTATTTGAAGTCATGGGCTGAGTCTGTTACTATTTTATATGAATACAAGTCCATATACATCTAAATCAATGTTGGATAAGAAGAAAAAAATTACAAATACTCAAATTCTGAATTCTAAAAAAAAACAGACAATGATATACAACCAAAACATTCAGCTTCCTTCTCTTTTTTACATGACCTTTTTCATTCATACTTAGAATGTGGGCGCCGCTAACAAGGCTGGTGTTTATTGACCATCCTTTAGTTGCCCTCGAAAAGGTGGGTCTTCCACTTGAACCGTTGCAGTCCATGTGGTGAAGGTACTCCCACAGTGCTGTTAGGGAGGGAGTGCCAGGATTTTGGCCAGCGACGTTGAAGTAATGGCCGATATATGTTCAAGATGGGAGCATGTGTGTGGCTTGCTGGGGGACCTGGAGGTGATGGTGCCATCTTGCGCCTGCTGCCCTTGTCCTTCTAGGCACCTGTGTATTCCCAACATTTTCTGTTTTTCAAATTAGTACAAGTTTGAGAATTACCTGTAGGATTGGTCTATTTCAAAACCAGCAACAATGCAAAATTCATAACGTGGCACATTTCAGATTTCGGCTGATATGGGCATAACTGGCACCTGTGCATTCCAAAGGGAAAGTGCTGGAATGCTGATCTCTGAGTTATTGCAAGTGATGAGGATCAAAATACCCACACTGTGCAGAGTTCAGAGTAATCCATCATCGTTCTTATATCGCTCGAAAGAAGTATTAAACGGAGAGTCTGCAACTATAATTTCCTAATTAGTTCTAAATGGTCCCTATCGAGGACTTGGTGGCGCTGTGGATTAGAACATTGTTATTTTAACCTTTCAGGACCTGAGCTCAAATCTAAATCAAATCAGTAGTTTAATGTTAATTGGCACAAAACTTACTCAGAGGCCGTAGAGATAACTTGTGTGAGAAATGGATAGATCAGACAAGTGTTTATATAATGCAATTTACAACCTCAGGTTGTCCCAAAGTGCTTTAATCCCAATGAAGTATTTTTGAAGCACAATGTAGAAAATGTGACAGCCAATTTGCACACAGCAAAGCCTCACTAACAACAACATAATAATGACTTGATCATCTATATTTTAGTAATGTTGGTTGAGGGATAAATGTTGGCCGGACACCGGAGAGAACTCCCCTGCTCTTCTTCGAAATAGTGCCATGGGATCTTTTACGTCCGCCAGAGAGGGCAGACGGGGCCTTGGTTTAAGGTCTCATTCGAAAGATGGCACCTCCGACAGTGCAGCACTCCCACAGAACTGCACTGGAATGTCAGCCTAGATTTCGTGGTCAAGCCTCTGGAGCTGGATTTGAACCCACGACGTCCGGTTGAGCAGAGGAGTCAGTTTGCCTCCACTGGTTGCTTCCAGTTGAGATTGGCATTTCTTAATGGAGTCTCTCAAGGATAAAGTGCAGGTAACTTTACCAGGGGGATGTTCCTCTTGTCAGTAATTTAACTGTCATGTATGTAACCTTCATGTAACAACACTGCATACTTTATGCACCGAAGAAATGCACACCTTGACCACAGCAGGTGAACTTATGGGAGACACTCCTAGCCTGGTCTTTCAGGTATAAAAAGGGTAACTCCACCCACATTCATCACTTCTTGGTGCTGTGAATAAAGGTCAGGTCACAGAGTGACTTTGTCTGCAGAATGTGCCTCGTGTGAATTTATAGTAGTGTGTAAGGACACAACATTTGGCGACGGAAACGGGAATCAACGACTCACGAGAATGGCCATCGGTAGCACAGAGGAATGGTACTGTGTTGGTGAGGACTGGGACGATTTCGTTGAGAGGCTCCAGCAGAGCTTTGTCACGAAGGACAGGCTGGGAGAGGCAGCGGCTGACAAGCGAAGGGCGCACATACTGACCAGCTGTGGACCTAAGACGTGAGCGCTGATGAAAGACCTGCTCGCACCCGAGAAACCGGCGGACAAAACCTGCGAGGAGCTCAGCAAGCTGATCGGTGAGCACCTCAAACTGGTGAGCAGTATACACATGGCCTGACACCGGTTCTATACACACCGACGTCGGGAAGGACAGAGCATACCGGACTTTGTTGCGGACCTTCGATGCTTGGCCAGTCTCTGTAAGTTCACAGATGCCTGCAGGGGGGAGATGTTACGGGATTTCTTCATCGAGGGCATTGGTCATGCCGAGATTTTCAGAAAGCTAATGGAGACCAAGGACTTGACTTTGGAAGTGGCGACGTTGATGGCTCAGACCTTCATGGCGGGGGAGGAGGAAACCAGGATAATATACGCGCACAATTCTGCTCCCAACGTGGCGATGGAGCAGGGAATTAACACTGTAAACGCGACTCAGAACCCCGCAGGCAGGCAAGGGCAATTCGACACCACCCAGGCAGCAACAGACTCTAGAGTGGGTCATCAACAGAGACAATGGCAGGTTGAACGGACATTTACACCATCACGGTGGACAATGTGTCCTGGGATGGGGTCATTGACACCCACTAACAGGTGCTCAAGAGTAATCAAAGAGACAATAAGAGAGGAATGCCTGGTAACAGCCCTTTAGTTCACAACAATCTCAGCTCATGCTGGAGGTGTGGGGGCAGGCATGCTATAAAAATCTGCAGGTTCCAACAATTCATCTGTAGGAATTGTAACTTCAGTGGACATTTGGCCAGAATGAACCACAAGAGGGGTCTGCAAGGCAGGGTGATGCTTGAGACACAGCAGTGGACGCTGAAGTTCAGCGGGTTCAGGTGGCAAACATCCACAGCTCATATACCAAAACGCCAGCTATGATGATGAAAGTCCTATTAAACGGCATCCCGGTACGCATGGAGCTGGACACGGGCCAGCCAATCACTTATGAGTGTCCAACAATTCGAGAAACTATGGCCACTCAGAGCTAGCAGACCCAAACTAGAACGCATTGACACGCAATTACGGACGTACACCAAAGAGATCATACCAGTACTAGGCAGTGCAATGTTGGTGGTCACACACAATGGATCAGAGAACCGGCTGCCACTCTGGATTGTCCCGGGAAATGGTCCCACGCTTTTGGGGAGGAGCTGGCTAGCCGAGATGAATTGGAAATGGGGGGATGTGCACGCCATTTCATCTGTGGAGCGAAGTTCATGCT
Source organism: Pristiophorus japonicus (assembly GCF_044704955.1). Classification (NCBI taxonomy): domain Eukaryota; kingdom Metazoa; phylum Chordata; class Chondrichthyes; family Pristiophoridae; genus Pristiophorus; species Pristiophorus japonicus. The sequence continues at coordinate 235,094,377 of NC_091977.1, read as the reverse complement.
CACATATCCTACAGAATTTTGAGTCACTATTTCAACCTGGTGTCGGGACTTTCAATGGTACCAAAGTAGTGATACGCATCACCCCGGACGCCAGACCAGTGCACCATAAAGCCAGAGCTGTGCCGTATGTGATGCAGGAGAAAATTGAGAGTGAGTTGAACAGGTTGCTAAGAGAGGGCATAATTTTCCCCGTTGAATTCAGCGACTGGGCAAGCCCCATCGTCCCTGCCCTAAAAACGGATGGCTCGGTCAGGATCTGTGGCGACTACAAGGCCACTATCAACCGAGTGTCACTACAAGACCAATATCCGCTTCCGAGAGCGGAGGATCTTTTTGCCACGCTGGCAGGCAGCAAGCTGTTCACCAAGTTGGACCTCACTTCAACCTACATGACCCAGGAACTGGCCGAAGAATCTAAGCTACTGACCACTATCATCACGCACAAGGGGCTGTTTGTCTACAACAGGTGTCCATTTGGCATTCGAGCAGTGGCCGCTATCTTTCAAAGGAACATGGAAAGCCTGCTCAAATCCATCCCTGGAACAATCGTATTTCAGGACGACATCCTTATCCCAGGTCGTGACACCGAGGAACACCTCCACAACCTGGAGGAGGTGCTACGCCGACTGGACCGGGTAGGCCTGCGGCTAAAGAAGTCCAAGTGTGTGTTTTTGGCCCCCGAGGTTGAGTTTTTGGGCAGGAGGGTTGCCGCAGACGGGATCCGGCCTACCGAATCCAAAACGGAGGCGATTCGTCGTGCACCCAGGCCCGGCAACACATTGGAGTAGCGTTCATTTCTGGGACTCTTGAACTATTTCGGGAACTTTCTGCCGAACTTAAGCACATTGTTGGAGCCGCTACACGTGCTCCTGCGTAAGGGTCGCGATTGGTTTTGGGGGGACTGTCAGGAACGGGCATTCAATCGGGCGTGGAACCTACTTTGTTCTAATGAGCTCTTGACTCTGTACAACCCCTGTAAGAAATTGGTTTTAACATGTGATGCATTATCCTATGGGGTTGGGTGTGTGTTACAGCACAGTAATGATGAGGGCCAACTCCGACCTGTGACTTATGCCTCCAGGTCGCTCTCCCAAGCAGAACGCGGATATGGGATGGTTGAGAAGGAAGCACTCGCATGTGTCTACGGGGTGAAAAAGATGCACCAGTACCTTTTTGGCAGAAGTTTCAAGTTAGAAACGGACCACAAGCCGTTAACATCCCTGTTGTCAGACAGCAAAGCCGTCAATGCCAATGCGTCAGCTCGCATACAACGATGGGCTCTCGCGCTGGCTGTGTATGACTGCACCATAAGGCACCGGCCAGGCAGCGAAAATTGCGCTGACGCACTCAGCAGGCTTCCACTAGCACCACTGAGGGGGCAGCGGAACAAAGCGCTGAGATGGCCATGGCTGTCGATACTTTTGACAGCGCAGGCTCCCCCATCACAGGCCACCAGATCAAAATCTGGACCAACAGAGATCCCCTCCTATCCTTGATTAAGAAATGTGTCCTGACTGGGGATTGGGCGCCCGCACACGGAGCATGCCCCGAGGAGGTCAGACCGTTTCACAGATGGATGGATGAGCTCTCCATCCAAGCCGACTGCCTACTATAGGGCAGCCGGGTAGTCATGCCCCAGAAGGGAAGGGAAGCATTCAGCAGGGAACTCCACAGCGAGCACCCAGGCATCGTGCGAATGAAGGCCATTGCCCGGTCATTGACTCAGACCTGGAACACGGTGTTCACAGGTGCATGACATGTGCCTAGCTGGGCAATGCCCCCAGGGAGGCCCCACTCAGCCCGTGGCCCTGGCCCACCAGGCCATGGTCACGTATTCACGTCGACTACGCGGGCCCATTGATGGGAAAAATGTTCCTCATTGTTGTTGATGCGTACTCGAAATGGATCGAGTGCATCATATTGAATTCGTGCACGACATCCACCACTGTGGAGAGTCTGCGTGCGGTCTTTGCGACCCACGGCTTGCCGGACATCCTGGTTAGCAACAACGGCCCGTCTTTCACTAGCTATGAATTCCGGGAGTTCATGTCGGGTAATGGCATCAAACATGTCAGGACAGCACCATTCAAACCGGCTTCCAATGGCCAGGCGGAACGTGCGGTCCAAATCATAAAGCAAGGCATGCTCCGAATTCAAGGACCCTCCTTTCAATGCCGCCTATCGCACCTCCTGCTGGCCTATAGGTCCCGACTGCATTCGTTCACGGGAGTCCCATCCGCGGAACTACTCATGAAATGTACACTTAAAACTCGGCTGTCCCTCATTCATCCAGTCCTGTCAGACATTGTTGAGGGCAAGCGCCAGTCCCAAAATGAGTGCTATGACCGTAACTCAAAGGGGAGTTGTATAGAAATCGATGACCCTGTATTTGTTCTTAATCATGCTTTGGGGCCCAAGTGGCTTGAGGGTACTGTAATTGGCAAAGAGGGGAATAGGGTCAAAGTGGTCAGACTTAACAATGGACAGATATGCCGCAAGCATCTGGACCAAGTAAAAAAAAAGGTTCAGCATGGATACTGAGGAACCTGAGGAAGATCATGAGATGCTGCCCACACCATCGCCAGTGAACGAGCAACAAGAACTTTCAGCAGCATGCACAGTCTCTGCGGCCATCACCACAGAGGACAGAGATGCATGCCAAGGCTCAACAACCAGAACCCCAACTGCGGCGCTCCACGAGAGAGCGTCGACCGCCCGAAAGACTTAATCTTTGACCCCACAAAACGTGAGGGGGAGAGGTAATGTCATGTATGTAACCTTCATGTAACTGTAACCTTCATGTAACAACACTGCATACTATATACACCTAAGAAATGCACACCTTGACCACAGTGGGTGAACTTGTGGGAGACATTCCTCACCTGGTCTTTCAGGTATATAAAGGGGAAGCTCCACCCACCTTCATCACTTCTTGATGCTGTGAATAAAGGTCAGGTCACAGAGTGACTTTGTCTGCAGAAAGTGACTCGTGAGAATTTATAGTCGTGTGTAAGGACACAACATTAACTACAGTAAGTTGGTGTGAGTAAAAAATACTGATTTCTATCAGTAAAAATATCTACCGAAGGAATTTGGGAGTGTCAAACATGCTTAAAGTGCTTTCTGGGAATATAGGAACTGGAGGAATGTTCCTATTAATTTTACTTTTAGGTGCACGGCCCCTTTAAGGGGCTGCGCGGCCAATTCAGTTTTGCGCATGCGCAAAATTGAACATTGAAAAAGCCAGTCGGTCCCAGGCCGCGCAGCTTGGAGGGTTGAACAGGAGGAAGCCATTCAGCCCCTCGAGCCAGTTTGCCATTCAATTAGATCATGGCTTATCTGTATCTTAACACCATCGAACCGCTTTGCTTCCATAATGCTTAATACCCTTGGCTAACCAAAATACTGCTCTTTCTTTGGCTTTGAATCTATTTTTGTTTGATTTTTAAAAATTCATTGATGGGCAGTGGGTGTCGCTGGCAAGGCCAGCATTTATTGCCCATCCTTCATTGCCCTCAAGAAGGTGATGGTGAGCCACCTTCTTGAACCGCTGCAGTCCGTGTGGTGAAGGTACTCCCACATTGCTGTTAGGGAGGGCATTCCACGTTTTTGACCCAGCGACGATGAAGTAATGCTGTCTTATGTGGATGTAAAAGATCCCATGGCACTATTTCAAAGAAGAGCAGGGGAGTTCTACCCGGTGTCCTGTCCTATATTTATCCCTCAACCAACATCACAAAGTACAAATGATCTGGTCATATTTCCAAATCAGAATGGTGTGTGGCTTGGAGGGGAACGTGGAGGTGGTGGTGTTTCCATACACCTGCTGCCCTTGTTCTTTCAGGTGGTAGAGCTCGTGAGTTTGGGAGGAGCTGTCGAAAATTATATAATGTCTATAATTAATTGGGTCTTGGCATATTCTTTTCAGTGCAATTTGGAAGCTCTCCTGGGATGTTTCTGCTCATTTCCAATTCTCCAAGACCAAGACATTTTGAATTCATCCCATTTGCATTGCATAGAATTACATAAAATTTTACATCACAGAAACAGGCCAAACTGATCTATGCTGGTGTTAATGCCTTACACAAACTTCCTCCCACCCGCTTCATCTAACTCTTTCAATATATACTTCTATTCCTTTTTCCTTCATGTACTTTCCCGCATCTACTTATCTAGCTTCTTCTTAAATGTATCTATGCTATTCGCCTCAACCACCCCAAGTGGTAGTGAGTTCCACATTCTCACCACTCTCTGAATAAAGAAGTTTCTCCTGAATTCCCAATTGGATTTATCAATGAGTGTCTTATATTTATGGACCCTTAGTTTTTCCCCACAAGTGGAAATATTTTCATTGCAGGTGGATTCCAAGTACCCTCAGCAATGTTGAAGTGTCTAAGCATGTGCAAGTGCTTAAAAGTTGTGTTTAAAGCTTTGTGATTCTGTTCACTTTCCCCTGTCAGCAAAGCTCTGTGCCAGGCAGCATCATAAAAGCTGCATTATAGCCCTGTGCAGACTGACTGAGAACTCAATCACCGGGGAGCGTCGAGAGAGGCAGCGGCCTATAAAAGGCTCAGCAGTCCAGGGAGCGTCGAGAGAGGCGGGAGTCGAGAGAGGCAGCGGCCTATAAAAGGCTCAGCAGTCCGGGGAGCGCCGAGAGAGGCGGGAGTCGAGAGGGGCAGCGGCCTATAAAAGGCTCAGCAGTCCGGGGAGCATCGAGAGAGGCGGGAGTCGACAGAGGCAGCGGCCTATAAAAGGCTTAGCAGTCCGGGGAGCGTCGAGAGAGTCGAGAGTCGAGAGAGGCAGCGGCCTATAAAAGGCTCAGCAGTCCGGGGAGCGTCGAGAGAGGCAGCGGCCTATAAAAGGCTCAGCAGTCCGGGGAGCGTCGAGAGAGGCGGGAGTCGAGAGAGACAGCGGCCTATAAACGGCTCAGCAGTCCGGGGAGCGGCGGGAGTCGAGAGAGGCGGGAGTCGAGAGGGGCGTACTTGTGCAGCTCCAGCTGAGAGAAGTCAAAAAAGAAGTAGAAAGAAATCAAAAGGTGACATCACAGCCAACGTGGTAAGTGATTGGCTGCTGATTGGTGAGTAGTTTTTATTTTTCTTTATTAATCAGTAACTTTTAACATTGTTGTCGGCAATTTAAGTGTATCTAAGGGTTAAGTCATGGCAGGACAGCTCGGTCACGTGATATGCTCCTCCTGTACCATGTGGGAACACGGGGACAACACCAGTGTCCCTGACGACGACATGTGCGGGAAGTGTGTCCACCTCCGGCTACTGACGGTCCGCGTTGCGGAGTTGGAGCTGAAGGTGGATTCACTTTGGAGCATCCACGATGCTGAGAATGACGTGAGTATCACGTGTAGCGAGTTGGTCTTACCGCAGGAGAAGGGTCCACAGCCAGCGAGGGAATGGAAGACCAGCAGGAAGAGTAGTGCAAGGAAGGTAGTGCAGGGGTCCCCTGTGGTCATCCCACTGCAAAACAGATACACTGCTTTGAGTGCTGTTGAGGGGGATGACTCATCAGGAGCGGGCAGCAGCAGCCAAGTTCATGGCACCGTGGCTGGCTCTGTTGCACAGGAGGGCAGGAAAAAGAGTGGGCGAGCGATAGTGATAGGGGATTCAATACATCACAGAAACAGGCCAAACTGATCTATGCTGGTGTTAATGCCTTACACAAACTTCCTCCCACCCGCTTCATCTAACTCTTTCAATATATACTTCTATTCCTTTTTCCTTCATGTACTTTCCCGCATCTACTTATCTAGCTTCTTCTTAAATGTATCTATGCTATTCGCCTCAACCACCCCAAGTGGTAGTGAGTTCCACATTCTCACCACTCTCTGAATAAAGAAGTTTCTCCTGAATTCCCAATTGGATTTATCAATGAGTGTCTTATATTTATGGACCCTTAGTTTTTCCCCACAAGTGGAAATATTTTCATTGCAGGTGGATTCCAAGTACCCTCAGCAATGTTGAAGTGTCTAAGCATGTGCAAGTGCTTAAAAGTTGTGTTTAAAGCTTTGTGATTCTGTTCACTTTCCCCTGTCAGCAAAGCTCTGTGCCAGGCAGCATCATAAAAGCTGCATTATAGCCCTGTGCAGACTGACTGAGAACTCAATCACCGGGGAGCGTCGAGAGAGGCAGCGGCCTATAAAAGGCTCAGCAGTCCAGGGAGCGTCGAGAGAGGCGGGAGTCGAGAGAGGCAGCGGCCTATAAAAGGCTCAGCAGTCCGGGGAGCGCCGAGAGAGGCGGGAGTCGAGAGGGGCAGCGGCCTATAAAAGGCTCAGCAGTCCGGGCGGGGAGCATCGAGAGAGGCGGGAGTCGACAGAGGCAGCGGCCTATAAAAGGCTTAGCAGTCCGGGGAGCGTCGAGAGAGTCGAGAGTCGAGAGAGGCAGCGGCCTATAAAAGGCTCAGCAGTCCGGGGAGCGTCGAGAGAGGCAGCGGCCTATAAAAGGCTCAGCAGTCCGGGGAGCGTCGAGAGAGGCGGGAGTCGAGAGAGACAGCGGCCTATAAACGGCTCAGCAGTCCGGGGAGCGGCGGGAGTCGAGAGAGGCGGGAGTCGAGAGGGGCGTACTTGTGCAGCTCCAGCTGAGAGAAGTCAAAAAAGAAGTAGAAAGAAATCAAAAGGTGACGTCACAGCCAACGTGGTAAGTGATTGGCTGCTGATTGGTGAGTAGTTTTTATTTTTCTTTATTAATCAGTAACTTTTAACATTGTTGTCGGCAATTTAAGTGTATCTAAGGGTTAAGTCATGGCAGGACAGCTCGGTCACGTGATATGCTCCTCCTGTACCATGTGGGAACACGGGGACAACACCAGTGTCCCTGACGACGACATGTGCGGGAAGTGTGTCCACCTCCGGCTACTGACGGTCCGCGTTGCGGAGTTGGAGCTGAAGGTGGATTCACTTTGGAGCATCCACGATGCTGAGAATGACGTGAGTATCACGTGTAGCGAGTTGGTCTTACCGCAGGAGAAGGGTCCACAGCCAGCGAGGGAATGGAAGACCAGCAGGAAGAGTAGTGCAAGGAAGGTAGTGCAGGGGTCCCCTGTGGTCATCCCACTGCAAAACAGATACACTGCTTTGAGTGCTGTTGAGGGGGATGACTCATCAGGAGCGGGCAGCAGCAGCCAAGTTCATGGCACCGTGGCTGGCTCTGTTGCACAGGAGGGCAGGAAAAAGAGTGGGCGAGCGATAGTGATAGGGGATTCAATTGTAAGGGGAATAGATAGGCGTTTCTGCGGCCGCAACCGAGACTCCAGGATGGTATGTTGCCTCCCTGGTGCAAGGGTCAAGGATGTCTCGGAGCGGGTGGAGGACATTCTAAAAAGGGAGGGAGAACAGCCAGTTGTTGTGGTGCACGTTGGTACCAATGACATAGGTAAAAAAAGGGATGAGTTCCTACGAAATGAATTTAAGGAGCTAGGAGCTAAATTAAAAAGTAGGACCTCAAAAGTAGTAATCTCGGGATTGCTACCAGTGCCACGTGCTAGTCAGAGTAGGAATCGCAGGATAGCTCAGATGAATACGTGGCTTGAGCAATGGTGCAGCAGGGAGGGATTCAAATTCCTGGGGCATTGGAACCGGTTCTGGGGGAGGTGGGACCAGTACAATCCGGACGGTCTGCACCTGGGCAGAATCGGAACCAATTTCCTCGGGGGAGTGTTTGCTAGTGCTGTTGGGGAGGAGTTAAACTAATATGGCAGGGGGATGGGAACCAATGCAGGGAGATAGAGGGAAACAAAAAGGAGGCAAAAACAAAAGACAGAAAGGAGATGAGGAAAAGTGGAGGGCAGAGAAACCCAAGGCAAAGAACAAAAAGGGCCATTGTACAGCAAAATTCTAAAAGGACAGAGGGTGTTAAAAAAACAAGCCTAAAGGCTTTGTGTCTTAATGCAAGGAGTATCTGCAATAAGGTGGATGAATTAACTGTGCAAATAGATGTTAACAAATATGATGTGATTGGGATTACGGAGACGTGGCTCCAGGATGATCAGGGCTGGGAACTCAACATCCAGGGGTATTCAACATTCAGGAAGGATAGAATAAAAGGAAAAGGAGATGGGGTAGCATTGCTGGTTAAGGAGGAGATTAAGGCAATAGTTAGGAAGGACATTAGCTTGGATGATGTGAAATCTATATGGGTAGAGCTGCAGAACACCAAAGGGCAAAAAACGTTAGTGGGAGTTGTGTACAGACCTCCAAACAGTAGTAGTGATGTTGGGGAGGGCATCAAACATGAAATTAGGGGTGCGTGCAATAAAGGTGCAGCAGTTATAATGGGTGACTTTAATATGCACATAGATTGGGCTAACCAAACTGGAAGCAATACGGTGGAGGAGGATTTTCTGGAGTGCATAAGGGATGGTTTTTTAGACCAATATGTCGAGGAACCAACTAGGGGGGAGGCCATCTTAGACTGGGTGTTATGTAATGAGAGAGGATTAATTAGCAATCTCGTTGTGCGAGGCCCCTTGGGGAAGAGTGACCATAATATGGTGGAATTCTGCATTGGGATGGAGAATGAAACAGTTAATTCAGAGACCATGGTCCAGAACTTAAAGAAGGCTAACTTTGAAGGTATGAGGCGTGAATTGGCTGGGATGGATTGGCGAATGATACTTAAGGGGTTGACTGTGGATGGGCAATGGCAGACATTTAGAGACCGCATGGATGAACTACAACAATTGTACATTCCTGTCTGGCATAAAAATAAAAAAGGGAAGGTGGCTCAACCATGGCTATCGAGGGAAATCAGGGATAGTATTAAAGCCAAGGAAGTGGCATACAAATTGGCCAGAAATAGCAGCGAACCTGGGGACTGGGAGAAATTTAGAACTCAGCAGAGGAGGACAAAGGGTTTGATTAGGGCAGGGTAAATGGAGTATGAGAAGAAGCTTGCAGGGAACATTAAGACGGATTGCAAAAGTTTCTATAGATATGTAAAGAGAAAAAGGTTAGTAAAGACAAACGTAGGTCCCCTGCAGTCAGAATCAAGGGAAGTCATAACGGGGAACAAAGAAATGGTGGACCAATTGAACAAGTACTTTGGTTCGGTATTCACGAAGGAGGACACGAACAACCTTCCGGTTATAAAAGGGGTCGGGGGGTCTAGTAAGGAGGAGGAACTGAGGGAAATCCTTATTAGCCGGGAAATTGTGTTGGGGAAATTGATGGGATTGAAGGCCGATAAATCCCCAGGGCCTGATGGACTGCATCCCAGAGTACTTAAGGAGGTGGCCTTGGAAATAGTGGATGCGTTGACAGTCATTTTCCAACATTCCATTGACTCTGGATCAGTTCCTATGGAGTGGAGGGTAGCCAATGTAACCCCACTTTTTAAAAAAGGAGGGAGAGAGAAAACAGGGAATTATAGACCGGTCAGCCTGACATCGGTAGTGGATAAAATGATGGAATCAATTATTAAGGATGTCATAGCAGTGCATTTGGACAGAGGTGACATGATAGGTCCAAGTCAGCATGGATTTGTGAAAGGGAAATCATGCTTGACAAATCTTCTGGAATTTTTTGAGGATGTTTCCAGTAGAGTGGACAAGGGAGAACCAGTTGATGTGGTATATTTGGACTTTCAGAAGGCGTTCGACAAGGTCCCACACAAGAGATTGATGTGCAAAGTTAGAGCACATGGGATTGGGGGTAGTGTACTGACATGGATTGAGAACTGGTTGTCAGACAGGAAGCAAAGAGTAGGAGTAAATGGGTACTTTTCAGAATGGCAGGCAGTGACTCGTGGCGTACCGCAAGGTTCTGTGCTGGGGCCCCAGCTGTTTACACTGTACATTAATGATTTAGATGAGGGGATTAAATGTAGTATCTCCAAATTTGCGGATGACACTAAGTTGGGTGGCAGTGTGAGCTGCGAGGAGGATGCTGTGAGGCTGCAGAGTGACTTGGATAGGTTAGGTGAGTGGGCAAATGCATGGCAGATGAAGTATAATGTGGATAAATGTGAGGTTATCCACTTTGGTGGTAAAAACAGAGAGACAGACTATTATCTGAATGGTGACAGATTAGGAAAAGGGGAGGTGCAAAGAGACCTGGGTGTCATGGTACATCAGTCATTGAAGGTTGGCATGCAGGTGCAGCAGGCGGTTAAGAAAGCAAATGGCATGTTGGCCTTCATAGCAAGGGGATTTGAGTACAGGGGCAGGGAGGTGTTGCTACAGTTGTACAGGACATTGGTGAGGCCACACCTGGAGTATTGTGTACAGTTTTGGTCTCCTAACCTGAGGAAGGACATTCTTGCTATTGAGGGAGTGCAGCGAAGGTTCACCAGACTGATTCCCGGGATGGCGGGACTGACCTATCAAGAAAGATTGGATCAACTGGGCTTGTATTCACTGGAGTTCAGAAGAATGAGAGGGGATCTCATAGAAACATTTAAAATTCTGACGGGGTTAGACAGGTTAGATGCAGGAAGAATGTTCCCAATGTTGGGGAAGTCCAGAACCAGAGGTCACAGTCTAAGGATAAGGGGTAAGCCATTTAGGACCGAGATGCGGAGGAACTTCTTCACCCAGAGAGTGGTGAACCTGTGGAATTCTCTACCACAGAAAGTTGTTGAGGCCAATTCACTAAATATATTCAAAAAGGAGTTAGATGAGGTCCTTACTACTAGGGGGATCAAGGGGTATGGCGAGAAAGCAGGAATGGGGTACTGAAGTTGAATGTTCAGCCATGAACTCATTGAATGGTGGTGCAGGCTAGAAGGGCCGAATGGCCTACTCCTGCACCTATTTTCTATGTTTCTATGTTTCTAAAATGGCAGCTCGCAATACCCTGAGTGCAACCAGCGTTGTCGCTGTTGAGGCAAACCAATATTGCAGCGGGGACCTGAAGCAGGCATTAAGTCCCTTATTTGCATATGCATAGGGCCGAGCACCTGCTTCACGCATTGGTGAAGGATGCCTCTCGTTTACCCTTACACAGTAAAGGCGGGCGGCGCACTTCCAGTCGGATGTGTGATTGCACTTCCTGTCTGCCATTCTGGCCATATTGAGGCCACATAGTGCCTGAAAAACAGACGCTACGTAACCCAATTTCTAGGCCAAGAAGTTGAACGTCACATGTCTCGTCTGACTATATGTATATTTATGAAGAGAGATAGAGTGCTTAAAATTCTGTGTGAGGTGTTGAGTGGTGGTGTATTGAATGTTAGAATTTATAATGTATGCTTTTGTGAATGATGTGACAAGTAAGTCACTAAAGTGATACAGGTGCAGCATCGAATATCCGGAATTCTGGAATGTTCTGGAATCCGGACTCCAGGACAATCGTGGCAGGGTCGTCCTCAATCCGTAAAATGTTCCGGAATTCGGACCCACCGACCCTGCCGACCTCGGGGCCTCGCTGCTGCCCGACCTTGGGGCCTCCTCGCCGGTCCACCCAAACACCTCCTCGCCGCCCAAACATCTCCTCACCACCCAAACACCTCCGCACCGCCCAAACATCTCCTCGCCGCCCAAACACCTCCTCACCGCCCAAACACCTCCTCACCGCCCAAACACCTCCTCACCGCCCAAACACCTCCTCGCCGCCCAAACACCTCCTCCCGCCCAAACACCTCCTCACCGCCCAAACACCTCCTCCCGCCCAAACACCTCCTCACCGCCCAAACACCTCCTCCCCGCCCAAACACCTCCTCACCGCCCAAACACCTCCTCGCCGCCCAAACACCTCCTCGCCACCCACCTAAACACCTCCTCGCCATCCACCCAAACACCTCCTCGCCGCCCAAACACCTCCTCGCCACCCACCCAAACACCTCCTCCCCGCCCAAACACCTCCTCACTGCCCAAACACCTCCTCGCCGCCCAAACACCTCCTCACTGCCCAAACACTTCCTCGCCGCCCAAACACCTCCTCACCGCCCAAACACCACCGCGCCGCCCAAACACCTCCTCGCCACCCAAACATCTGCTCACCGCCCAAACACCTCCTCGCCGCCCAAACACCTCCTCACCGCCCAAACACCTCCTCGCCGCCCAAACACCTCCTCACTGCCCAAACACTTCCTCGCCGCACAAACACCTCCTCACCGCCCAAACACCTCCTCGCCACCCAAACATCTGCTCACCACCCAAACACCTCCTCGCCGCCAAACACCTCCTCGCCACCCAAACATCTGCTCACTGCCCAAACACCTCCTCGCCACCCAAACACCTCCTCGCCGCCCAAACATCTGCTCACCGCCCAAACAGCTCCTCACCGCCCAAACACCTCCTCACCGCCCAAACATCTCCTCACCGCCCAAACACCTCCTCACCGCCCAAACACCTCCTCACCGCCCAAACATCTCCTCACCGCCCAAACACCTCCTCACCGCCCAAACACCTCCTCGCCGCCCAAACACCTCCTCGCCACCCAAACACCTCCTCACCGCCCAAACACCTCCTCGCCACCCAAACACCTCCTCACCGCCCAAACATCTCCTCGCCACCCAAACACCTCCTCGCCACCCAAACATCTGCTCACCGCCCAAACACCTCCTCACCGCCCAAACATCTCCTCACCGCCCAAACATGTCCTCGCCGCCCAAACACCTCCTCGCCGCACAAACACCTCCTCGCCGCCCAAACACCTCCTCGCCGCCCAAACATCTGCTCAACGCCCAAACACCTCCTCACCGCCCAAACATGTCCTCGCCGCCCAAACACCTCCTCGCCGCACAAACACCTCCTCAACGCCCAAACACCTCCTCGCCACCCAAACATCTGCTCAACGCCCAAACACCTCCTCACCGCCCAAACATCTGCTCACCGCCCAAACACCTCCTCGCCGCCAAACACCTCCTCGCCACCCAAACATCTGCTCACCGCCCAAACACCTCCTCGCCACCCAAACACCTCCTCACCGCCCAAACATCTGCTCACCGCCCAAACACCTCCTCGCCACCCAAACACCTCCTCGCCACCCAAACATCTGCTCACCGCCCAAACACCTCCTCACCGCCCAAACATCTGCTCACCGCCCAAACACCTCCTCGCCACCCAAACACCTCCGCGCCACCCAAACACCTCCTCACCGCCCAAACATCTCCTCACCGCCCAAACACCTCCCTGCCGCCCAAACACCTCCTCGCCACCCAAACACCTCCTCACCGCCCAAACACCTCCTCACCGCCCAAACATCTCCTCACCGCCCAAACACCTCCTCGCCGCCCAAACACCTCCTCGCCACCCAAACACCTCCTCACCGCCCAAACACCTCCTCGCCACCCAAACACCTCCTCACCGCCCAAACATCTCCTCGCCACCCAAACACCTCCTCGCCACCCAAACATCTGCTCACCGCCCAAACACCTCCTCACCGCCCAAACATCTCCTCACCGCCCAAACATGTCCTCGCCGCCCAAACACCTCCTCGCCGCCCAAACACCTCCTCGCCGCCCAAACACCTCCTCTCCGCCCAAACACCTCCTCGCCGCCCAAACACCTCCCTGCCGCCCAAACACCTCCTCGCCACCCAAACACCTCCTCGCCACCCAAACACCTCCTCGCCACCCAAACATCTCCTCACCGCCCAAACATCTCCTCGCCACCCAAACACCTCCTCGCCGCCCAAACATCTGCTCACCGCCCAAACACCTCCTCACCGCCCAAACACCTCCTCGCCACCCAAACACCTCCTCACCGCCCAAACATCTCCTCACCGCCCAAACATGTCCTCGCCGCCCAAACACCTCCGCGCCGCCCAAACACCTCCGCGCCGACCAAACACCTCCTCGCCGCCCAAACACCTCCTCGCCGCCCAAATACCTCCTCTCCGCCCAAACACCTCCTCGCCGCCCAAACACCTCCTCGCCGCCCAAACACCTCTTCGCCACCCAAACCCCTCTTCGCCGCCCAAACACCTCCTCGCCACCCAAACACCTCCTCGCCGCCCAAACACCTCCTCGCCACCCAAACATCTCCTCGCCGCCCAAACACCTCCTCGCCGCCCAAACACCTCCTCGCCGCCCAAACACCTCGCCACCCAAACATCTCCTCACCGCCCAAACATCTGCTCACCGCCCAAACACCTCCTCGCCGCCCAAACACCTCCTCGCCGCCCAAACACCTCGCCACCCAAACATCTCCTCACCGCCCAAACATCTGCTCACCGCCCAAACACCTCCTCGCCACCCAAACACCTCCTCACCGCCCAAACAGCTCCTCCCCGCCCAAACACCTCCTCGCCGCCCAAACACCTGCTCGCCGCCCAAACACCTCCTCGCCGCCCAAAAACCTCCTCGCCGCCCAAACACCTCCTCGCCACCCAAACACCTCCTCACCGCCCAAACAGCTCCTCCCCGCCCAAACACCTCCTCGCCGCCCAAACACCTGCTCGCCGCCCAAACACCTCCTCGCCGCCCAAAAACCTCCTCGCCGCCCAAACACCTCCTCGCCACCCAAACACCTCCTCACCGCCCAAAAACCTCCTCGCCACCCAAACACCTCCTCACCGCCCAAACATCTCCTCGCCACCCAAACACCTCCTCGCCACCCAAACATCTGCTCACCGCCCAAACACCTCCTCACCGCCCAAACATCTCCTCACCGCCCAAACATGTCCTCGCCGCCCAAACACCTCCTCGCCGCACAAACACCTCCTCGCCGCCCAAACACCTCCTCGCCACCCAAACACCTCCTCAACGCCCAAACACCTCCTCGCCACCCAAACATCTGCTCAACGCCCAAACACCTCCTCACCGCCCAAACATCTGCTCACCGCCCAAACACCTCCTCGCCGCCAAACACCTCCTCGCCACCCAAACATCTGCTCACCGCCCAAACACCTCCTCGCCACCCAAACACCTCCTCACCGCCCAAACATCTGCTCACCGCCCAAACACCTCCTCGCCACCCAAACACCTCCTCGCCACCCAAACATCTGCTCACCGCCCAAACACCTCCTCGCCACCCAAACACCTCCTCACCGCCCAAACATCTCCTCACCGCCCAAACACCTCCCTGCCGCCCAAACACCTCCTCGCCACCCAAACACCTCCTCACCGCCCAAACACCTCCTCACCGCCCAAACATCTCCTCACCGCCCAAACACCTCCTCGCCGCCCAAACACCTCCTCGCCACCCAAACACCTCCTCACCGCCCAAACACCTCCTCGCCACCCAAACACCTCCTCACCGCCCAAACATCTCCTCGCCACCCAAACACCTCCTCGCCACCCAAACATCTGCTCACCGCCCAAACACCTCCTCACCGCCCAAACATCTCCTCACCGCCCAAACATGTCCTCGCCGCCCAAACACCTCCTCGCCGCCCAAACACCTCCTCGCCGCCCAAACACCTCCTCTCCGCCCAAACACCTCCTCGCCGCCCAAACACCTCCCTGCCGCCCAAACACCTCCTCGCCACCCAAACACCTCCTCGCCACCCAAACACCTCCTCGCCACCCAAACATCTCCTCACCGCCCAAACATCTCCTCGCCACCCAAACACCTCCTCGCCGCCCAAACATCTGCTCACCGCCCAAACACCTCCTCACCGCCCAAACACCTCCTCGCCACCCAAACACCTCCTCACCGCCCAAACATCTCCTCACCGCCCAAACATGTCCTCGCCGCCCAAACACCTCCGCGCCGCCCAAACACCTCCGCGCCGACCAAACACCTCCTCGCCGCCCAAACACCTCCTCGCCGCCCAAATACCTCCTCTCCGCCCAAACACCTCCTCGCCGCCCAAACACCTCCTCGCCGCCCAAACACCTCTTCGCCACCCAAACCCCTCTTCGCCGCCCAAACACCTCCTCGCCACCCAAACACCTCCTCGCCGCCCAAACACCTCCTCGCCACCCAAACATCTCCTCGCCGCCCAAACACCTCCTCGCCGCCCAAACACCTCCTCGCCGCCCAAACACCTCGCCACCCAAACATCTCCTCACCGCCCAAACATCTGCTCACCGCCCAAACACCTCCTCGCCGCCCAAACACCTCCTCGCCGCCCAAACACCTCCTCGCCACCCAAACACCTCCTCACCGCCCAAACACCTCCTCGCCGCCCAAACACCTCCTCGCCACCCAAACACCTCCTCGCCGCCCAAACACCTGCTCGCCGCCCAAACACCTCCTCGCTGCCCAAACATCTCCTCGTCGCCCAAAAACCTCCTCGCCGCCCAAATACCTCCTCACCGCCCAAACACCTCCTCGCCGCCCAAACACCTCCTCGCCACCCAAACACCTCCTCGCCGCCCAAACATCTGCTCACCGCCCAAACAGCTCCTCACCGCCCAAACACCTCCTCACCGCCCAAACATCTCCTCACCGCCCAAACATCTCCTCACCGCCCAAACAGCTCCTCACCGCCCAAACACCTCCTCACCGCCCAAACACCTCCTCACCGCCCAAACATCTCCTCACCGCCCAAACACCTCCTCACCGCCCAAACACCTCCTCGCCACCCAAACACCTCCTCGCCACCCAAACACCTCCTCGCCACCCAAACACCTCCTCAACGCCCAAACACCTCCTCACTGCCCAAACACCTGCTCGCCGCCCAAACACTTCCTCGCCGCCAAACACCTCCTCGCCACCCAAACATCTGCTCACCGCCCAAACACCTCCTCGCCACCCAAACACCTCCTCGCCACCCAAACATCTGCTCACCGCCCAAACACCTCCTCGCCACCCAAACACCTCCTCACCGCCCAAACATCTCCTCACCGCCCAAACACCTCCTCACCGCCCAAACACCTCCCTGCCGCCCAAACACCTCCTCGCCGCCCAAACACCTCCTCGCCACCCAAACATCTCCTCGCCACCCAAACACCTCCTCAACGCCCAAACACCTCCTCACCGCCCAAACATCTCCTCGCCGCCCAAACAGCTCCTCGCCACCCAAACACCTCCTCGCCACCCAAACATCTGCTCACCGCCCAAACACCTCCTCACCGCCCAAACACCTCCTCGCCACCCAAACACCTCCTCACCGCCCAAACATCTCCTCACCGCCCAAACATGTCCTCGCCGCCCAAACATGTCCTCGCCGCCCAAACACCTCCGCGCCGCCCAAACACCTCCGCGCCGACCAAACACCTCCTCGCCGCCCAAACACCTCCTCGCCGCCCAAACACCTCCTCTCCGCCCAAACACCTCCTCGCCGCCCAAACACCTCTTCGCCACCCAAACCCCTCTTCGCCTCCCAAACACCTCCTCGCCGCCCAAACACCTCCTCGCCGCCCAAACACCTCCTCGCCGCCCAAACACCTCGCCACCCAAACATCTCCTCACCGCCCAAACATCTGCTCACCGCCCAAACACCTCCTCGCCGCCCAAACACCTCCTCGCCGCCCAAACACCTCCTCGCCGCCCAAACACCTCCTCGCCTCCCAAACACCTCCTCACCGCCCAAACAGCTCCTCACCGCCCAAACACCTCCTCGCCGCCCAAACACCTCCTCGCCGCCCAAACACCTCCTCGCCGCCCAAACACCTCCGCGCCGCCCAAACACCTCCTCGCCGCCCAAACACATCCTCTCCGCCCAAACACCTCCTCACCGCCCACACACCTCCTCACCGCCCACACACCTCCTCGCCGCCCAAACACCTCCTCGCGGCCCAAACACCTCCTCGCCGCCCAAACACCTCCTCGCCGCCCAAACACCTCCTCGCCGCCCAAACACCTCCTCGCCGCCCAAACACATCCTCGCCGCCCAAACACCTCCTCTCCGCCCAAACACCTCCTCCCGCCCAAACACCTCCTCACCGCCCAAACACCTCCTCACCGCCCAAACACCTCCTCGCCGCCCAAACACCTCCTCGCCGCCCAAATCACCTCCTCGCCGCCCAAACATCTCCTCGCCGCCCAAACACCTCCTCTCCGCCCAAACACCTCCTCACCGCCCAAACACCTCCTCGCCGCCCAAACACCTCCTCGCCACCCACCCAAACACCTCCTCGCCACCCAAACACCTCCTCGCCACCCAAACACCTCCTCACCGCCCAAACACCTCCTCGCCACCCAAACATCTGCTCACCGCCCAAACACCTCCTCGCCACCCAAACACCTCCTCACCGCCCAAACATCTCCTCACTGCCCAAACACCTCCTCGCCACCCAAACATCTGCTCACCGCCCAAACACCTCCTCGCCACCCAAACATCTCCTCACCGCCCAAACAGCTCCTCACCGCCCAAACACCTCCTCGCCGCCCAAACACCTGCTCACCGCCCAAACACCTCCTCGCCACCCAAACACCTCCTCACCGCCCAAACACCTCCTCGCCACCCAAACATCTGCTCACCGCCCAAACACCTCCTCGCCACCCAAACACCTCCTCACCGCCCAAACAGCTCCTCACCGCCCAAACACCTCCTCGCCGCCCAAACATCTGCTCACCGCCCAAACACCTCCTCGCCACCCAAACACCTCCTCACCGCCCAAACAGCTCCTCACCGCCCAAACACCTCCTCGCCGCCCAAACACCTCCTCGTCGCACAAACACCACCTCGCCGCCCAAACACCTCCTCGCCGCCCAAACACCTCCGCGCCGCCCAAACACCTCCTCGCCGCCCAAACACATCCTCACCGCCCAAACACCTCCTCACCGCCCACACACCTCCTCACCGCCCACACACCTCCTCGCCGCCCAAACACCTCCTCGCGGCCCAAACACCTCCTCGCCGCCCAAACACCTCCTCGCCGCCCAAACACCTCCTCGCCGCCCAAACACCTCCTCGCCGCCCAAACACATCCTCGCCACCCAAACATCTCCTCGCCGCCCAAACACCTCCTCTCCGCCCAAACACCACCTCCCGCCCAAACACCTCCTCACCGCCCAAACACCTCCTCACCGCCCAAACACCTCCTCGCCGCCCAAACACCTCCTCGCCGCCCAAACACCTCCTCGCCGCCCAAACATCTCCTCGCCGCCCAAACACCTCCTCGCCGCCCAAAAACCTCCTCTCCGCCCAAACACCTCCTCGCCGCCCAAACACCTCCTCGCCGCCCAAACACCTCCTCGCCGCCCAAACATCTCCTCGCCGCCCAAATACCTCCTCGCCGCCCAAACACCTCCTCGCCGCCCAAACACCTCCTCGCCGCCCAAACACCTCCTCGCCGCCCAAACATCTCCTCGCCGCCCAAACACCTCCTCGCCGCCCAAACACCTCCTCGCCGCCCAAGCACCTCCTCGCCGCCCAAACATCTCCTCGCCGCCCAAACACCTCCTCGCCACCCAAACATCTCCTCACTGCCCAAACACCTCCTCGCCGCCCAAACACCTCCTCACCGCCCAAACACCTCCTCACCGCCCAAACACCTCCTCACCGCACAAACACCTCCTCGCCGCCCAAACATCTCCTCACCGCCCAAACACCTCCTCGCCACCCAAACATCTACTCACCGCCCAAACACCTCCTCGCCGCCAAACACGTCCTCGCCACCCAAACACCTCCTCACCGCCCAAACACCTCCTCGCCACCCAAACATCTGCTCACCGCCCAAACACCTCCTCGCCACCCAAACACCTCCTCACCGCCCAAACATCTCCTCACCGCCCAAACACCTCCTCGCCACCCAAACATCTGCTCACCGCCCAAACACCTCCTCGCCACCCAAACATCTCCTCACCGCCCAAACACCTCCTCTCCGCCCAAACACCTCCTCCCCGCCCAAACACCTCACCGCCCAAACACCTCCTCGCCGCCCAAACACCTCCTCGCCACCCACCTAAACACCTCCTCGCCATCCACCCAAACACCTCCTCGCCGCCCAAACACCTCCTCGCCACCCACCCAAACACCTCCTCGCCGCCCAAACACCTCCTCACCGCCCAAACACCTCCTCACTGCCCAAACACTTCCTCGCCGCCCAAACACCACCGCGCCGCCCAAACACCTCCTCACCGCCCAAACACCACCGCGCCGCCCAAACACCTCCTCACCGCCCAAACACCACCGCGCCGCCCAAACACCTCCTCACCGCCCAAACATCTCCTCAGCGCCCAAACACCTCCTCGCCGCCAAACACCTCCTCGCCACCCAAACATCTCCTCACCGCCCAAACACCTCCTCTCCGCCCAAACACCTCCTCCCCGCCCAAACACCTCACCGCCCAAACACCTCCTCGCCGCCCAAACACCTCCTCGCCACCCACCTAAACACCTCCTCGCCATCCACCCAAACACCTCCTCGCCGCCCAAACACCTCCTCGCCACCCACCCAAACACCTCCTCGCCGCCCAAACATCTCCTCAGCGCCCAAACACCTCCTCGCCGCCAAACACCTCCTCGCCACCCAAACATCTGCTCACCGCCCAAACACCTCCTCACCACCCAAACACCTCCTCACCGCCCAAACATCTCCTCACCGCCCAAACACCTCCTCACCGCCCAAACACCTCCCTGCCGCCCAAACACCTCCTCGCCACCCAAACACCTCCTCGCCACCCAAACACCTCCTCACCACTCAAACACCTCCTCAACGCCCAAACACCTCCTCACCGCCCAAACATCTCCTCACTGCCCAAACACCTCCTCGCCACCCAAACACCTCCTCACCGCCCAAACATCTCCTCACCGCCCAAACATGTCCTCGCCGCCCAAACACCTCCGCGCCGCCCAAACACCTCCGCGCCGACCAAACACCTCCTCGCCGCCCAAACACCTCCTCGCCGCCCAAACACCTCCTCTCCACCCAAACACCTCCTCTCCGCCCAAACACCTCCTCGCTGCTCAAACACCTCTTCGCCGCCCAAACACCTCCTCGCCGCCCAAACACCTCCTCGCCGCCCAAACACCTCCTCGCCGCCCAAACACCTCGCCGCCCAAACATCTCCTCACCGCCCAAACATCTGCTCACCGCCCAAACACCTCCTCGCCGCCCAAACACCTGCTCGCCGCCCAAACATCTCCTCGCCGCCCAAACATCTCCTCGTCGCCCAAACACCTCCTCTCCGCCCAAACACCTCCTCACCGCCCACACACCTCCTCACCGCCCACACACCTCCTCGCCGCCCAAACACCTCCTCGCGGCCCAAACACCTCCTCGCCGCCCAAACACCTCCTCGCCGCCCAAACACCTCCTCGCCGCCCAAACACCTCCTCGCCGCCCAAACACATCCTCGCCGCCCAAACACCTCCTCTCCGCCCAAACACCTCCTCACCGCCCAAACACCTCCTCACCTCCCAAACACCTCCTCGCCACCCAAACATCTCCTCGCCGCCCAAACACCTCCTCGCCGCCCAAACACCTCCTCGCCACCCAAACACCTCCTCACCGCCCAAACACCTCCTCGCCGCCCAAACACCTCCTCGCCACCCAAACACCTCCTCACCGCCCAAACACCTCCTCACTGCCCAAACACCTCCTCGCCACCCAAACACCTCCTCACCGCCCAAACACTTCCGCGCCGCCCAAACATCTCCTCACCGCCCAAACATCTCCTCACCGCCCAAACACCTCCTCGCCGCCAAACACGTCCTCGCCACCCTAACAGCTCCTCACCGCCCAAACATCTCCTCACCGCCCAAACACCTCCTCGCCACCCAAACATCTGCTCACCGCCCAAACACCTCCTCGCCACCCAAACACCTCCTCCCCGCCCAAACACCTCCTCACCGCCCAAACACCTCCTCGCCGCCCAAACACCTCCTCGCCACCCACCTAAACACCTCCTCGCCATCCACCCAAACACCTCCTCGCCGCCCAAACACCTCCTTGCCACCCACCCAAACACCTCCTCGCCGCCCAAACACCTCCTCACCGCCCAAACACCACCGCGCCGCCCAAACACCTCCTCACCGCCCAAACATCTCCTCACCGCCCAAACACCTCCTCGCCACCCAAACATCTGCTCACCGCACAAACACCTCCTCGCCGCCAAACACCTCCTCGCCACCCAAACATCTGCTCACCGCCCAAACACCTCCTCACCGCCCAAACATCTCCTCACCGCCCAAACACCTCCTCACCGCCCAAACACCTCCCTGCCGCCCAAACACCTCCTCGCCACCCAAACACCTCCTCGCCACCCAAACACCTCCTCAACGCCCAAACACCTCCTCACCGCCCAAACATCTGCTCACCGCCCAAACACCTTCTCGCCGCCAAACACCTCCTCGCCACCCAAACATCTGCTCACCGCCCAAACACCTCCTCGCCACCCAAACACCTCCTCGCCACCCAAACACCTCCTCAACGCCCAAACACCTCCTCACCGCCCAAACATCTCCTCGCCACCCAAACACCTCCTCACCGCCCAAACACCTCCGCGCCGCCCAAACATCTCCTCACCGCCCAAACATCTCCTCACCGCCCAAACACCTCCTCACCGCCCAAACACCTCCTCACCGCCCAAACATCTCCTCGCCACCCAAACATCTACTCACCGCCCAAACACCTCCTCGCCGCCAAACACGTCCTCGCCACCCAAACACCTCCTCTCCGCCCAAACACCTCCTCGCCACCCAAACATCTGCTCACCGCCCAAACACCTCCTCGCCACCCAAACACCTCCTCACCGCCCAAACATCTCCTCACCGCCCAAACACCTCCTCGCCACCCAAACATCTGCTCACCGCCCAAACACCTCCTCGCCGCCCAAACATCTCCTCACCGCCCAAACACCTCCTCACCGCCCAAACACCTCCTCTCCGCCCAAACACCTCCTCGCCGCCCAAACACCTCCTCGCCGCCCAAACACCTCCTCCCCGCCCAAACACCTCCTCACCGCCCAAACATCTCCTCGCCGCCCAAACACCTCCTCGCCGCCCAAACACCTCCTCCCCGCCCAAACACCTCCTCACCGCCCAAACACCTCCTCGCCGCCCAAACACCTCCTCGCCACCCACCTAAACACCTCCTTGCCATCCACCCAAACACCTCCTCGCCGCCCAAACACCTCCTCGCCACCCACCCAAACACCTCCTCGCCGCCCAAACACCTCCTCGCCGCTCAAACACCTCTTCGCCGCCCAAACACCTCCTCGCCGCCCAAACACCTCCTCGCCGCCCAAACACCTCTTCGCCACCCAAACCCCTCTTCGCCGCCCAAACACCTCCTCGCCGCCCAAACACCTCCTCGCCGCCCAAACACCTCCTCGCTGCCCAAACACCTCGCCGCCCAAACATCTCCTCACCGCCCAAACATCTGCTCACCGCCCAAACACCTCCTCGCCGCCCAAACACCTCCTCGCCGCCCAAACACCTCCTCGCCGCCCAAACACCTCCTCGCCACCCAAACACCTCCTCGCCGCCCAAACACCTCGCCGCCCAAACATCTGCTCACCGCCCAAACACCTTCTCGCCGCCAAACACCTCCTCGCCACCCAAACATCTGCTCGCCGCCCAAACACCTCCTCGCCACCCAAACACCTCCTCACCGCCCAAACATCTCCTCGCCACCCAAACACCTCCTCACCGCCCAAACACCTCCTCACCGCCCAAACATCTCCTCGCCACCCAAACACCTCCTCACCGCCCAAACATCTCCTCGCCACCCAAACATCTACTCACCGCCCAAACACCTCCTCGCCGCCAAACACGTCCTCGCTACCCAAACACCTCCTCGCCGCCCAAACACCTCCTCGCCACCCAAACATCTGCTCACCGCCCAAACACCTCCTCGCCACCCAAACACCTCCTCACCGCCCAAACATCTCCTCACCGCCCAAACACCTCCTCGCCACCCAAACATCTGCTCACCGCCCAAACACCTCCTCGCCGCCCAAACATCTCCTCACCGCCCAAACACCTCCTCTCCGCCCAAACACCTCCTCGCCGCCCAAACACCTCCTCGCCGCCCAAACACCTCCTCCCCGCCCAAACACCTCCTCACCGCCCAAACACCTCCTCGCCGCCCAAACACCTCCTCGCCACCCACCTAAACACCTCCTCGCCATCCACCCAAACACCTCCTCGCCGCCCAAACACCTCCTCGCCACCCACCCAAACACCTCCTCGCCGCCCAAACACCTCCTCGCCGCTCAAACACCTCTTCGCCGCCCAAACACCTCCTCGCCGCCCAAACACCTCCTCGCCGCCCAAACACCTCTTCGCCGCCCAAACACCTCCTCGCCGCCCAAACACCTCCTCGCCGCCCAAACACCTCCTCGCCGCCCAAACACCTCCTCGCTGCCCAAACACCTCGCCGCCCAAACATCTCCTCACCGCCCAAACATCTGCTCGCCGCCCAAACACCTCCTCGCCGCCCAAACACCTCCTCGCCGCCCAAACACCTCCTCGCCGCCCAAACACCTCCTCGCCACCCAAACACCTCCTCGCCGCCCAAACACCTCGCCGCCCAAACATCTCCTCACCGCCCAAACATCTGCTCACCGCCCAAACACCTCCTCGCTGCCCAAACACCTCCTCGCCGCCCAAACACCTCCTCGCCGCCCAAACACCTCCTCGCCACCCAAACACCTCCTCACCGCCCAAACAGCTCCTCACCGCCCAAACACCTCCTCGCCGCCCAAACACCTGCTCGCCGCCCAAACATCTCCTCGCCGCCCAAACATCTCCTCGTCGCCCAAATACCTCCTCGCCGCCCAAATACCTCCTCACCGCCCAAACACCTCCTCGCCGCCCAAACACCTCCTCGCCGCCCAAACACCTCCTCGTCGCACAAACACCACCTCGCCGCCCAAACACCTCCTCGCCGCCCAAACACCTCCTCGCCGCCCAAACATCTGCTCACTGCCCAAACACCTCCTCACCGCCCAAACATCTCCTCACCGCCCAAACATCTGCTCACCGCCCAAACACCTCCTCACCGCCCAAACACCTCCGCGCCGCCCAAACACCTCCTCGCCGCCCAAACACATCCTCTCCGCCCAAACACCTCCTCACCGCCCACACACCTCCTCACCGCCCACACACCTCCTCGCCGCCCAAACACCTCCTCGTGGCACAAACACCTCCTCGCCGCCCAAACACCTCCTCACCGCCCAAACACCTCCTCGCCACCCAAACACCTCCTCACCGCCCAAACATCTCCTCACCGCCCAAACACCTCCTCACCGCCCAAACACCTCCCTGCCGCCCAAACACCTCCTCGCCGCCCAAACACCTCCTCGCCACCCAAACACCTCCTCGCCACCCAAACACCTCCTCCACGCCCAAACACCTCCTCACCGCCCAAACATCTCCTCGCCACCCAAACACCTCCTCACCGCCCAAACACCTCCGCGCCGCCCAAACATCTCCTCACCGCCCAAACATCTCCTCACCGCCCAAACACCTCCTCACCGCCCAAACACCTCCTCACCGCCCAAACATCTCCTCGCCACCCAAACATCTACTCACCGCCCAAACACCTCCTCGCCGCCAAACACGTCCTCGCCACCCAAACACCTCCTCACCGCCCAAACACCTCCTCGCCACCCAAACATCTGCTCACCGCCCAAACACCTCCTCGCCACCCAAACACCTCCTCACCGCCCAAACATCTCCTCACCGCCCAAACACCTCCTCGCCACCCAAACATCTGCTCACCGCCCAAACACCTCCTCGCCGCCCAAACATCTCCTCACCGCCCAAACACCTCCTCTCCGCCCAAACACCTCCTCACCGCCCAAACACTTCCTCACCGCCCAAACACCTCCTCGCCGCCCAAACACCTCCTCGCCGCCCAAACACCTCCTCCCCGCCCAAACACCTCCTCACCGCCCAAACACCTCCTCGCCGCCCAAACACCTCCTCGCCACCCACCTAAACACCTCCTCGCCATCCACCCAAACACCTCCTCGCCGCCCAAACACCTCCTCGCCACCCACCCAAACACCTCCTCGCCGCCCAAACACCTCCTCGCCGCTCAAACACCTCTTCGCCGCCCAAACACCTCCTCGCCGCCCAAACACCTCCTCGCCGCCCAAACACCTCTTCGCCGCCCAAACACCTCCTCGCCGCCCAAACACCTCCTCGCCGCCCAAACACCTCCTCGCCGCCCAAACACCTCCTCGCTGCCCAAACACCTCGCCGCCCAAACATCTCCTCACCGCCCAAACATCTGCTCACCGCCCAAACACCTCCTCGCCGCCCAAACACCTCCTCGCCGCCCAAACACCTCCTCGCCGCCCAAACACCTCCTCGCCACCCAAACACCTCCTCGCCGCCCAAACACCTCGCCGCCCAAACATCTCCTCACCGCCCAAACACCTCCTCGCCGCCCAAACACCTCCTCGCCGCCCAAACACCTCCTCGTCGCACAAACACCACCTCGCCGCCCAAACACCTCCTCGCCGCCCAAACACCTCCTCGCCGCCCAAACATCTGCTCGCCGCCCAAACACCTCCTCACCGCCCAAACATCTCCTCACCGCCCAAACATATGCTCACCGCCCAAACACCTCCTCACCGCCCAAACACCTCCGCGCCGCCCAAACACCTCCTCGCCGCCCAAACACATCCTCTCCGCCCAAACACCTCCTCACCGCCCACACACCTCCTCACCGCCCACACACCTCCTCGCCGCCCAAACACCTCCTCGCGGCACAAACACCTCCTCGCCGCCCAAACACCTCCTCGCCGCCCAAACACCTCCTCGCCGCCCAAACACCTCCTCGCCGCCCAAACACCTCCTCTCCGCCCAAACACCTCCTCCCGCCCAAACACCTCCTCCCGCCCAAACACCTCCTCCCGCCCAAACACCTCCTCACCACCCAAACACCTCCTCGCCGCCCAAACACCTCCTCTCCGCCCAAACACCTCCTCCCGCCCAAACACCTCCTCGCCGCCCAAAAACCTCCTCTCCGCCCAAACACCTCCTCACCGCCCAAACACCTCCTCGCCGCCCAAACACCTCCTCGCCACCCACCCAAACACCTCCTCGCCACCCAAACACCTCCTCGCCACCCAAACACCTCCTCACTGCCCAAACACCTCCTCGCCACCCAAACACCTCCTCACCGCCCAAACACTTCCTCGCAGCCCAAACACCTCCTCGCCGCCCAAACACCTCCTCGCCACCCACCCAAACACCTCCTCGCCACCCAAGCACCTCCTCACCGCCCAAACACCTCCTCACTGCCCAAACACCTCCTCGCCACCCAAACACCTCCTCACCGCCCAAACACCTCCGCGCCGCCCAAACATCTCCTCACCGCCCAAACATCTCCTCACCGCCCAAACACCTCCTCGCCACCCAAACATCTACTCACCGCCCAAACACCTCCTCGCCGCCAAACACGTCCTCGCCACCCAAACAGCTCCTCACCGCCCAAACACCTCCTCGCCACCCAAACATCTGCTCACCGCCCAAACACCTCCTCGCCACCCAAACACCTCCTCGCCACCCAAACATCTGCTCACCGCCCAAACACCTCCTCGCCACCCAAACATCTCCTCACCGCCCAAACACCTCCTCTCCGCCCAAACACCTCCTCACCGCCCAAACACCTCCTCGCCGCCCAAACACCTCCTCCCCGCCCAAACACCTCCTCACCGCCCAAACACCTCCTTGCCGCCCAAACACCTCCTCGCCAGCCACCTAAACACCTCCTCGCCATCCACCCAAACACCTCCTCGCCGCCCAAACACCTCCTCGCCACCCACCCAAACACCTCCTCGCCGCCCAAACACCTCCTCACCGCCCAAACACCTCCTCACTGCCCAAACACCTCCTCGCCGCCCAAACACCTCCTCACTGCCCAAACACTTCCTCGCCGCCCAAACACCTCCTCACCGCCCAAACACCACCGCGCCGCCCAAACACCTCCTCACGGCCCAAACATCTCCTCACCGCCCAAACACCTCCTCGCCACCCAAACATCTGCTCACCGCCCAAACACCTCCTCGCCGCCAAACACCTCCTCGCCACCCAAACATCTGCTCACCGCCCAAACACCTCCTCGCCACCCAAACACCTCCTCACCGCCCAAACATCTCCTCACCGCCCAAACACCTCCTCACCGCCCAAACACCTCCCTGCCACCCAAACACCTCCTCGCCACCCAAACACCTCCTCGCCACCCAAACACCTCCTCGCCACCCAAACACCTCCTCAACGCCCAAACACCTCCTCACCGCCCAAACATCTGCTCACCGCCCAAACACCTCCTCGCCGCCAAACACCACCTTGCCACCCAAACATCTGCTCACCGCCCAAACACCTCCTCGCCACCCAAACACCTCCTCGCCACCCAAACATCTGCTCACCGCCCAAACACCTCCTCGCCACCCAAACACCTCCTCACCGCCCAAACATCTCCTCACCGCCCAAACACCTCCTCACCGCCCAAACACCTCCCTGCCGCCCAAACACCTCCTCGCCGCCCAAACACCTCCTCGCCACCCAAACACCTCCTCGCCACCCAAACACCTCCTCAACGCCCAAACACCTCCTCACCGCCCAAACATCTCCTCGCCACCCAAACACCTCCTCACCGCCCAAACACCTCTGCACCGCCCAAACACCTCCTCGCCGCCCAAACACCTCCTCGCCGCCCAAACATCTGCTCTCCGCCCAAACACCTCCTCGCCGCCCAAACACCTCCTCGCTGCCCAAACACCTCGCCGCCCAAACATCTCCTCACCGCCCAAACATCTGCTCACCGCCCAAACACCTCCTCGCCGCCCAAACACCTCCTCGCCGCCCAAACACCTCCTCGCCGCCCAAACACCTCCTCGCCACCCAAACACCTCCTCGCTGCCCAAACACCTCGCCGCCCAAACATCTCCTCACCGCCCAAACATCTGCTCACCGCCCAAACACCTCCTCGCTGCCCAAACACCTCCTCGCCGCCCAAACACCTCCTCGCCGCCCAAACACCTCCTCGCCACCCAAACACCTCCTCGCCACCCAAACACCTCCTCAACGCCCAAACACCTCCTCACCGCCCAAACATCTCCTCGCCACCCAAACACCTCCTCACCGCCCAAACACCTCCTCACCGCCCAAACATCTCCTCGCCACCCAAACACCTCCTCACCGCCCAAACATCTCCTCGCCACCCAAACATCTACTCACCGCCCAAACACCTCCTCGCCGCCAAACACGTCCTCGCCACCCAAACACCTCCTCACCGCCCAAACACCTCCTCGCCGCCCAAACATCTGCTCACCGCCCAAACACCTCCTCGCCACCCAAACACCTCCTCACCGCCCAAACATCTCCTCACCGCCCAAACACCTCCTCGCCACCCAAACATCTGCTCACCGCCCAAACACCTCCTCGCCGCCCAAACATCTCCTCACCGCCCAAACACCTCCTCTCCGCCCAAACACCTCCTCGCCGCCCAAACACCTCCTCGCCGCCCAAACACCTCCTCCCCGCCCAAACACCTCCTCACCGCCCAAACACCTCCTCGCCGCCCAAACACCACCTCGCCACCCACCCAAACACCTCCTCGCCGCCCAAACACCTCCTCGCCGCTCAAACACCTCTTCGCCGCCCAAACACCTCCTCGCCGCCCAAACACCTCCTCGCCGCCCAAACACCTCTTCGCCGCCCAAACACCTCCTCGCCGCCCAAACACCTCCTCGCCGCCCAAACACCTCCTCGCCGCCCAAACACCTCCTCGCTGCCCAAACACCTCGCCGCCCAAACATCTCCTCACCGCCCAAACATCTGCTCGCCGCCCAAACACCTCCTCGCCGCCCAAACACCTCCTCGCCGCCCAAACACCTCCTCGCCGCCCAAACACCTCCTCGCCTCCCAAACACCTCCTCGCCGCCCAAACACCTCGCCGCCCAAACATCTCCTCACCGCCCAAACATCTGCTCACCGCCCAAACACCTCCTCGCTGCCCAAACACCTCCTCGCCGCCCAAACACCTCCTCGCCGCCCAAACACCTCCTCGCCACCCAAACACCTCCTCACCGCCCAAACAGCTCCTCACCGCCCAAACACCTCCTCGCCGCCCAAACACCTGCTCGCCGCCCAAACATCTCCTCGCCGCCCAAACATCTCCTCGTCGCCCAAACACCTCCTCGCCGCCCAAATACCTCCTCACCGCCCAAACACCTCCTCGCCGCCCAAACACCTCCTCGCCGCCCAAACACCTCCTCGTCGCACAAACACCACCTCGCCGCCCAAACACCTCCTCGCCGCCCAAACACCTCCTCGCCGCCCAAACATCTGCTCACCGCCCAAACACCTCCTCACCGCCCAAACATCTCCTCACCGCCCAAACATCTGCTCACCGCCCAAACACCTCCTCACCGCCCAAACACCTCCGCGCCGCCCAAACACCTCCTCGCCGCCCAAACACATCCTCTCCGCCCAAACACCTCCTCACCGCCCACACACCACCTCACCGCCCACACACCTCCTCGCCGCCCAAACACCTCCTCGTGGCACAAACACCTCCTCGCCGCCCAAACACCTCCTCGCCGCCCAAACACCTCCTCGCCGCCCAAACATCTGCTCACCGCCCAAACACCTCCTCGCCACCCAAACACCTCCTCACCGCCCAAACATCTCCTCACCGCCCAAACACCTCCTCACCGCCCAAACACCTCCCTGCCGCCCAAACACCTCCTCGCCGCCCAAACACCTCCTCGCCACCCAAACACCTCCTCGCCACCCAAACACCTCCTCAACGCCCAAACACCTCCTCACCGCCCAAACATCTCCTCGCCACCCAAACACCTCCTCACCGCCCAAACACCTCCGCGCCGCCCAAACATCTCCTCACCGCCCAAACATCTCCTCACCGCCCAAACACCTCCTCACCGCCCAAACACCTCCTCACCGCCCAAACATCTCCACGCCACCCAAACATCTACTCACCGCCCAAACACCTCCTCGCCGCCAAACACGTCCTCGCCACCCAAACACCTCCTCACCGCCCAAACACCTCCTCGCCACCCAAACATCTGCTCACCGCCCAAACACCTCCTCGCCACCCAAACACCTCCTCACCGCCCAAACATCTCCTCACCGCCCAAACACCTCCTCGCCACCCAAACATCTGCTCACCGCCCAAACACCTCCTCGCCGCCCAAACATCTCCTCACCGCCCAAACACCTCCTCTCCGCCCAAACACCTCCTCACCGCCCAAACACTTCCTCACCGCCCAAACACCTCCTCGCCGCCCAAACACCTCCTCGCCGCCCAAACACCTCCTCCCCGCCCAAACACCTCCTCACCGCCCAAACACCTCCTCGCCGCCCAAACACCTCCTCGCCACCCACCTAAACACCTCCTCGCCATCCACCCAAACACCTCCTCGCCGCCCAAACACCTCCTCGCCACCCACCCAAACACCTCCTCGCCGCCCAAACACCTCCTCGCCGCTCAAACACCTCTTCGCCGCCCAAACACCTCCTCGCCGCCCAAACACCTCCTCGCCGCCCAAACACCTCTTCGCCGCCCAAACACCTCCTCGCCGCCCAAACACCTCCTCGCCGCCCAAACACCTCCTCGCCGCCCAAACACCTCCTCGCTGCCCAAACACCTCGCCGCCCAAACATCTCCTCACCGCCCAAACATCTGCTCACCGCCCAAACACCTCCTCGCCGCCCAAACACCTCCTCGCCGCCCAAACACCTCCTCGCCGCCCAAACACCTCCTCGCCACCCAAACACCTCCTCGCCGCCCAAACACCTCGCCGCCCAAACATCTCCTCACCGCCCAAACATCTGCTCACCGCCCAAACACCGCCTCGCTGCCCAAACACCTCCTCGCCGCCCAAACACCTCCTCGCCGCCCAAACACCTCCTCGCCACCCAAACACCTCCTCACCGCCCAAACAGCTCCTCACCGCCCAAACACCTCCTCGCCGCCCAAACACCTGCTCGCCGCCCAAACATCTCCACGCCGCCCAAACATCTCCTCGTCGCCCAAACACCTCCTCGCCGCCCAAACACCTCCTCGCCGCCCAAACACCTCCTCGCCGCCCAAACACCTCCTCGTCGCACAAACACCACCTCGCCGCCCAAACACCTCCTCGCCGCCCAAACACCTCCTCGCCGCCCAAACATCTGCTCACCGCCCAAACACCTCCTCACCGCCCAAACATCTCCTCACCGCCCAAACATATGCTCACCGCCCAAACACCTCCTCACCGCCCAAACACCTCCGCGCCGCCCAAACACCTCCTCGCCGCCCAAACACATCCTCTCCGCCCAAACACCTCCTCACCGCCCACACACCTCCTCACCGCCCACACACCTCCTCGCCGCCCAAACACCTCCTCGCGGCACAAACACCTCCTCGCCGCCCAAACACCTCCTCGCCGCCCAAACACCTCCTCGCCGCCCAAACACCTCCTCGCCGCCCAAACACCTCCTCTCCGCCCAAACACCTCCTCCCACCCAAACACCTCCTCCCGCCCAAACACCTCCTCCCGCCCAAACACCTCCTCACCACCCAAACACCTCCTCGCCGCCCAAACACCTCCTCTCCGCCCAAACACCTCCTCCCGCCCAAACACCTCCTCGCCGCCCAAAAACCTCCTCTCCGCCCAAACACCTCCTCACCGCCCAAACACCTCCTCGCCGCCCAAACACCTCCTCGCCACCCACCCAAACACCTCCTCGCCACCCAAACACCTCCTCGCCACCCAAACACCTCCTCACTGCCCAAACACCTCCTCGCCACCCAAACACCTCCTCACCGCCCAAACACTTCCTCGCAGCCCAAACACCTCCTCGCCGCCCAAACACCTCCTCGCCACCCACCCAAACACCTCCTCGCCACCCAAACACCTCCTCACCGCCCAAACACCTCCTCACTGCCCAAACACCTCCTCGCCACCCAAACACCTCCTCACCGCCCAAACACCTCCGCGCCGCCCAAACATCTCCTCACCGCCCAAACATCTCCTCACCGCCCAAACACCTCCTCGCCACCCAAACATCTACTCACCGCCCAAACACCTCCTCGCCGCCAAACACGTCCTCGCCACCCAAACAGCTCCTCACCGCCCAAACACCTCCTCGCCACCCAAACATCTGCTCACCGCCCAAACACCTCCTCGCCACCCAAACACCTCCTCGCCACCCAAACATCTGCTCACCGCCCAAACACCTCCTCGCCACCCAAACATCTCCTCACCGCCCAAACACCTCCTCTCCGCCCAAACACCTCCTCACCGCCCAAACACCTCCTCGCCGCCCAAACACCTCCTCCCCGCCCAAACACCTCCTCACCGCCCAAACACCTCCTTGCCGCCCAAACACCTCCTCGCCACCCACCTAAACACCTCCTCGCCATCCACCCAAACACCTCCTCGCCGCCCAAACACCTCCTCGCCACCCACCCAAACACCTCCTCGCCGCCCAAACACCTCCTCACCGCCCAAACACCTCCTCACTGCCCAAACACCTCCTCGCCGCCCAAACACCTCCTCACTGCCCAAACACTTCCTCGCCGCCCAAACACCTCCTCACCGCCCAAACACCACCGCGCCGCACAAACACCTCCTCACCGCCCAAACATCTCCTCACCGCCCAAACACCTCCTCGCCACCCAAACATCTGCTCACCGCCCAAACACCTCCTCGCCGCCAAACACCTCCTCGCCACCCAAACATCTGCTCACCGCCCAAACACCTCCTCGCCACCCAAACACCTCCTCACCGCCCAAACATCTCCTCACCGCCCAAACACCTCCTCACCGCCCAAACACCTCCCTGCCACCCAAACACCTCCTCGCCACCCAAACACCTCCTCGCCACCCAAACACCTCCCCGCCACCCAAACACCTCCTCAACGCCCAAACACCTCCTCACCGCCCAAACATCTGCTCACCGCCCAAACACTTCCTCGCCGCCAAACACCACCTTGCCACCCAAACATCTGCTCACCGCCCAAACATCTCCTCGCCACCCAAACACCTCCTCGCCACCCAAACATCTGCTCACCGCCCAAACACCTCCTCGCCACCCAAACACCTCCTCACCGCCCAAACATCTCCTCACCGCCCAAACACCTCCTCACCGCCCAAACACCTCCCTGCCGCCCAAACACCTCCTCGCCGCCCAAACACCTCCTCGCCACCCAAACACCTCCTCGCCACCCAAACACCTCCTCAACACCCAAACACCTCCTCACCGCCCAAACATCTCCTCGCCACCCAAACACCTCCTCACCGCCCAAACACCTCTGCACCGCCCAAACACCTCCTCGCCGCCCAAACACCTCCTCGCCGCCCAAACACCTCCTCGCTGCCCAAACACCTCGCCGCCCAAACATCTCCTCACCGCCCAAACATCTGCTCACCGCCCAAACACCTCCTCGCCGCCCAAACACCTCCTCGCCGCCCAAACACCTCCTCGCCGCCCAAACACCTCCTCGCCACCCAAACACCTCCTCGCTGCCCAAACACCTCGCCGCCCAAACATCTCCTCACCGCCCAAACATCTGCTCACCGCCCAAACACCTCCTCGCTGCCCAAACACCTCCTCGCCGCCCAAACACCTCCTCGCCGCCCAAACACCTCCTCGCCACCCAAACACCTCCTCACCGCCCAAACAGCTCCTCACCGCCCAAACACCTCCTCGCCGCCCAAACATCTCCTCGCCGCCCAAACACCTCCTCGCAGCCCAAACACCTCCTCGCCACCCAAACACCTCCTCACCGCCCAAACAGCTCCTCGCCGCCCAAACACCTCCTCACCGCCCAAACACCTGCTCGCCGCCCAAACATCTCCTCGCCGCCCAAACATCTCCTCGTCGCCCAAACACCTCCTCGCCGCCCAAATACCTCCTCGCCGCCCAAACACCTCCTCGCCGCCCAAACACCTCCTCGCCGCCCAAACACCTCCTCGTCGCACAAACACCACCTCGCCGCCCAAACACCTCCTCGCCGCCCAAACACCTCCTCGCCGCCCAAACATCTGCTCACCGCCCAAACATCTCCTCACCGCCCAAACATCTGCTCACCGCCCAAACACCTCCTCACCGCCCAAACACCTCCTCGCCGCCAAACACCACCTTGCCACCCAAACATCTGCTCACCGCCCAAACACCTCCTCGCCACCCAAACACCTCCTCGCCACCCAAACATCTGCTCACCGCCCAAACACCTCCTCGCCACCCAAACACCTCCTCACCGCCCAAACATCTCCTCACCGCCCAAACACCTCCTAACCGCCCAAACACCTCCCTGCCGCCCAAACACCTCCTCGCCGCCCAAACACCTCCTCGCCACCCAAACACCTCCTCGCCACCCAAACACCTCCTCAATGCCCAAACACCTCCTCACCGCCCAAACATCTCCTCGCCACCCAAACACCTCCTCACCGCCCAAACACCTCTGCACCGCCCAAACACCTCCTCGCCGCCCAAACACCTCCTCGCCGCCCAAACACCTCCTCGCTGCCCAAACACCTCGCCGCCCAAACATCTCCTCACCGCCCAAACATCTGCTCACCGCCCAAACACCTCCTCGCCGCCCAAACACCTCCTCGCCGCCCAAACACCTCCTCGCCGCCCAAACACCTCCTCGCCACCCAAACACCTCCTCGCTGCCCAAACACCTCGCCGCCCAAACATCTCCTCACCGCCCAAACATCTGCTCACCGCCCAAACACCTCCTCGCTGCCCAAACACCTCCTCGCCGCCCAAACACCTCCTCGCCGCCCAAACACCTCCTCGCCACCCAAACACCTCCTCACCGCCCAAACAGCTCCTCACCGCCCAAACACCTCCTCGCCGCCCAAACATCTCCTCGCCGCCCAAACACCTCCTCGCCGCCCAAACACCTCCTCGCCACCCAAACACCTCCTCACCGCCCAAACAGCTCCTCACCGCCCAAACACCTCCTCACCGCCCAAACACCTGCTCGCCGCCCAAACATCTCCTCGCCGCCCAAACATCTCCTCGTCGCCCAAACACCTCCTCGCCGCCCAAACACCTCCTCGCCGCCCAAACACCTCCTCGCCGCCCAAACACCTCCTCGCCGCCCAAACACCTCCTCGTCGCACAAACACCACCTCGCCGCCCAAACACCTCCTCGCCGCCCAAACACCTCCTCGCCGCCCAAACATCTGCTCACCGCCCAAACACCTCCTCACCGCCCAAACATCTCCTCACCGCCCAAACATCTGCTCACCGCCCAAACACCTCCTCACCGCCCAAACACCTCCGCGCCGCCCAAACACCTCCTCGCCGCCCAAACACATCCTCTCCGCCCAAACACCTCCTCTCCGCCCAAACACCTCCTCCCGCCCAAACACCTCCTCCCGCCCAAACACCTCCTCACCACCCAAACACCTCCTCGCCGCCCAAACACCTCCTCTCCGCCCAAACACCTCCTCCCGCCCAAACACCTCCTCGCCGCCCAAAAACCTCCTCTCCGCCCAAACACCTCCTCACCGCCCAAACACCTCCTCGCCGCCCAAACACCTCCTCGCCACCCACCCAAACACCTCCTCGCCACCCAAACACCTCCTCGCCACCCAAACACCTCCTCACCGCCCAAACACCTCCTCACTGCCCAAACACCTCCTCGCCACCCAAACACCTCCTCACCGCCCAAACACCTCCGCGCCGCCCAAACATCTCCTCACCGCCCAAACATCTCCTCACCGCCCAAACACCTCCTCGCCACCCAAACATCTACTCACCGCCCAAACACCTCCTCGCCGCCAAACAGGTCCTCGCCACCCAAACAGCTCCTCACCGCCCAAACACCTCCTCGCCACCCAAACATCTCCTCACCGCCCAAACACCTCCTCTCCGCCCAAACACCTCCTCACCGCCCAAACACCTCCTCGCCGCCCAAACACCTCCTCCCCGCCCAAACACCTCCTCACCGCCCAAACACCTCCTTGCCGCCCAAACACCTCCTCGCCACCCACCTAAACACCTCCTCGCCATCCACCCAAACACCTCCTCGCCGCCCAAACACCTCCTCGCCACCCACCCAAACACCTCCTCGCCGCCCAAACACCTCCTCACCGCCCAAACACCTCCTCACTGCCCAAACACCTCCTCGCCGCCCAAACACCTCCTCACTGCCCAAACACTTCCTCGCCGCCCAAACACCTCCTCACCGCCCAAACACCACCGCACCGCCCAAACACCTCCTCACCGCCCAAACATCTCCTCACCGCCCAAACACCTCCTCGCCACCCAAACATCTGCTCACCGCCCAAACACCTCCTCGCCGCCAAACACCTCCTCGCCACCCAAACATCTGCTCACCGCCCAAACACCTCCTCGCCACCCAAACACCTCCTCACCGCCCAAACATCTCCTCACCGCCCAAACACCTCCTCACCGCCCAAACACCTCCCTGCCACCCAAACACCTCCTCGCCACCCAAACACCTCCTCGCCACCCAAACACCTCCTCGCCACCCAAACACCTCCTCAACGCCCAAACACCTCCTCACCGCCCAAACATCTGCTCACCGCCCAAACACCTCCTCGCCGCCAAACACCACCTCGCCACCCAAACATCTGCTCACCGCCCAAACACCTCCTCGCCACCCAAACACCTCCTCGCCACCCAAACATCTGCTCACCGCCCAAACACCTCCTCGCCACCCAAACACCTCCTCACCGCCCAAACATCTCCTCACCGCCCAAACACCTCCTCACCGCCCAAACACCTCCCTGCCGCCCAAACACCTCCTCGCCGCCCAAACACCTCCTCGCCACCCAAACACCTCCTCGCCACCCAAACACCTCCTCAACGCCCAAACACCTCCTCACCGCCCAAACATCTCCTCGCCACCCAAACACCTCCTCACCGCCCAAACACCTCTGCACCGCCCAAACATCTCCTCACCGCCCAAACATCTCCTCACCGCCCAAACACCTCCTCGCCACCCAAACATCTACTCACCGCCCAAACACCTCCTCGCCGCCAAACACGTCCTCGCCACCTAAACACCTCCTCACCGCCCAAACACCTCCTCGCCACCCAAACATCTGCTCACCGTGCAAAATCCTCCTCGCCACCCAAACACCTCCTCACCGCCCAAACATCTCCTCACCGCCCAAACACCTCCTCGCCACCCAAACATCTGCTCACTGCCCAAACACCTCCTCGCCACCCAAACATCTCCTCACCGCCCAAACACCTCCTCTCCGCCCAAACACCTCCTCACCGCCCAAACATCTGCTCACCGCCCAAACACCTCCTCCCCGCCCAAACACCTCCTCGCCGCCCAAACACCTCCTCGCCGCCCAAACACCTCCTCGCCGCCCAAACACCTCCTCCCCGCCCAAACACCTCCTCACCGCCCAAACACCTCCTCGCCGCCCAAACACCTCCTCGCCATCCACCCAAACACCTCCTCGCCGCCCAAACACCTCCTCGCCACCCACCCAAACACCTCCTCGCCGCCCAAACACCTCCTCACCGCCCAAACACCTCCTCACTGCCCAAACACCTCCTCGCCGCCCAAACACCTCCTCACTGCCCAAACACTTCCTCGCCGCCCAAACACCTCCTCACCGCCCAAACACCACCGCACCGCCCAAACACCTCCTCACCGCCCAAACATCTCCTCACCGCCCAAACACCTCCTCGCCACCCAAACATCTGCTCACCGCCCAAACACCTCCTCGCCGCCAAACACCTCCTCGCCACCCAAACATCTGCTCACCGCCCAAACACCTCCTCGCCACCCAAACACCTCCTCACCGCCCAAACATCTCCTCACCGCCCAAACACCTCCTCACTGCCCAAACACCTCCCTGCCGCCCAAACACCTCCTCGCCACCCAAACACCTCCTCGCCACCCAAACACCTCCTCGCCACCCAAACACCTCCTCGACGCCCAAACACCTCCTCACCACCCAAACATCTGCTCACCGCCCAAACACCTCCTCGCTGCCAAACACCTCCTCGCCGCCCAAACACCTCCTCACCGCCCAAACACCTCCTCACCGCCCAAACACCTCCCTGCCGCCCAAACACCTCCTCGCCGCCCAAACACCTCCTCGCCACCCAAACACCTCCTCGCCACCCAAACACCTCCTCAACGCCCAAACACCTCCTCACCGCCCAAACATCTCCTCGCCGCCCAAACACCTCCTCGCCACCCAAACACCTCCTCACCGCCCAAACACCTCCTCACCGCCCAAACATCTCCTCGCCACCCAAACACCTCCTCGCCACCCAAACATCTGCTCACCGCCCAAACACCTCCTCACCGCCCAAACACCTCCTCGCCACCCAAACACCTCCTCACCACCCAAACATCTCCTCACCGCCCAAACACGTCCTCGCCGCCCAAACACCTCCGCGCCGCCCAAACACCTCCGCGCCGACCAAACACCTCCTCGCCGCCCAAACACCTCCTCTCCGCCCAAACACCTCCTCGCCGCCCAAACACATCCTCGCCGCCCAAACACCTCCTCGCCGCTCAAACACCTCTTCGCCGCCCAAACACCTCCTCGCCGCCCAAACACCTCCTCGCCGCCCAAACACCTCTTCGCCACCCAAACCCCTCTTCGCCGCCCAAACACCTCTTCGCCGCCCAAACACCTCCTCGCCGCCCAAACACCTCCTCTCCGCCCAAACACCTCCTCGCCGCCCAAACACCTCCTCGCCGCCCAAACACCTCCTCGCCACCCAAACACCTCCTCACCGCCCAAACATTTGCTCACCGCCCAAACACCTCCTCGCCGTCCAAACACCTCCTCGCCGCCCAAACACCTCCTCGCCACCCAAACACCTCCTCGCCACCCAAACATCTCCTCGCCGCCCAAACACCTGCTCACCGCCCAAACACCTCCCTGCCGCCCAAACACCTCCTCACCACCCAAACATCTCCTCGCCGCCCAAACACCTCCTCACCTCCCAAACACCTCCTCACCGCCCAAACACCTCCTCGCCGCCCAAACACCTCCTCGCCACCCAAACACCTCGCCGCCCAAACACCTCCTCACCACCCAAACACTTCCTCGCCGCCCAAACACCTCCTCTCCGCCCAAACACCTCCTCGCCGCCCAAACACCTCCTCGCCGCCCAAACACCTCCTCGCCGCCCAAACACCTCGCCGCCCAAACACCTCCTCACCGCCCAAGCACCTCCTCACCGCCCAAACATCTGCTCACCGCCCAAACACCTCCTCGCCGCCAAACACCTCCTCGCCACCCAAACATCTGCTCACCGCCCAAACACCTCCTCGCCACCCAAACACCTCCTCGCCACCCAAACATCTGCTCACCGCCCAAACACCTCCTCACCGCCCAAACACCTCCCTGCCGCCCAAACACCTCCTCGCCGCCCAAACACCTCCTCGCCACCCAAACATCTGCTCACCGCCCAAACACCTCCTCGCCACCCAAACACCTCCTCACCGCCCAAACATCTGCTCACCGCCCAAACACCTCCTCGCCACCCAAACACCTCCTCGCCACCCAAACATCTGCTCACCGCCCAAACACCTCCTCGCCACCCAAACACCTCCTCACCGCCCAAACATCTCCTCACCGCCCAAACACCTCCTCACCGCCCAAACACCTCCTCGCCACCCAAACACCTCCTCACCGCCCAAACACCTCCTCACCGCCCAAACACCTCCCTGCCGCCCAAACACCTCCTCACCGCCCAAACATCTCCTCACCGCCCAAACACCTCCTCACCGCCCAAACACCTCCCTGCCGCCCAAACACCTCCTCGCCGCCCAAACACCTCCTCGCCACCCAAACACCTCCTCGCCATCCAAACACCTCCTCAACGCCCAAACACCTCCTCACCGCCCAAACATCTCCTCGCCGCCCAAACACCTCCTCGCCACCCAAACACCTCCTCACCGCCCAAACACCTCCTCACCGCCTAAACATCTCCTCGCCACCCAAACACCTCCTCGCCGCCCAAACATCTCCTCGCCGCACAAACACCTCCTCGCCACCCAAACACCTCCTCACCGCCCAAACACCTCCTCACCGCCTAAACATCTCCTCGCCACCCAAACACCTCCTCGCCACCCAAACATCTGCTCACTGCCCAAACACCTCCTCACCGCCCAAACACCTCCTCGCCACCCAAACACCTCCTCACCGCCCAAACACCTCCTCACCGCCCAAACACGTCCTCGCCGCCCAAACACCTCTGCGCCGCCCAAACACCTCCGCGCCGACCAAACACCTCCTCGCCGCCCAAACACCTCCTCGCCGCCCAAACACCTCCTCGCCGCCCAAACACCTCCTCGCCGCTCAAACACCTCTTCGCCGCCCAAACACCTCCTCGCCGCCCAAACACCTCCTCGCCGCCCAAACACCTCTTCGCCACCCAAACCCCTCTTCGCCGCCCAAACACCTCCTCGCCGACCAAACACCTCCTCGCCGCCCAAACACCTCCTCGCCGCCCAAACACCTCCTCTCCGCCCAAACACCTCCTCACCGCCCAAACACCTC
Source organism: Pristiophorus japonicus (assembly GCF_044704955.1). Taxonomy (NCBI): domain Eukaryota; kingdom Metazoa; phylum Chordata; class Chondrichthyes; family Pristiophoridae; genus Pristiophorus; species Pristiophorus japonicus. The sequence goes on along the minus strand of NC_091977.1, from coordinate 235,053,156 downwards.
CTCTCCGCCCAAACACCTCCTCGCCGCCCAAACACCTCCTCGCCGCCCAAACATCTCCTCTCCGCCCAAACATCTGCTCACCGCCCAAACACCTCCTCGCCGCCCAAACACCTCCTCGCCGCCCAAACACCTCCTCGCCGCCCAAACACCTCCTCGCCACCCAAACACCTCCTCACCGCCCAAACATCTGCTCACCGCCCAAACACCTCCTCGCCGTCCAAACACCTCCTCGCCGCCCAAACACCTCCTCGCCACACAAACACCTCCTCGCCACCCAAACATCTCCTCGCCGCCCAAACACCTGCTCACCGCCCAAACACCTCCCTGCCGCCCAAACACCTCCTCACCACCCAAACTCCTCCTCGCCGCCCAAACACCTCCTCACCTCCCAAACACCTCCTCACCGCCCAAACACCTCCTCGCCGCCCAAACACCTCCTCGCCACCCAAACACCTCGCCGCCCAAACACCTCCTCACCACCCAAACACTTCCTCGCCGCCCAAACACCTCCTCTCCGCCCAAACACCTCCTCGCCGCCCAAACACATCCTCGCCGCCCAAACACCTCCTCACCGCCCAAACACCTCGCCGCCCAAACACCTCCTCACCGCCCAAGCACCTCCTCACCGCCCAAACATCTGCTCACCGCCCAAACACCTCCTCGCCGCCAAACACCTCCTCGCCACCCAAACATCTGCTCACCGCCCAAACACCTCCTCGCCACCCAAACACCTCCTCGCCACCCAAACATCTGCTCACCGCCCAAACACCTCCTCGCCACCCAAACACCTCCTCACCGCCCAAACATCTCCTCACCGCCCAAACACCTCCTCACCGCCCAAACACCTCCTCGCCACCCAAACACCTCCTCACCGCCCAAACACCTCCTCACCGCCCAAACACCTCCCTGCCGCCCAAACACCTCCTCACCGCCCAAACATCTCCTCACCGCCCAAACACCTCCTCACCGCCCAAACACCTCCCTGCCGCCCAAACACCTCCTCGCCGCCCAAACACCTCCGCGCCGCCCAAACACCTCCGCGCCGACCAAACACCTCCTCGCCGCCCAAACACCTCCTCTCCGCCCAAACACCTCCTCGCCGCCCAAACACCTCCTCGCCGCCCAAACACCTCCTCGCCGCTCAAACACCTCTTCGCCGCCCAAACACCTCCTCGCCGCCCAAACACCTCCTCGCCGCCCAAACACCTCTTCGCCACCCAAACCCCTCTTCGCCGCCCAAACACCTCTTCGCCGCCCAAACACCTCCTCGCCGCCCAAACACCTCCTCTCCGCCCAAACACCTCCTCGCCGCCCAAACACCTCCTCGCCGCCCAAACATCTCCTCTCCGCCCAAACATCTGCTCACCGCCCAAACACCTCCTCGCCGCCCAAACACCTCCTCGCCGCCCAAACACCTCCTCGCCGCCCAAACACCTCCTCGCCACCCAAACACCTCCTCACCGCCCAAACATTTGCTCACCGCCCAAACACCTCCTCGCCGTCCAAACACCTCCTCGCCGCCCAAACACCTCCTCGCCACCCAAACACCTCCTCGCCACCCAAACATCTCCTCGCCGCCCAAACACCTGCTCACCGCCCAAACACCTCCCTGCCGCCCAAACACCTCCTCACCACCCAAACATCTCCTCGCCGCCCAAACACCTCCTCACCTCCCAAACACCTCCTCACCGCCCAAACACCTCCTCGCCGCCCAAACACCTCCTCGCCACCCAAACACCTCGCCGCCCAAACACCTCCTCACCACCCAAACACTTCCTCGCCGCCCAAACACCTCCTCTCCGCCCAAACACCTCCTCGCCGCCCAAACACCTCCTCGCCGCCCAAACACCTCCTCACCGCCCAAACACCTCGCCGCCCAAACACCTCCTCACCGCCCAAGCACCTCCTCACCGCCCAAACATCTGCTCACCGCCCAAACACCTCCTCGCCGCCAAACACCTCCTCGCCACCCAAACATCTGCTCACCGCCCAAACACCTCCTCGCCACCCAAACACCTCCTCGCCACCCAAACATCTGCTCACCGCCCAAACACCTCCTCACCGCCCAAACACCTCCCTGCCGCCCAAACACCTCCTCGCCGCCCAAACACCTCCTCGCCACCCAAACATCTGCTCACCGCCCAAACACCTCCTCGCCACCCAAACACCTCCTCACCGCCCAAACATCTGCTCACCGCCCAAACACCTCCTCGCCACCCAAACACCTCCTCGCCACCCAAACATCTGCTCACCGCCCAAACACCTCCTCGCCACCCAAACACCTCCTCACCGCCCAAACATCTCCTCACCGCCCAAACACCTCCTCACCGCCCAAACACCTCCTCGCCACCCAAACACCTCCTCACCGCCCAAACACCTCCTCACCGCCCAAACACCTCCCTGCCGCCCAAACACCTCCTCACCGCCCAAACATCTCCTCACCGCCCAAACACCTCCTCACCGCCCAAACACCTCCCTGCCGCCCAAACACCTCCTCGCCGCCCAAACACCTCCTCGCCACCCAAACACCTCCTCGCCATCCAAACACCTCCTCAACGCCCAAACACCTCCTCACCGCCCAAACATCTCCTCGCCGCCCAAACACCTCCTCGCCACCCAAACACCTCCTCACCGCCCAAACACCTCCTCACCGCCTAAACATCTCCTCGCCACCCAAACACCTCCTCGCCGCCCAAACATCTCCTCGCCGCACAAACACCTCCTCGCCACCCAAACACCTCCTCACCGCCCAAACACCTCCTCACCGCCTAAACATCTCCTCGCCACCCAAACACCTCCTCGCCACCCAAACATCTGCTCACTGCCCAAACACCTCCTCACCGCCCAAACACCTCCTCGCCACCCAAACACCTCCTCACCGCCCAAACACCTCCTCACCGCCCAAACACGTCCTCGCCGCCCAAACACCTCTGCGCCGCCCAAACACCTCCGCGCCGACCAAACACCTCCTCGCCGCCCAAACACCTCCTCGCCGCCCAAACACCTCCTCGCCGCCCAAACACCTCCTCGCCGCTCAAACACCTCTTCGCCGCCCAAACACCTCCTCGCCGCCCAAACACCTCCTCGCCGCCCAAACACCTCTTCGCCACCCAAACCCCTCTTCGCCGCCCAAACACCTCCTCGCCGACCAAACACCTCCTCGCCGCCCAAACACCTCCTCGCCGCCCAAACACCTCCTCTCCGCCCAAACACCTCCTCACCGCCCAAACACCTCCTCTCCGCCCAAACACCTCCTCGCCGCCCAAACACCTCCTCGCCGCCCAAACATCTCCTCTCCGCCCAAACATCTGCTCACCGCCCAAACACCTCCTCGCCGCCCAAACACCTCCTCGCCGCCCAAACACCTCCTCGCCGCCCAAACACCTCCTCGCCACCCAAACACCTCCTCACCGCCCAAACATCTGCTCACCGCCCAAACACCTCCTCGCCGTCCAAACACCTCCTCGCCGCCCAAACACCTCCTCGCCACCCAAACACCTCCTCGCCACCCAAACATCTCCTCGCCGCCCAAACACCTGCTCACCGCCCAAACACCTCCCTGCCGCCCAAACACCTCCTCACCACCCAAACTCCTCCTCGCCGCCCAAACACCTCCTCACCTCCCAAACACCTCCTCACCGCCCAAACACCTCCTCGCCGCCCAAACACCTCCTCGCCACCCAAACACCTCGCCGCCCAAACACCTCCTCACCACCCAAACACTTCCTCGCCGCCCAAACACCTCCTCTCCGCCCAAACACCTCCTCGCCGCCCAAACACATCCTCGCCGCCCAAACACCTCCTCACCGCCCAAACACCTCGCCGCCCAAACACCTCCTCACCGCCCAAGCACCTCCTCACCGCCCAAACATCTGCTCACCGCCCAAACACCTCCTCGCCGCCAAACACCTCCTCGCCACCCAAACATCTGCTCACCGCCCAAACACCTCCTCGCCACCCAAACACCTCCTCGCCACCCAAACATCTGCTCACCGCCCAAACACCTCCTCGCCACCCAAACACCTCCTCACCGCCCAAACATCTCCTCACCGCCCAAACACCTCCTCACCGCCCAAACACCTCCTCGCCACCCAAACACCTCCTCACCGCCCAAACACCTCCTCACCGCCCAAACACCTCCCTGCCGCCCAAACACCTCCTCACCGCCCAAACATCTCCTCACCGCCCAAACACCTCCTCACCGCCCAAACACCTCCCTGCCGCCCAAACACCTCCTCGCCGCCCAAACACCTCCTCGCCACCCAAACACCTCCTCGCCACCCAAACACCTCCTCAACGCCCAAACACCTCCTCACCGCCCAAACATCTCCTCGCCGCCCAAACATCTCCTCGCCACCCAAACACCTCCTCACCGCCCAAACACCTCCTCACCGCCTAAACATCTCCTCGCCACCCAAACACCTCCTCGCCACCCAAACATCTGCTCACTGCCCAAACACCTCCTCACCGCCCAAACACCTCCTCGCCACCCAAACACCTCCTCACCGCCCAAACATCTCCTCACCGCCCAAACACGTCCTCGCCGCCCAAACACCTCTGCGCCGCCCAAACACCTCCTCGCCGCCCAAACACCTCCTCGCCGCCCAAACACCTCCTCGCCGCCCAAACACCTCCTCGCCGCTCAAACACCTCTTCGCCGCCCAAACACCTCCTCGCCGCCCAAACACCTCCTCGCCGCCCAAACACCTCTTCGCCACCCAAACCCCTCTTCGCCGCCCAAACACCTCCTCGCCGACCAAACACCTCCTCGCCGCCCAAACACCTCCTCGCCGCCCAAACACCTCCTCTCCGCCCAAACACCTCCTCACCGCCCAAACACCTCCTCGCCGCCCAAACACCTCCTCGCCGCCCAAACACCTCCTCACGCCCAAACACCTCCTCACCGCCCAAACACCTCCTCGCCGACCAAACACCTCCTCGCCGCCCAAACACCTCCTCGCCGCCCAAACACCTCCTCGCCGCTCAAACACCTCTTCGCCGCCCAAACACCTCCTCGCCGCCCAAACACCTCCTCGCCGCCCAAGCACCTCTTCGCCACCCAAACCCCTCTTCGCCGCCCAAACACCTCCTCTCCGCCCAAACACCTCCTCACCACCCAAACACCTCCTCGCCGCCCAAACACCTCGCCGCCCAAACATCTCCTCACCGCCCAAACATCTGCTCACCGCCCAAACACCTCCTCGCCGCCCAAACACCTCCTCGCCGCCCAAACACCTCCTCGCCGCCCAAACACCTCCTCGCCGCCCAAACAGCTCCTCGCCGCCCAAACACCTCCTCGCCGCCCAAACATCTCCTCGCCGCCCAAACACCTGCTCGCCGCCCAAACACCTCCCTGCCGCCCAAACACCTCCTCACCACCCAAACATCTCCTCGCCGCCCAAACACCTGCTCACCGCCCAAACACCTCCCTGCCGCCCAAACACCTCCTCACCGCCCAAACATCTCCTCGCCGCCCAAACACCTCCTCACCGCCCAAACACCTCCTCGCCGCCCAAACACCTCCTCACCGCCCAAACACCTCCTCTCCGCCCAAACACCTCCTCGCCACCCAAACACCTCGCCGCCCAAACACCTCCTCACCGCACAAACACCTCCTCACCGCCCAAACACCTCCGCGCCGCCCAAACACCTCCTCACCGCCCAAACATCTCCTCACCGCCCAAACACCTCCTCGCCACCCAAACATCTGCTCACCGCTCAAACACCTCCTCGCCGCCAAACACCTCCTCGCCACCCACACACCTCCTCACCGCCCAAACACCTCCTCGCCAACCAAACATCTGCTCACCGCCCAAACACCTCCTCGCCACCCAAACACCTCCTCACCGCCCAAACATCTCCTCACCGCCCAAACACCTCCTCGCCACCCAAACATCTGCTCACCGCCCAAACACCTCCTCGCCACCCAAACATCTCCTCACCGCCCAAACACCTCCTCTCCGCCCAAACACCTCCTCACCGCCCAAACACTTCCTCACCGCCCAAACACCTCCTCGCCGCCCAAACACCTCCTCGCCGCCCAAACACCTCCTCCCCGCCCAAACACCTCCTCGCCGCCCAAACACCTCCTCGCCGCCCAAACATCTCCTCGCCGCCCAAACACCTCCTCGCCGCCCAAACAAAACCTCGCTGCCCAAACACCTCCTCGCCGCCCAAACATCTCCTCACCGCCCAAACACCTCCGCGCCGCCCAAACACCTCCTCACCGCCCAAACATCTCCTCGCCGCCCAAACACCTGCTCGCCGCCCAAACACCTCCTCGCCGCCCAAACACCTCCTCGCCGCCCAAACACCTCCTCTCCGCCCAAACACCTCCTCACCGCCCAAACACCTCCTCACCGCCCAAACACCTCGCCGCCCAAACACCTCCTCACCGCCCAAACACCTCCTCACCGCCCAAACATCTCCTCGCCGCCCAAACACGTCCTCGCTGCCCAAACATCTCCTCGCCGCCCAAACACCTCCTCGCCACCCACCCAAACACCTCCTCGCCACCCACCCAAACACCTCCTCGCCGCCCAAACACCTCCTCGCCGCCCAAACACCTCCTCACCGCCCAAACACCTCATCGCCACCCACCTAAACACCTCCTCGCCACCCACCCAAACACCTCCTCGCCGCACAAACACCTCCTCGCCACCCACCCAAACACCTCCTCACCGCCCAAACACCTCCTCACCGGCCAAACACCTCCTCGCTGCCCAAACACCTCCTCACCGCCCAAACACCTCCTCGCCACCCACCCAAACACCTCCTCACTGCCCAAACACCTACTCACCGCCCAAACACCTCCTCACCGCCCAAACACCTCCTCGCCACCCAAACACCTCCTCACCGCCCAAACACCTCCTCACCACCGAAACACCTCCTCGCCACCCACCCAAACACCTCCTCACCGCCCAAACACCTCCTCACCGCCCAAACACCTCCTCGCTGCCCAAACACCTCCTCACCGCCCAAACACCTCGCCGCCCAAACACCTCCTCACCGCCCAAACACCTCCTCACCGCCAAACATCTCCTCACTGCCCAAACACCTCCTCACCGCCCAAACACCTCCTCACCGCCCAAACACCTCCTCACCGCCCAAACACCTCCTCGCTGCCCAAACACCTCCTCGCCACCCACCCAAACACCTCCTCGCCACCCACCCAAACACCTCCTCTCCGCCGAAACACCTCCTCGCCGCCCAAACACCTCCTCGCCACCCAAACACCTCCTCGCCGCCCAAACACCTCCTCTCCGCCCAAACACCTCCTCTCCGCTCAAACATCATAGCCGCCCAAATATCTCCTCACCGCCCAAACACCTCCTCGTCGCCCAAACACCTCCTCGCCGCCCAAACACCTCCTCGCCACCCACCCAAACACCTCCTCACCGCCCAAACACCTCCTCACCGGCCAAACACCTCCTCGCTGCCCAAACACCTCCTCACCGCCCAAACACCTCCTCGCCACCCACCCAAACATCTCCTCACCGCCCAAACACGTCCTCACCGCCCAAACACCTCCTCACCGCCCAAATACCTCCTCACCGCCCAAACACCTCCTCACCGCCCAAACACCTCATAACCGCCCAAACACCTCCTCACCGCCCAAACATCTCCTCATCGCCCAAACACCTCCTCTCCGCCCAAACATCTCCCCGCCGGCCAAACATCTCCTCGCCGCCCAAACATCTCCTCGCCGCCCAAACACCTCCTCGCCGCCCAAACATCTCCTCGCCGCCCAAACACCTCCTCGCCGCCCAAACACCTCCTCGCCGCCCAAACACCTCCTCACCGCCCAAACATCTGCTCACCGCCCAAACACCTCCTCTCCGCCCAAACACCTCCTCGCCGCCCAAACATCTCCTCAACGCCCAAACACCTCCTCGCCGCCCAAACATCTCCTCACCGCCCAAACACCTCCGCGCCACCCAAACACCTCCGCGCCGCCCAAACACCTCCTCACCGCCCAAACACCTCCTCGCCGCCCAAACACCTCCTCGCCGCCCAAACACCTCCTCTCCTCCCAAACACCTCCTCACCGCCCAAACACCTCCTCACCGCCCAAACACCTCGCCGCCCAAACACCTCCTCACCGCCCAAACACCTCCTCACCGCCCAAACATCTCCTCGCCGCCCAAACACCTCCTCACCGCCCAAACACCTCCTCGCCACCCACCCAAACACGTCCTCGCCGCCCAAACACCTCCTCACCGCCCAAACAACTCCTCGCCGCCCAAACACCTCCTCGCCACCCACCCAAACACCTCCTCGCCACCCAAACACCTCCTCGCCACCCAAACACCTCCTCACCGCCCAAACACCTCCTCACTGCCCAAACATCTCCTCGCCACCCAAACACCTCCTCACCGCCCAAACACCTCCGCGCCGCCCAAACACCTCCTCACCGCCCAAACATCTCCTCACCGCCCAAACACCTCCTCGCCACCCAAACATCTGCTCACCGCTCAAACACCTCCTCGCCGCCAAACACCTCCTCGCCACCCACACACCTCCTCACCGCCCAAACACCTCCTCGCCAACTAAACATCTGCTCACCGCCCAAACACCTCCTCGCCACCCAAACACCTCCTCACCGCCCAAACATCTCCTCACCGCCCAAACACCTCCTCGCCACCCAAACATCTGCTCACCGCCCAAACACCTCCTCGCCACCCAAACATCTCCTCACCGCCTAAACACCTCCTCTCCGCCCAAACACCTCCTCACCGCCCAAACACTTCCTCACCGCCCAAACACCTCCTCGCCGCCCAAACACCTCCTCGCCGCCCAAACACCTCCTCCCCGCCCAAACACCTCCTCGCCGCCCAAACACCTCCTCGCCGCCCAAACATCTCCTCGCCGCCCAAACACCTCCTCGTCGCCCAAACAAAACCTCGCTGCCCAAACACCTCCTCGCCGCCCAAACATCTCCTCACCGCCCAAACACCTCCGCGCCGCCCAAACACCTCCTCACCGCCCAAACATCTTCTCGCCGCCCAAACACCTGCTCGCCGCCCAAACACCTCCTCGCCGCCCAAACACCTCCTCACCGCCCAAACACCTCCTCACCGCCCAAACACCTCGCCGCCCAAACACCTCCTCACCGCCCAAACACCTCCTCACCGCCCAAACATCTCCTCGCCGCCCAAACACCTCCTCGCTGCCCAAACATCTCCTCGCCGCCCAAACACCTCCTCACCGCCCAAACACCTCACCGCCCAAACACCTCCTCACCGCCCAAACACCTCCTCACCGCCCAAACATCTTCTCGCCGCCCAAACACCTGCTCGCCGCCCAAACACCTCCTCGCCGCCCAAACACCTCCTCTCCGCCCAAACACCTCCTCACCGCCCAAACACCTCCTCACCGCCCAAACACCTCGCCGCCCAAACACCTCCTCACCGCCCAAACACCTCCTCACCGCCCAAACATCTCCTCGCCGCCCAAACACCTCCTCGCTGCCCAAACATCTCCTCGCCGCCCAAACACCTCCTCGCCACCCACCCAAACACCTCCTCGCCACCCACCCAAACACCTCCTCGCCGCCCAAACACATCCTCGCCGCCCAAACACCTCCTCGCCACCCACCCAAACACCTCCTCGCCACCGACCCAAACACCTCCTCGCCGCCCAAACACCTCCTCTCCGCCCAAACACCTCCTCACCGCCCAAACAACTCCTCGCCGCCCAAACACCGCCTCGCCACCCAAACACCTCCTCGCCACCCAAACACCTCCTCACCGCCCAAACACCTCCTCACTGCCCAAACACCTCCTCGCCACCCAAACACCTCCTCACCGCCCAAACACCTCCGCGCCGCCCAAACACCTCCTCACCGCCCAAACATCTCCTCACCGCCCAAACACCTCCTCGCCACCCAAACATCTGCTCACCGCCCAAACACCTCCTCGCCGCCAAACACCTCCTCGCCACCCAAACACCTCCTCACCGCCCAAACACCTCCTCGCCAACCAAACACCTCCTCGCCACGCAAACACCTCCTCGCCACCCACCCAAACACCTCCTCGCCGCCCAAACACCTCCTCACCGCCCAAACACCTCCTCACTGCCCAAACACCTCCTCGCCGCCCAAACACCTCCTCACTGCCCAAACACTTCCTCGCCGCCCAAACACCTCCTCACCGCCCAAACATCTGCTCACCGCCCAAACACCTCCTCACTGCCCAAACACCTCCTCGCCGCCCAAACACCTCCTCACTGCCCAAACACCTCCTCGCCGCCCAAACACCTCCTCACTGCCCAAACACTTCCTCGCCGCCCAAACACCTCCTCACTGCCCAAACACCTCCTCACCGCCCAAACACCTCCTCACTGCCCAAACACCTCCTCGCCGCCCAAACACCTCCTCACTGCCCAAACACCTCCTCGCCGCCCAAACACCTCCTCACTGCCCAAACACTTCCTCGCCGCCCAAACACCTCCTCGCCACCCAAACATCTGCTCACCACCCAAACACCTCCTCGCCACCCAAACACCTCCTCGCCATCCAAACATCTGCTCACCGCCCAAATACCTCCTCGCCACCCAAACACCTCCTCGCCATCCAAACATCTGCTCACCGCCCAAATACCTCCTCGCCACCCAAACACCTCCTCACCGCCCAAACATCTGCTCACCACCCAAACACCTCCTCGCCACCCAAACACCTCCTCACCGCCCAAACATCTGCTCACCACCCAAACACCTCCTCGCCACCCAAACACCTCCTCGCCGCCCAAACACCTCCTCACTGCCCAAACACTTCCTCGCCGCCCAAACACCTCCTCACCGCCCAAACACCTCCTCTCCGCCCAAACACCTCCTCGCCGCCCAAACATCTCCTCGCCGCCCAAACACCTCCTCGCCGCCCAAACACCTCCTCGCCGCCCAAACATCTCCTCACCGCCCAAACACCTCCGCGCCACCCAAACACCTCCGCGCCGCCCAAACACCTCCTCACCGCCCAAACACCTCCTCGCCGCCCAAACACCTCCTCGCCGCCCAAACATCTCCTCGCCGCCCAAACACCTCCTCTCCTCCCAAACACCTCCTCACCGCCCAAACACCTCCTCACCGCCCAAACACCTCGCCGCCCAAACACCTCCTCACCGCCCAAACACCTCCTCACCGCCCAAACCTCTCCTCGCCGCCCAAACACCTCCTCACCGCCCAAACACCTCCTCACCGCCCAAACACCTCCTCGCCACCCACCCAAACACGTCCTCGCCGCCCAAACAACTCCTCGCCGCCCAAACACCTCCTCGCCACCCACCCAAACACCTCCTCGCCACCCAAACACCTCCTCACCGCCCAAACACCTCCTCACTGCCCAAACACCTCCTCGCCACCCAAACACCTCCTCACCGCCCAAACACCTCCGCGCCGCCCAAACACCTCCTCACCGCCCAAACATCTCCTCACCGCCCAAACACCTCCTCGCCACCCAAACATCTGCTCACCGCTCAAACACCTCCTCGCCGCCAAACACCTCCTCGCCACCCACACACCTCCTCACCGCCCAAACACCTCCTCGCCAACCAAACATCTGCTCACCGCCCAAACACCTCCTCGCCACCCAAACACCTCCTCACCGCCCAAACATCTCCTCACCGCCCAAACACCTCCTCGCCACCCAAACATCTGCTCACCGCCCAAACACTTCCTCACCGCCCAAACACCTCCTCGCCGCCCAAACACCTCCTCGCCGCCCAAACACCTCCTCCCCGCCCAAACACCTCCTCGCCGCCCAAACACCTCCTCGCCGCCCAAACATCTCCTCGCCGCCCAAACACCTCCTCGCCGCCCAAACAAAACCTCGCTGCCCAAACACCTCCTCGCCGCCCAAACATCTCCTCACCGCCCAAACACCTCCGCGCCGCCCAAACACCTCCTCGCTGCCCAAACATCTCCTCGCCGCCCAAACACCTCCTCGCCACCCACCCAAACACCTCCTCGCCACCCACCCAAACACCTCCTCGCCGCCCAAACACATCCTCGCCGCCCAAACACCTCCTCGCCACCCACCCAAACACCTCCTCGCCACCGACCCAAACACCTCCTCGCCGCCCAAACACCTCCTCTCCGCCCAAACACCTCCTCACCGCCCAAACAACTCCTCGCCGCCCAAACACCGCCTCGCCACCCAAACACCTCCTCGCCACCCAAACACCTCCTCACCGCCCAAACACCTCCTCACTGCCCAAACACCTCCTCGCCACCCAAACACCTCCTCACCGCCCAAACACCTCCGCGCCGCCCAAACACCTCCTCACCGCCCAAACATCTCCTCACCGCCCAAACACCTCCTCGCCACCCAAACATCTGCTCACCGCCCAAACACCTCCTCGCCGCCAAACACCTCCTCGCCACCCAAACACCTCCTCACCGCCCAAACACCTCCTCGCCAACCAAACACCTCCTCGCCACGCAAACACCTCCTCGCCACCCACCCAAACACCTCCTCGCCGCCCAAACACCTCCTCACCGCCCAAACACCTCCTCACTGCCCAAACACCTCCTCGCCGCCCAAACACCTGCTCGCCGCCCAAACACCTCCTCGCCGCCCAAACACCTCCTCGCCGCCCAAACACCTCCTCTCCGCCCAAACACCTCCTCACCGCCCAAACACCTCCTCACCGCCCAAACACCTCGCCGCCCAAACACCTCCTCACCGCCCAAACACCTCCTCACCGCCCAAACACCTCCTCGCTGCCCAAACATCTCCTCGCCGCCCAAACACCTCCTCGCCACCCACCCAAACACCTCCTCGCCACACACACCCAAACACCTCCTCGCCGCCCAAACACCTCCTCGCCGCCCAAACACCTCCTCGCCATCCATCCAAACACCTCCTCGCCGCCCAAACACCTCCTCGCCACGCAAACACCTCCTCACTGCCCAAATACCTCCTCGCCGCCCAAACACCTCCTCACTGCCCAAACACTTCCTCGCCGCCCAAACACCTCCTCACCGCCCAAACACCTCCGCGCCGCCCAAACACCTCCTCACCGCCCAAACATCTCCTCACCGCCCAAACACCTCCTCGCCACCCAAACATCTGCTCACCGCCCAAACACCTCCTCGCCACCAAACACCTCCTCGCCACCCAAACATCCGCTCACCGCCCAAACACCTCCTCGCCACCCAAACACCTCCTCGCCATCCAAACATCTGCTCACCGCCCAAATACCTCCTCGCCACCAAAACACCTCCTCACCGCCCAAACATCTCCTCACCGCCCAAACACCTCCTCGCCGCCCAAACACCTCCTCGCCACCCAAACACCTCCTCGCCACCCAAACACCTCCTCACCGCCCAAACACCTCCTCACCGCCCAAACATCTCCTCGCCGCCCAAACACCTCCTCACCGCCCAAACACCTCCTCACCGCCCAAACATCTCCTCGCCGCCCAAACACCTCCTCACCGCCCAAACATCTCTTCGCCACCCAAACACCTCCTCGCCACCCAAACATCTGCTCACCGCCCAAACACCTCCTCACCGCCCAAAAACCTCCTCGCCACCCAAACACCTCCTCACCGCCCAAACATCTCCTCGCCGCCCAAACATGTCCTCGCCGCCCAAACACCTCCGCGCCGCACAAACACCTCCGCGCCGACCAAACACCTCCTCGCCGCCCAAACACCTCCTCGCCGCCCAAACACCTCCTCTCCGCCCAAACACCTCCTCGCTGCCCAAACACCTCCTCGCCGCCCAAACACCTCCTCGCCGCCCAAACACCTCTTCGCCGCCCAAACACCTCCTCGCCGCCCAAACACCTCCTCGCCGCCCAAACACCTCTTCGCCACCCAAACCCCTCTTCGCCGCCCAAACACCTCCTCGCCGCCCAAACACCTCCTCGCCGCCCAAACACCTCCTCGCCGGCCAAACACCTCGCCACGCAAACATCTCCTCACCGCCCAAACATCTGCTCACCGCCAAAACAGATCCTCGCCGCCCAAACACCTCCTCGCCGCCCAAACACCTCCTCGCCGCCCAAACACCTCCTCGCCACCCAAACACCGCCTCACCGCCCAAACAGCTCCTCACCGCACAAACACCTCCCTGCCGCCCAAACACCTCCTCGCCACCCAAACATCTCCTCGCCGCCCAAACACCTCCTCACCGCCCAAACACCTCCCTGCCGCCCAAACACCTCCTCACCGCCCAAACATCTCCTCGCCGCCCAAACACCTCCTCACCTCCCAAACACCTCCTCACCTCCCAAACACCTCCTCACCGCCCAAACACCTCCTCACCGCCCGAACACCTCCTCACCGCCCAAACACCTCCTCACCGCCCAAACACCTCCTCACCGCCCAAACACCTCCTCTCCGCCCAAACACCTCCTCACCGCCCAAACACCTCGCCGCCCAAACACCTGGTCACCGCCCAAACACCTCCTCACCGCCCAAACAACTCCTCACCGCACAAACGCCTCCTCGCCACCCAAATATCTCCTCGCCACCCACCCAAACACCTCCTCGCCATCCACCCAAACACCTCCTCGCCGCCCAAACACCTCCTCACCGCCCAAACACCTCATCGCCACCCACCTAAACACCTCCTCGCCGCCCACCCAAACACCTCCTCGCCGCACAAACACCTCCTCGCCACCCACCCAAACACCTCCTCACCGCCCAAACACCTCCTCACCGGCCAAACACCTCCTCGCTGCCCAAACACCTCCTCACCGCCCAAACACCTCCTCGCCACCCACCCAAACACATCCTCACCGCACAAACACCTCCTCACCGCCTAAACACCTCCTCACCGCCCAAACACCTCCTCACCGCCCAAACACCTCCTCGCCACCCAAACACCTCCTCACCGCCCAAACACCTCCTCACCACCCAAACACCTCCTCGCCACCCACCCAAACACCTCCTCACCGCCCAAACACCTCGTCACCGCCCAAACACCTCCTCGCTGCCCAAACACCTCCTCACCGCCCAAACACCTCGCCGCCCAAACACCTCCTCACCGCCCAAACAACTCCTCACCGCCCAAACATCTCCTCACCGCCCAAACACCTCCTCACCGCCCAAACACCTCATCGCCACCCACCTAAACACCTCCTCGCCGCCCACCCAAACACCTCCTCGCCGCCCAAACACCTCCTCGCCGCCCAAACACCTCCTCGATACCCAAACACCTCCTCACGGCCAAACACCTCCTCACCACCCAAACACCTCCTCGCCACCCTCCCAAATACCTCCTCACCGCCCAAACAACTCCTCACCGCCCAAACACATCCTCGCTGCCCAAACACCTCCTTACCGCCCAAACACTTCGCCGCCCAAACACCTCCTCACCGCCCAAACACCTCCTCACCGCCCAAACACCTCCTCACCGCCCAAACACCTCCTCACCATCCAAACACCTCCTCACCGTCCAAACACCTCCTCACCGCCCAAACAACTCCTCACCGCCCAAACACCTCCTCACCGCCCAAACACCTCCTCACCGCCCAAACATCTCCTCGCCGCCGAAACACCTCCTCGCCTCCCAAACACCTCCTCGCCGCCCAAACACCTCCTCTCCGCCCAAACACCTCCTCGCCGCCCAAACAACTCCTCGCCGCCCAAACACCTCCTCGCCGCCTAAACACCTCCTCTCCGCCCAAACATCTCCTCACCGCCCAAACACCTCCTCACCGCCCAAACACCTCCTCACCTCCCAAACACCTCCTCACCGCCCAAACACCTCCTCGCCGCCCAAACACCTCCTCACCGCCCAAACACCTCCTCACCGCCCAAACACCTCCTCTCCGCCCAAACACCTCCTCGCCACCCAAACACCTCGCCGCCCAAACACCTCCTCTCCGCCCAAACACCTCCTCACCGCCCAAACACCTCCTCACCGCCCAAACACCTCGCCGCACAAACACCTCCTCACCGCCCAAGCACCTCCTCACCGCCCAAACATCTCCTCGCCGCCCAAACACCTCCTCACCGCCCAAACACCTCCTCACCGCCCAAACACCTCCTCGCTGCCCAAACACCTCCTCGCCGCCCAAACATCTCCTCGCCACCCACCCATACACCTCCTCGCTACCCACCCAAACACCTCCTCGCCGCCCAAACACCTCCTCGCCGCCCAAACACCTCCTCGCCACCCACCCAAACACCTCCTCGCCACCGACCCAAACACCTCCTCGCCGCCCAAACACCTCCTCGCCGCCCAAACACCTCCTCGCCACCCAAACACCTCCTCGCCGCCCAAACACCTCCTCTCCGCCCAAACACCTCCTCTCCGCCCACACACCTCCTCGCCGCCCAAACATCTCCTCGCCGCCCAAACATCTCCTCGCCGCCCAAACATCTCCTCACCGCCCAAACACCTCCTCGCCGCCCAAACATCTCCTCGTCGCCCAAACACCTCCTCGCCGCACAAACACCTCCTCGCCGCCCAAACACCTCCTCGCCGCCCAAACACCTCCTCGCCGCCCAAACACCTCCTCTCCGCCCAAACACCTCCTCGCCGCCCAAACATCTCCTCGCCACCCAAACACCTCCTCGCCGCCCAAACAACACCTCGCCGCCCAAACACCTCCTCGCCGCACAAACATCTCGTCGCCGCCCAAACACAACCGCGCCACCCAAACACCTCCGCGCCGCCCAAACACCTCCTCTCCGCCCAAACATCTCCTCGCCGCCCAAACACATCCTCGCCGCCGAAACAACTCCTCGCCGCCCAAACACATCCTCGCCACCCACCTAAACACCTCCTCGCCACCCACCTAAACACCTCCTCGCCATCCACCCAAACACCTCCTCGCCGCCCAAACACCTCCTCGCCATCCACCCAAACACCTCCTCGCCGCCCAAATACCTCCTCACCGCCCAAACACCTCCTCACTGCCCAAACACTTCCTCGCCGCCCAAACACCTCCTCACCGCCCAAACACCTCCTCACCGCCCAAACACCTCCTCGCCACCCAAACATCTGCTCACCGCCCAAACACCTCCTCACCGCCAAACACCTCCTCGCCACCCAAACATCTGCTCACCGCCCAAACACCTCCTCGCCACCCAAACACCTCCTCGCCACCCAAACATCTGCTCACCGCCCAAACACCTCCTCGCCACCCAAACACCTCCTCACCGCCCAAACATCTCCTCACCGCCCAAACATCTCCTCACCGCCCAAACACCACCCTGCCGCCCAAACACCTCCTCGCCGCCAAAACACCTCCTTGCCACCCAAACACCTCCCTGCCGCCCAAACACCTCCTCGCCACCCAAACACCTCCTTGCCACCCAAACACCTCCCTGCCGCCCAAACACCTCCTCACCGCCCAAACACCTCGTCACCGCCCAAACATCTCCTCACCGCCCAAACATCTCCTCACCGCCCAAACACCTCCCTGCCGCCCAAACACCTCCTCGCCGCCCAAACACCTCCTCGCCACCCAAACACCTCCTCACCGCCCAAATACCTCCTCGCCACCCAAACATCTCCTCACCGCCCAAACACCTCCCTGCCGCCCAAACAACTCCTCGCTGCCCAAACACCTCCTCACCACCCAAACACCTCCTCACCGCCCAAACACCTCGCCGCCCAAACATCTCCTCACCGCCCAAATACCTCCTCACCGCCCAAACACCTCCTCACCGCCCAAACATCTCCTCACCGCCCAAACACCTCCTTACCGCCCAAACACCTCGCCGCACAAACACCTCCTCACCGCCCAAACACCTCCTCACCGCCCAAACATCTCCTCACCGCCCAAACACCTCCTCACCGTCCAAACACCTGCTCACCGCCCAAACACGTCCTCACCGCCCAAACACGTCCTCACCGCCCAAACACTTCCTCGCCGCCCAAACACCTCCTCACCGCCCAAACACCTCCGCGCCGCCCAAACACCTCCTCACCGCCCAAACACTCCTCACCGCCCAAACACCTCCTCACCGCCCAAACACCTCCTCGCCACCCAAACACCTGCTCACCGCCCAAACACCTCCTCGCCGCCAAACACCTCCTCGCCAGCCAAACATCTGCTCACCGCCCAAACACCTCCTCACCGCCCAAACATCTCCTCACCGCCCAAACATCTCCTCACCGCCCAAACACCTCCCTGCCGCCCAAACACCTCCTCGCCACCCAAACACCTCCTCACCGCCCAAATACCTCCTCGCCACCCAAACATCTCCTCACCGCACAAACACCTCCTCGCCGCCCAAACACCTCCTCGCCACCCAAACACCTCCCTGCCGCCCAAACAACTCCTCGCTGCCCAAACACCTCCTCACCACCCAAACACCTCCTCACCGCCCAAACACCTCGCCGCCCAAACACCTCCTCACCGCCCAAACACCTCCTCACCGCCCAAACACCTCCTCACCGCCCAAACATCTCCTCACCGCCCAAACACCTCCTTACCGCCTAAACACCTCGCCGCACAAACACCTCCTCACCGCCCAAACACCTCCTCACCGCCCAAACATCTCCTCACCGCCCAAACACCTCCTCACCGTCCAAACACCTGCTCACCGCCCAAACACGTCCTCACCGCCCAAACACCTCCTCACCGCCCAAACACCTCCTCACCGCCCAAACACCTCGCCGCCCAAACACCTCCTCACCACCCAAACACGTCCTCACCGCCCAAACACCTCCTCACCGCCCAAACATCTCCTCACAGCCCAAACACCTCTTCATTTCCAAACACCGCCTCACCGCCCAAACACCTCCTCACCACCCAAACACCTCCTCGCCGCCCAAACACCTCCTCACCGCCCAAACACCTCCTCGCCACCCAAACACCTGCTCACCGCCCAAACACCTCCTCACCGCCAAACACCTCCTCGCCACCCAAACATCTGCTCACCGCCCAAACACCTCCTCACCACCCAAACACCTCTTCTCCACCCAAACATCTGCTCACCGCCCAAACACCTCCTCGCCACCCAAACACCTCCTCACCGCCCAAACATCTCCTCACCGCCCAAACATCTCCAAACCGCCCAAACACCTCCCTGCCGCCCAAACACCTCCCTGCCGCCCAAACACCTCCTCGCCACCCAAACATCTCCTCACCGCCCAAACACCTCCTCACCACCCAAACACCTCCTCACCGCCCAAACACCTCCTCGCCGCCAAACACCTCCTCGCCACCCAAACATCTGCTCACCGCCCAAACACCTCCTCGCCACCCAAACACCTCCTCACCGCCCAAACACCTCCTCGCCACCCAAACACCTCCTCACCGCCCAAACATCTCCTCACCGCCCAAACATCTCCTCACCGCCCAAACACCTCCCTGCCGCCCAAACACCTCCTCGCCGCCCAAACACCTCCTCGCCGCCCAAACATCTCCTCGCCGCCCAAACACCTCCTCGCCGCCCAAACACCTCCTCACCGCCCAAACATCTCCTTGCCGCCCAAACAACACCTCGCCGCCCAAACACCTCCTCACCACCCAAACACCTCCTCGCCACCCACCCAAACACCTCCTCGCCGCCCAAACACCTCCTCGCCGCCCAAACACCTCCTCGATACCCAAACACCTCCTCACGGCCAAACACCTCCTCACCACCCAAACACCTCCTCGCCACCCTCCCAAATACCTCCTCACCGCCCAAACAACTCCTCACCGCCCAAACACATCCTCGCTGCCCAAACACCTCCTTACCGCCCAAACACTTCGCCGCCCAAACACCTCCTCACCGCCCAAACACCTCCTCACCGCCCAAACACCTCCTCACCGCCCAAACACCTCCTCACCGTCCAAACACCTCCTCACCGTCCAAACACCTCCTCACCGCCCAAACAACTCCTCACCGCCCAAACACCTCCTCACCGCCCAAACACCTCCTCACCGCCCAAACATCTCCTCGCCGCCGAAACACCTCCTCGCCTCCCAAACACCTCCTCGCCGCCCAAACACCTCCTCTCCGCCCAAACACATCCTCGCCGCCCAAACAACTCCTCGCCGCCCAAACACCTCCTCACCGCCCAAACACCTCCTCACCGCCCAAACACCTCCTCACCTCCCAAACACCTCCTCACCGCCCAAACACCTCCTCGCCGCCCAAACACCTCCTCACCGCCCAAACACCTCCTCACCGCCCAAACACCTCCTCTCCGCCCAAACACCTCCTCGCCACCCAGACACCTCGCCGCCCAAACACCTCCTCTCCGCCCAAACACCTCCTCACCGCCCAAACACCTCCTCACCGCCCAAACACCTCGCCGCACAAACACCTCCTCACCGCCCAAGCACCTCCTCACCGCCCAAACATCTCCTCGCCGCCCAAACACCTCCTCACCGCCCAAACACCTCCTCACCGCCCAAACACCTCCTCGCTGCCCAAACACCTCCTCGCCGCCCAAACATCTCGTCGCCACCCACCCATACACCTCCTCGCTACCCACCCAAACACCTCCTCGCCGCCCAAACACCTCCTCGCCGCCCAAACACCTCCTCGCCACCCACCCAAACACCTCCTCGCCACCGACCCAAACACCTCCTCGCCGCCCAAACACGTCCTCGCCGCCCAAACACCTCCTCGCCACCCAAACACCTCCTCGCCGCCCAAACACCTCCTCTCCGCCCAAACACCTCCTCTCCGCCCACACACCTCCTCGCCGCCCAAACATCTCCTCGCCGCCCAAACATCTCCTCGCCGCCCAAACATCTCCTCACCGCCCAAACACCTCCTCGCCGCCCAAACATCTCCTCGTCGCCCAAACACCTCCTCGCCGCACAAACACCTCCTCGCCGCCCAAACACCTCCTCGCCGCCCAAACACCTCCTCGCCGCCCAAACACCTCCTCTCCGCCCAAACACCTCCTCGCCGCCCAAACATCTCCTCGCCGCCCAAACACCTCCTCGCCGCCCAAACAACACCTCGCCGCCCAAACACCTCCTCGCCGCCCAAACATCTCGTCGCCGCCCAAACACAACCGCGCCACCCAAACACCTCTGCGCCGCCCAAACACCTCCTCTCCGCCCAAACATCTCCTCGCCGCCCAAACACCTCCTCGCCGCCCAAACATCTCCTCGCCATCCACCCAAACACCTCCTCGCCGCCCAAACACATCCTCGCCGCCGAAACACCTCCTCGCCGCCCAAACATCTCCTCGCCATCCACCCAAACACCTCCTCGCCGCCCAAATACCTCCTCACCGCCCAAACACCTCCTCACTGCCCAAACACTTCCTCGCCGCCCAAACACCTCCTCACCGCCCAAACACCTCCTCACCGCCCAAACACCTCCTCGCCACCCAAACATCTGCTCACCGCCCAAACACCTCCTTGCCACCCAAACACCTCCCTGCCGCCCAAACACCTCCTCACCGCCCAAACACCTCGTCACCGCCCAAACATCTCCTCACCGCCCAAACATCTCCTCACCGCCCAAACACCTCCCTGCCGCCCAAACACCTCCTCGCCGCCCAAACACCTCCTCGCCACCCAAACACCTCCTCACCGCCCAAATACCTCCTCGCCACCCAAACATCTCCTCACCGCCCAAACACCTCCCTGCCGCCCAAACAACTCCTCGCTGCCCAAACACCTCCTCACCACCCAAACACCTCCTCACCGCCCAAACACCTCGCCGCCCAAACATCTCCTCACCGCCCAAATACCTCCTCACCGCCCAAACACCTCCTCACCGCCCAAACATCTCCTCACCGCCCAAACACCTCCTTACCGCCCAAACACCTCGCCGCACAAACACCTCCTCACCGCCCAAACACCTCCTCACCGCCCAAACATCTCCTCACCGCCCAAACACCTCCTCACCGTCCAAACACCTGCTCACCGCCCAAACACGTCCTCACCGCCCAAACACGTCCTCACCGCCCAAACACTTCCTCGCCGCCCAAACACCTCCTCACCGCCCAAACACCTCCGCGCCGCCCAAACACCTCCTCACCGCCCAAACACTCCTCACCGCCCAAACACCTCCTCACCGCCCAAACACCTCCTCGCCACCCAAACACCTGCTCACCGCCCAAACACCTCCTCGCCGCCAAACACCTCCTCGCCAGCCAAACATCTGCTCACCGCCCAAACACCTCCTCACCGCCCAAACATCTCCTCACCGCCCAAACATCTCCTCACCGCCCAAACACCTCCCTGCCGCCCAAACACCTCCTCGCCACCCAAACACCTCCTCACCGCCCAAATACCTCCTCGCCACCCAAACATCTCCTCACCGCACAAACACCTCCTCGCCGCCCAAACACCTCCTCGCCACCCAAACACCTCCCTGCCGCCCAAACAACTCCTCGCTGCCCAAACACCTCCTCACCACCCAAACACCTCCTCACCGCCCAAACACCTCGCCGCCCAAACACCTCCTCACCGCCCAAACACCTCCTCACCGCCCAAACACCTCCTCACCGCCCAAACATCTCCTCACCGCCCAAACACCTCCTTACCGCCTAAACACCTCGCCGCACAAACACCTCCTCACCGCCCAAACACCTCCTCACCGCCCAAACATCTCCTCACCGCCCAAACACCTCCTCACCGTCCAAACACCTGCTCACCGCCCAAACACGTCCTCACCGCCCAAACACCTCCTCACCGCCCAAACACCTCCTCACCGCCCAAACACCTCGCCGCCCAAACACCTCCTCACCACCCAAACACGTCCTCACCGCCCAAACACCTCCTCACCGCCCAAACATCTCCTCACAGCCCAAACACCTCTTCATTTCCAAACACCGCCTCACCGCCCAAACACCTCCTCACCACCCAAACACCTCCTCGCCGCCCAAACACCTCCTCACCGCCCAAACACCTCCTCGCCACCCAAACACCTGCTCACCGCCCAAACACCTCCTCACCGCCAAACACCTCCTCGCCACCCAAACATCTGCTCACCGCCCAAACACCTCCTCACCACCCAAACACCTCTTCTCCACCCAAACATCTGCTCACCGCCCAAACACCTCCTCGCCACCCAAACACCTCCTCACCGCCCAAACATCTCCTCACCGCCCAAACATCTCCAAACCGCCCAAACACCTCCCTGCCGCCCAAACACCTCCCTGCCGCCCAAACACCTCCTCGCCACCCAAACATCTCCTCACCGCCCAAACACCTCCTCACCACCCAAACACCTCCTCACCGCCCAAACACCTCCTCGCCGCCAAACACCTCCTCGCCACCCAAACATCTGCTCACCGCCCAAACACCTCCTCGCCACCCAAACACCTCCTCACCGCCCAAACACCTCCTCGCCACCCAAACACCTCCTCACCGCCCAAACATCTCCTCACCGCCCAAACATCTCCTCACCGCCCAAACACCTCCCTGCCGCCCAAACACCTCCTCGCCGCCCAAACACCTCCTCGCCGCCCAAACATCTCCTCGCCGCCCAAACACCTCCTCGCCGCCCAAACACCTCCTCACCGCCCAAACATCTCCTTGCCGCCCAAACAACACCTCGCCGCCCAAACACCTCCTCACCACCCAAACACCTCCTCGCCACCCACCCAAACACCTCCTCGCCGCCCAAACACCTCCTCGCCGCCCAAACACCTCCTCGATACCCAAACACCTCCTCACGGCCAAACACCTCCTCACCACCCAAACACCTCCTCGCCACCCTCCCAAATACCTCCTCACCGCCCAAACAACTCCTCACCGCCCAAACACATCCTCGCTGCCCAAACACCTCCTTACCGCCCAAACACTTCGCCGCCCAAACACCTCCTCACCGCCCAAACACCTCCTCACCGCCCAAACACCTCCTCACCGCCCAAACACCTCCTCACCATCCAAACACCTCCTCACCGTCCAAACACCTCCTCACCGCCCAAACAACTCCTCACCGCCCAAACACCTCCTCACCGCCCAAACACCTCCTCACCGCCCAAACATCTCCTCGCCGCCGAAACACCTCCTCGCCTCCCAAACACCTCCTCGCCGCCCAAACACCTCCTCTCCGCCCAAACACCTCCTCGCCGCCCAAACAACTCCTCGCCGCCCAAACACCTCCTCGCCGCCTAAACACCTCCTCTCCGCCCAAACATCTCCTCACCGCCCAAACACCTCCTCACCGCCCAAACACCTCCTCACCTCCCAAACACCTCCTCACCGCCCAAACACCTCCTCGCCGCCCAAACACCTCCTCACCGCCCAAACACCTCCTCACCGCCCAAACACCTCCTCTCCGCCCAAACACCTCCTCGCCACCCAAACACCTCGCCGCCCAAACACCTCCTCTCCGCCCAAACACCTCCTCACCGCCCAAACACCTCCTCACCGCCCAAACACCTCGCCGCACAAACACCTCCTCACCGCCCAAGCACCTCCTCACCGCCCAAACATCTCCTCGCCGCCCAAACACCTCCTCACCGCCCAAACACCTCCTCACCGCCCAAACACCTCCTCGCTGCCCAAACACCTCCTCGCCGCCCAAACATCTCCTCGCCACCCACCCATACACCTCCTCGCTACCCACCCAAACACCTCCTCGCCGCCCAAACACCTCCTCGCCGCCCAAACACCTCCTCGCCACCCACCCAAACACCTCCTCGCCACCGACCCAAACACCTCCTCGCCGCCCAAACACCTCCTCGCCGCCCAAACACCTCCTCGCCACCCAAACACCTCCTCGCCGCCCAAACACCTCCTCTCCGCCCAAACACCTCCTCTCCGCCCACACACCTCCTCGCCGCCCAAACATCTCCTCGCCGCCCAAACATCTCCTCGCCGCCCAAACATCTCCTCACCGCCCAAACACCTCCTCGCCGCCCAAACATCTCCTCGTCGCCCAAACACCTCCTCGCCGCACAAACACCTCCTCGCCGCCCAAACACCTCCTCGCCGCCCAAACACCTCCTCGCCGCCCAAACACCTCCTCTCCGCCCAAACACCTCCTCGCCGCCCAAACATCTCCTCGCCACCCAAACACCTCCTCGCCGCCCAAACAACACCTCGCCGCCCAAACACCTCCTCGCCGCACAAACATCTCGTCGCCGCCCAAACACAACCGCGCCACCCAAACACCTCCGCGCCGCCCAAACACCTCCTCTCCGCCCAAACATCTCCTCGCCGCCCAAACACATCCTCGCCGCCGAAACAACTCCTCGCCGCCCAAACACATCCTCGCCACCCACCTAAACACCTCCTCGCCACCCACCTAAACACCTCCTCGCCATCCACCCAAACACCTCCTCGCCGCCCAAACACCTCCTCGCCATCCACCCAAACACCTCCTCGCCGCCCAAATACCTCCTCACCGCCCAAACACCTCCTCACTGCCCAAACACTTCCTCGCCGCCCAAACACCTCCTCACCGCCCAAACACCTCCTCACCGCCCAAACACCTCCTCGCCACCCAAACATCTGCTCACCGCCCAAACACCTCCTCACCGCCAAACACCTCCTCGCCACCCAAACATCTGCTCACCGCCCAAACACCTCCTCGCCACCCAAACACCTCCTCGCCACCCAAACATCTGCTCACCGCCCAAACACCTCCTCGCCACCCAAACACCTCCTCACCGCCCAAACATCTCCTCACCGCCCAAACATCTCCTCACCGCCCAAACACCACCCTGCCGCCCAAACACCTCCTCGCCGCCAAAACACCTCCTTGCCACCCAAACACCTCCCTGCCGCCCAAACACCTCCTCGCCACCCAAACACCTCCTTGCCACCCAAACACCTCCCTGCCGCCCAAACACCTCCTCACCGCCCAAACACCTCGTCACCGCCCAAACATCTCCTCACCGCCCAAACATCTCCTCACCGCCCAAACACCTCCCTGCCGCCCAAACACCTCCTCGCCGCCCAAACACCTCCTCGCCACCCAAACACCTCCTCACCGCCCAAATACCTCCTCGCCACCCAAACATCTCCTCACCGCCCAAACACCTCCCTGCCGCCCAAACAACTCCTCGCTGCCCAAACACCTCCTCACCACCCAAACACCTCCTCACCGCCCAAACACCTCGCCGCCCAAACATCTCCTCACCGCCCAAATACCTCCTCACCGCCCAAACACCTCCTCACCGCCCAAACATCTCCTCACCGCCCAAACACCTCCTTACCGCCCAAACACCTCGCCGCACAAACACCTCCTCACCGCCCAAACACCTCCTCACCGCCCAAACATCTCCTCACCGCCCAAACACCTCCTCACCGTCCAAACACCTGCTCACCGCCCAAACACGTCCTCACCGCCCAAACACGTCCTCACCGCCCAAACACTTCCTCGCCGCCCAAACACCTCCTCACCGCCCAAACACCTCCGCGCCGCCCAAACACCTCCTCACCGCCCAAACACTCCTCACCGCCCAAACACCTCCTCACCGCCCAAACACCTCCTCGCCACCCAAACACCTGCTCACCGCCCAAACACCTCCTCGCCGCCAAACACCTCCTCGCCAGCCAAACATCTGCTCACCGCCCAAACACCTCCTCACCGCCCAAACATCTCCTCACCGCCCAAACATCTCCTCACCGCCCAAACACCTCCCTGCCGCCCAAACACCTCCTCGCCACCCAAACACCTCCTCACCGCCCAAATACCTCCTCGCCACCCAAACATCTCCTCACCGCACAAACACCTCCTCGCCGCCCAAACACCTCCTCGCCACCCAAACACCTCCCTGCCGCCCAAACAACTCCTCGCTGCCCAAACACCTCCTCACCACCCAAACACCTCCTCACCGCCCAAACACCTCGCCGCCCAAACACCTCCTCACCGCCCAAACACCTCCTCACCGCCCAAACACCTCCTCACCGCCCAAACATCTCCTCACCGCCCAAACACCTCCTTACCGCCTAAACACCTCGCCGCACAAACACCTCCTCACCGCCCAAACACCTCCTCACCGCCCAAACATCTCCTCACCGCCCAAACACCTCCTCACCGTCCAAACACCTGCTCACCGCCCAAACACGTCCTCACCGCCCAAACACCTCCTCACCGCCCAAACACCTCCTCACCGCCCAAACACCTCGCCGCCCAAACACCTCCTCACCACCCAAACACGTCCTCACCGCCCAAACACCTCCTCACCGCCCAAACATCTCCTCACAGCCCAAACACCTCTTCATTTCCAAACACCGCCTCACCGCCCAAACACCTCCTCACCACCCAAACACCTCCTCGCCGCCCAAACACCTCCTCACCGCCCAAACACCTCCTCGCCACCCAAACACCTGCTCACCGCCCAAACACCTCCTCACCGCCAAACACCTCCTCGCCACCCAAACATCTGCTCACCGCCCAAACACCTCCTCACCACCCAAACACCTCTTCTCCACCCAAACATCTGCTCACCGCCCAAACACCTCCTCGCCACCCAAACACCTCCTCACCGCCCAAACATCTCCTCACCGCCCAAACATCTCCAAACCGCCCAAACACCTCCCTGCCGCCCAAACACCTCCCTGCCGCCCAAACACCTCCTCGCCACCCAAACATCTCCTCACCGCCCAAACACCTCCTCACCACCCAAACACCTCCTCACCGCCCAAACACCTCCTCGCCGCCAAACACCTCCTCGCCACCCAAACATCTGCTCACCGCCCAAACACCTCCTCGCCACCCAAACACCTCCTCACCGCCCAAACACCTCCTCGCCACCCAAACACCTCCTCACCGCCCAAACATCTCCTCACCGCCCAAACATCTCCTCACCGCCCAAACACCTCCCTGCCGCCCAAACACCTCCTCGCCGCCCAAACACCTCCTCGCCGCCCAAACATCTCCTCGCCGCCCAAACACCTCCTCGCCGCCCAAACACCTCCTCACCGCCCAAACATCTCCTTGCCGCCCAAACAACACCTCGCCGCCCAAACACCTCCTCACCACCCAAACACCTCCTCGCCACCCACCCAAACACCTCCTCGCCGCCCAAACACCTCCTCGCCGCCCAAACACCTCCTCGATACCCAAACACCTCCTCACGGCCAAACACCTCCTCACCACCCAAACACCTCCTCGCCACCCTCCCAAATACCTCCTCACCGCCCAAACAACTCCTCACCGCCCAAACACATCCTCGCTGCCCAAACACCTCCTTACCGCCCAAACACTTCGCCGCCCAAACACCTCCTCACCGCCCAAACACCTCCTCACCGCCCAAACACCTCCTCACCGCCCAAACACCTCCTCACCGTCCAAACACCTCCTCACCGTCCAAACACCTCCTCACCGCCCAAACAACTCCTCACCGCCCAAACACCTCCTCACCGCCCAAACACCTCCTCACCGCCCAAACATCTCCTCGCCGCCGAAACACCTCCTCGCCTCCCAAACACCTCCTCGCCGCCCAAACACCTCCTCTCCGCCCAAACACATCCTCGCCGCCCAAACAACTCCTCGCCGCCCAAACACCTCCTCACCGCCCAAACACCTCCTCACCGCCCAAACACCTCCTCACCTCCCAAACACCTCCTCACCGCCCAAACACCTCCTCGCCGCCCAAACACCTCCTCACCGCCCAAACACCTCCTCACCGCCCAAACACCTCCTCTCCGCCCAAACACCTCCTCGCCACCCAGACACCTCGCCGCCCAAACACCTCCTCTCCGCCCAAACACCTCCTCACCGCCCAAACACCTCCTCACCGCCCAAACACCTCGCCGCACAAACACCTCCTCACCGCCCAAGCACCTCCTCACCGCCCAAACATCTCCTCGCCGCCCAAACACCTCCTCACCGCCCAAACACCTCCTCACCGCCCAAACACCTCCTCGCTGCCCAAACACCTCCTCGCCGCCCAAACATCTCGTCGCCACCCACCCATACACCTCCTCGCTACCCACCCAAACACCTCCTCGCCGCCCAAACACCTCCTCGCCGCCCAAACACCTCCTCGCCACCCACCCAAACACCTCCTCGCCACCGACCCAAACACCTCCTCGCCGCCCAAACACGTCCTCGCCGCCCAAACACCTCCTCGCCACCCAAACACCTCCTCGCCGCCCAAACACCTCCTCTCCGCCCAAACACCTCCTCTCCGCCCACACACCTCCTCGCCGCCCAAACATCTCCTCGCCGCCCAAACATCTCCTCGCCGCCCAAACATCTCCTCACCGCCCAAACACCTCCTCGCCGCCCAAACATCTCCTCGTCGCCCAAACACCTCCTCGCCGCACAAACACCTCCTCGCCGCCCAAACACCTCCTCGCCGCCCAAACACCTCCTCGCCGCCCAAACACCTCCTCTCCGCCCAAACACCTCCTCGCCGCCCAAACATCTCCTCGCCGCCCAAACACCTCCTCGCCGCCCAAACAACACCTCGCCGCCCAAACACCTCCTCGCCGCCCAAACATCTCGTCGCCGCCCAAACACAACCGCGCCACCCAAACACCTCTGCGCCGCCCAAACACCTCCTCTCCGCCCAAACATCTCCTCGCCGCCCAAACACCTCCTCGCCGCCCAAACATCTCCTCGCCATCCACCCAAACACCTCCTCGCCGCCCAAACACATCCTCGCCGCCGAAACACCTCCTCGCCGCCCAAACATCTCCTCGCCATCCACCCAAACACCTCCTCGCCGCCCAAATACCTCCTCACCGCCCAAACACCTCCTCACTGCCCAAACACTTCCTCGCCGCCCAAACACCTCCTCACCGCCCAAACACCTCCTCACCGCCCAAACACCTCCTCGCCACCCAAACATCTGCTCACCGCCCAAACACCTCCTTGCCACCCAAACACCTCCCTGCCGCCCAAACACCTCCTCACCGCCCAAACACCTCCTCACCGCCCAAACATCTCCTCACCGCCCAAACATCTCCTCACCGCCCAAACACCTCCCTGCCGCCCAAACACCTCCTCGCCGCCCAAACACCTCCTCGCCACCCAAACACCTCCTCACCACCCAAATACCTCCTCGCCACCCAAACATCTCCTCACCGCCCAAACACCTCCCTGCCGCCCAAACAACTCCTCGCTGCCCAAACACCTCCTCACCACCCAAACACCTCCTCACCGCCCAAACACCTCGCCGCCCAAACACCTCCTCACCGCCCAAACACCTCCTCCCCGCCCAAACACCTCCTCACCGCCCAAACATCTCCTCACCGCCCAAACACCTCCTTACCGCCCAAACACCTCGCCGCACAAACACCTCCTCACCGCCCAAACACCTCCTCACCGCCCAAACATCTCCTCACCGCCCAAACACCTCCTCACCGTCCAAACACCTGCTCACCGCCCAAACACGTCCTCACCGCCCAAACACGTCCTCACCGCCCAAACACTTCCTCGCCGCCCAAACACCTCCTCACCGCCCAAACACCTCCGCGCCGCCCAAACACCTCCTCACCGCCCAAACACTCCTCACCGCCCAAACACCTCCTCACCGCCCAAACACCTCCTCGCCACCCAAACACCTGCTCACCGCCCAAACACCTCCTCGCCGCCAAACACCTCCTCGCCAGCCAAACATCTGCTCACCGCCCAAACACCTCCTCACCGCCCAAACATCTCCTCACCGCCCAAACATCTCCTCACCGCCCAAACACCTCCCTGCCGCCCAAACACCTCCTCGCCGCCCAAACACCTCCTCGCCACCCAAACACCTCCTCACCGCCCAAATACCTCCTCGCCACCCAAACATCTCCTCACCGCCCAAACACCTCCTCGCCGCCCAAACACCTCCTCGCCACCCAAACACCTCCCTGCCGCCCAAACAACTCCTCGCTGCCCAAACACCTCCTCACCACCCAAACACCTCCTCACCGCCCAAACACCTCGCCGCCCAAACACCTCCTCACCGCCCAAACACCTCCTCACCGCCCAAACACCTCCTCACCGCCCAAACATCTCCTCACCGCCCAAACACCTCCTTACCGCCTAAACACCTCGCCGCACAAACACCTCCTCACCGCCCAAACACCTCCTCACCGCCCAAACATCTCCTCACCGCCCAAACACCTCCTCACCGTCCAAACACCTGCTCACCGCCCAAACATCTCCTCACCGCCCAAACACCTCCTCACCGTCCAAACACCTCCTCACCACCCAAACACGTCCTCACCGCCCAAACACCTCCTCACCGCCCAAACATCTCCTCACAGCCCAAACACCTCTTCATTTCCAAACACCGCCTCACCGCCCAAACACCTCCTCACCACCCAAACACCTCCTCGCCGCCCAAACACCTCCTCACCGCCCAAACACCTCCTCGCCACCCAAACACCTGCTCACCGCCCAAACACCTCCTCACCGCCAAACACCTCCTCGCCACCCAAACATCTGCTCACCGCCCAAACACCTCCTCACCACCCAAACACCTCTTCTCCACCCAAACATCTGCTCACCGCCCAAACACCTCCTCGCCACCCAAACACCTCCTCACCGCCCAAACATCTCCTCACCGCCCAAACATCTCCAAACCGCCCAAACACCTCCCTGCCGCCCAAACACCTCCCTGCCGCCCAAACACCTCCTCGCCAACCAAACATCTCCTCACCGCCCAAACACCTCCTCACCACCCAAACACCTCCTCGCCACCCAAACACCTGCTCACCGCCCAAACAACTCCTCGCCGCCAAACACCTCCTCGCCGCCCAAACACCTCCTCGCCGCCCAAACATCTCCTCGCCGCCCAAACACCTCCTCGCCGCCCAAACACCTCCTCACCGCCCAAACATCTCCTTGCCGCCCAAACAACACCTCGCCGCCCAAACACCTCCTCGCAGCCCAAACATCTCCTCGCCGCCCAAACACCTCCGCGCCACCCGAACACCTCCTCGCCGCCCAAACACCTCCTCACCGCCCAAACATCTCCTTGCCGCCCAAACACCTCCTCGCAGCCCAAACATCTCCTCGCCGCCCAAACACCTCCGCGCCACCCGAACACCTCCTCGCCGCCCAAACACCTCCTCGCCGCCCAAACACCTCCTCGCCGCCCAACATCTCCTCGCCGCCCAAACACCTCCTCGCCGCCCAAACACCTCCTCGCCACCCAAACACCTCCTCGCCGCCCAAACACCTCCTCTCTGCCCAAACACCTCCTCACCGCCCAAACACCTCCTCCCCGCCGAAACAACTCCTCGCCGCCCAAACACCTCCTCCCCACCCACCTAAACACCTCCTCGCCATCCACCCAAACACCTCCTCGCCGCCCAAACACCTCCTCGCCATCCACCCAAACACCTCCTCGCCGCCCAAATACCTCCTCACCGCCCAAACACCTCCTCACTGCCCAAACACTTCCTCGCCGCCCAAACACCTCCTCACCGCCCAAACACCTCCTCACCGCCCAAACACCTCCTCGCCACCCAAACATCTGCTCACCGCCCAAACACCTCCTCACCGCCAAACACCTCCTCGCCACCCAAACATCTGCTCACCGCCCAAACACCTCCTCGCCACCCAAACACCTCCTCGCCACCCAAACATCTGCTCACCGCCCAAACACCTCCTCGCCACCCAAACACCTCCTCACCGCCCAAACATCTCCTCACCGCCCAAACATCTCCTCACCGCCCAAACACCACCCTGCCGCCCAAACACCTCCTCGCCGCCAAAACACCTCCTTGCCACCCAAACACCTCCCTGCCGCCCAAACACCTCCTCGCCACCCAAACACCTCCTTGCCACCCAAACACCTCCCTGCCGCCCAAACACCTCCTCACCGCCCAAACACCTCCTCACCGCCCAAACATCTCCTCACCGCCCAAACATCTCCTCACCGCCCAAACACCTCCCTGCCGCCCAAACACCTCCTCGCCGCCCAAACACCTCCTCGCCACCCAAACACCTCCTCACCGCCCAAATACCTCCTCGCCACCCAAACATCTCCTCACCGCCCAAACACCTCCCTGCCGCCCAAACAACTCCTCGCTGCCCAAACACCTCCTCACCACCCAAACACCTCCTCACCGCCCAAACACCTCGCCGCCCAAACACCTCCTCACCGCCCAAACACCTCCTCACCGCCCAAACACCTCCTCACCGCCCAAACATCTCCTCACCGCCCAAACACCTCCTTACCGCCCAAACACCTCGCCGCACAAACACCTCCTCACCGCCCAAACACCTCCTCACCGCCCAAACATCTCCTCACCGCCCAAACACCTCCTCACCATCCAAACACCTGCTCACCGCCCAAACACGTCCTCACCGCCCAAACACGTCCTCACCGCCCAAACACTTCCTCGCCGCCCAAACACCTCCTCACCGCCCAAACACCTCCGCGCCGCCCAAACACCTCCTCACCGCCCAAACACTCCTCACCGCCCAAACACCTCCTCACCGCCCAAACACCTCCTCGCCACCCAAACACCTGCTCACCGCCCAAACACCTCCTCGCCGCCAAACACCTCCTCGCCAGCCAAACATCTGCTCACCGCCCAAACACCTCCTCACCGCCCAAACATCTCCTCACCGCCCAAACATCTCCTCACCGCCCAAACACCTCCCTGCCGCCCAAACACCTCCTCGCCGCCCAAACACCTCCTCGCCACCCAAACACCTCCTCACCGCCCAAATACCTCCTCGCCACCCAAACATCTCCTCACCGCCCAAACACCTCCTCGCCGCCCAAACACCTCCTCGCCACCCAAACACCTCCCTGCCGCCCAAACAACTCCTCGCTGCCCAAACACCTCCTCACCACCCAAACACCTCCTCACCGCCCAAACACCTCGCCGCCCAAACACCTCCTCACCGCCCAAACACCTCCTCACCGCCCAAACACCTCCTCACCGCCCAAACATCTCCTCACCGCCCAAACACCTCATTACCGCCTAAACACCTCGCCGCACAAACACCTCCTCACCGCCCAAACACCTCCTCACCGCCCAAACATCTCCTCACCGCCCAAACACCTCCTCACCGTCCAAACACCTGCTCACCGCCCAAACACGTCCTCACCGCCCAAACACCTCCTCACCGCCCAAACACCTCCTCACCGCCCAAACACCTCGCCGCCCAAACACCTCCTCACCACCCAAACACGTCCTCACCGCCCAAACACCTCCTCACCGCCCAAACATCTCCTCACAGCCCAAACACCTCTTCATTTCCAAACACCGCCTCACCGCCCAAACACCTCCTCACCACCCAAACACCTCCTCGCCGCCCAAACACCTCCTCACCGCCCAAACACCTCCTCGCCACCCAAACACCTGCTCACCGCCCAAACACCTCCTCACCGCCAAACACCTCCTCGCCACCCAAACATCTGCTCACCGCCCAAACACCTCCTCACCACCCAAACACCTCTTCTCCACCCAAACATCTGCTCACCGCCCAAACACCTCCTCGCCACCCAAACACCTCCTCACCGCCCAAACATCTCCTCACCGCCCAAACATCTCCAAACCGCCCAAACTCCTCCCTGCCGCCCAAA
This sequence comes from Pristiophorus japonicus, assembly GCF_044704955.1. Taxonomy (NCBI): domain Eukaryota; kingdom Metazoa; phylum Chordata; class Chondrichthyes; family Pristiophoridae; genus Pristiophorus; species Pristiophorus japonicus. Next base: position 235,018,851 of record NC_091977.1, on the reverse strand, counting down.
CACCTCCTTGCCGCCCAAACACCTCCTCGCCACCCAAACATCTCCTCACCGCCCAAACACCTCCTCACCACCCAAACACCTCCTCGCCACCCAAACACCTGCTCACCGCCCAAACACCTCCTCGCCGCCAAACACCTCCTCGCCACCCAAACATCTGCTCACCGCCCAAACACCTCCTCGCCACCCAAACACCTCCTCACCGCCCAAACACCTCCTCGCCACCCAAACACCTCCTCACCGCCCAAACATCTCCTCACCGCCCAAACATCTCCTCACCGCCCAAACACCTCCCTGCCGCCCAAACACCTCCTCGCCGCCCAAACACCTCCTCGCCGCCCAAACATCTCCTCGCCGCCCAAACACCTCCTCGCCGCCCAAACACCTCCTCACCGCCCAAACATCTCCTTGCCGCCCAAACAACACCTCGCCGCACAAACACCTCCTCGCAGCCCAAACATCTCCTCGCCGCCCAAACACCTCCGCGCCACCCGAACACCTCCTCGCCGCCCAAACACCTCCTCACCGCCCAAACATCTCCTTGCCGCCCAAACACCTCCTCGCAGCCCAAACATCTCCTCGCCGCCCAAACACCTCCGCGCCACCCGAACACCTCCTCGCCGCCCAAACACCTCCTCGCCGCCCAACATCTCCTCGCCGCCCAAACACCTCCTCGCCGCCCAAACACCTCCTCGCCACCCAAACACCTCCTCGCTGCCCAAACACCTCCTCTCTGCCCAAACACCTCCTCACCGCCCAAACACCTCCTCCCCGCCGAAACAACTCCTCGCCACCCACCTAAACACCTCCTCGCCATCCACCCAAACACCTCCTCGCCGCCCAAACACCTCCTCGCCATCCACCCAAACACCTCCTCGCCGCCCAAATACCTCCTCACCGCCCAAACACCTCCTCACTGCCCAAACACTTCCTCGCCGCCCAAACACCTCCTCACCGCCCAAACACCTCCTCACCGCCCAAACACCTCCTCGCCACCCAAACATCTGCTCACCGCCCAAACACCTCCTCACCGCCAAACACCTCCTCGCCACCCAAACATCTGCTCACCGCCCAAACACCTCCTCGCCACCCAAACACCTCCTCGCCACCCAAACATCTGCTCACCGCCCAAACACCTCCTCGCCACCCAAACACCTCCTCACCGCCCAAACATCTCCTCACCGCCCAAACATCTCCTCACCGCCCAAACACCACCCTGCCGCCCAAACACCTCCTCGCCGCCAAAACACCTCCTTGCCACCCAAACACCTCCCTGCCGCCCAAACACCTCCTCGCCACCCAAACACCTCCTTGCCACCCAAACACCTCCCTGCCGCCCAAACACCTCCTCACCGCCCAAACACCTCCTCACCGTCCAAACACCTCCTCACCGCCCAAACACCTCCTCGCCGCCCAAACATCTCCTCACCGCCCAAACATCTGCTTACCGCCCAAACACCTCCTCACCGCCAAACACCTCCTCGCCACCCAAACATCTGCTCACCGCCCAAACACCTCCTCGCCACCCAAACACCTCCTCGCCACCCAAACATCTGCTCACCGCCCAAACATCTCCTCACCGCCCAAACATCTCCTCACCGCCCAAACACCACCCTGCCGCCCAAACACCTCCTCGCCCCCCAAACACCTCCTCGCCACCCAAACACCTCCTCACCGCCCAAACACCTCCTCGCCACCCAAACACCTCCTCACCGCCCAAACACCTCCTCGCCACCCAAACATCTCCTCACCGCCCAAACATCTCCTCACCGCCCAAACACCTCCTCACCACCCAAACACCTCCTCGCCACCCACCCAAACACCTCCTCACCGCCCAAACACCTCCTCGCTACCCAAACACCTCCTCACTGCCCAAACACCTCGCCGCCCAAACACCTCCTCACTGCCCAAACACCTCCTCACCGCCCAAACATCTCCTCACCGTCCAAACACCTCCTCACCGCCCAAACACCTCCTCACCGCCCAAACACCTCCTCACCGCCCAAACACCTCCTCGCTGCCCAAACACCTCCTCGCTGCCCAAACACCGCCTCGCCACCCACCCAAACACCTCCTCGCCACCCACCCAAACACCTCCTCACCGCCCAAACAGCTCCTCGCCGCCCAAACACCTCCTCGCCACCCAAACATCTCCTCACCGCCCAAACACCTCCTCACCACCCAAACACCTCCTCGCCACCCAAACATCTCCTCACCGCCCAAACACCTCCTCACCACCCAAACACCTCCTCGCCACCCACCCAAACACCTCCTCACCGCCCAAACACCTCCTCACCGCCCAAACACCTCCTCGCTGCCCAAACACCTCCTCACCGCCCAAACACCTCGCCGCCCAAACACCTCCTCACCGCCCAAACACCTCCTCACCGCCCAAACACATCCGCCCAAACAGCTCCTCACCGTCCAAACACCTCCTCACCGCCCAAACACCTCCTCACCGCCCAAACACCTCCTCACCGCCCAAACACCTCCTCACCGCCCAAACATCTCCTCGCCGCCAAAACACCTCCTCGCCTCCCAAACACCTCCTCGCCGCCCAAACACCTCCTCTCCGCCCAAACACCTCCTCGCCGCCCAAACATCTCCTCGCCGCCCAAACACCTCCTCGCCGCCCAAACACCTCCTCTCCGCCCAAACACCTCCTCACCGCCCAAACACATCCTCTCCGCCCAAACACCTCCTCACCGCCCACACACCTCCTCGCCGCCCAAACACCTCCTCGCCGCCCAAACACCTCCTCGCAGCCCAAACACCTCCTCGCCGCCCAAACACCTCCTCACCGCCCAAACACCTCCTCGCCGCCCAAACACCTCCTCGCCGCCCAAACACCTCCTCTCCGCCCAAACACCTCCTCACCGCCCAAACACCTCCTCACCGCCCAAACACCTCCTCTCCGCCCAAACACCTCCTCTCCGCCCAAACACCTCCTCACCGCCCAAACACCTCCGTGCCACCCGAACACCTCCGCGCCGCCCAAACACCTCCTCACCGCCCAAACATCTCCTCGCCGCCCAAACACCTCCTCGCCGCCCAAACACCTCCTCGCCACCCAAACACCTTCTCGCCGCCCAAACACCTCCTCTCTGCCCAAACACCTCCTCACCGCCCAAACACCTCCTCACCGCCCAAACACCTCCTCGCCGCCCAAACACCTCCTCGCCGCCCAAACACCTCCTCGCGACCCAAACACCTCCTCACCGCCCAAACACCTCCTCACCGCCTAAACATCTCCTCGCCACCCAAACACCTCCTCACCGCCCAAACACCTCCTCGCCGCCCAAACACCTCCTCACCGCCCAAACACCTCCTCTCCGCCCAAACACCTCCTCGCCACCCACCTAAACACCTCCTCGCCATCCACCCAAACACCTCCTCGCCGCCCAAACACCTCCTCGCCACCCAAACACCTCCTCGCCACCCACCCAAACACCTGCTCGCCGCCCAAACACCTCCTCACCGCCCAAACGCCTCCTCACTGCCCAAACACTTCCTCGCCGCCCAAACACCTCCTCACCGCCCAAACACCTCCTCACCGCCCAAACACCTCCTCGCCACCCAAACACCTCCTCACCGCCCAAACACCTCCTCGCCACCCAAACATCTGCTCACCGCCCAAACACCTCCTCGCCACCCAAACACCTCCTCGCCACCCAAACATCTGCTCACCGCCCAAACACCTCCTCGCCACCCAAACACCTCCTCACCGCCCAAACATCTCCTCACCGCCCAAAACATCTCCTCACCGCCCAAACACCACCCTGCCGCCCAAACACCTCCTCGCCGCCCAAACACCTCCTCACCACCCAAACACCTCCTCACCGCCCAAACACCTCCTCGCCACCCAAACATCTCCTCACCGCCCAAACACCTCCTCACCGCCCAAACACCTCCTCGCCGCCCAAACACCTCCTCGCCACCCAAACACCTCCTCACCGCCCAAACACCTCCTCGCCACCCAAACATCTCCTCACCGCCCAAACACCTCCCTGCCGCCCAAACACCTCCTCGCCGCCCAAACACCTCCTCACCGCCCAAACACCTCCGCGCCGCCCAAACACCTCCTCGCCGCCCAAACACCTCCTCGCCGCCCAAACACCTCCTCATCGCCCAAACACCTCCTCGCCGCCCAAACACCTCCTCTCCGCCGAAACACCTCCACGCCGCCCACTCACCTCCTCTCCGCCCAAACACCTCCGCGCCGCCCAAACACCTCCTCGCCGCCCCAACACCTCCTCACTGCCCAAACACCTCCTCGCCGCCCAAACACCTCCTCGCCACCCAAACACCTCCTCGCCGCCCAAACATCTCCTCGCCGCCCAAACACCTCCTCGCCGCCCAAACACCTCCTCGCCACCCAAACATCTCCTCACCGCCCAAACATCTCCTCACCGCACAAACACCTCCTCGCCACCCAAACACCTCGCCGCCCAAACACCTCCTCACCGCCCAAACACCTCCTCACCGCCCAAACACCTCCTCGCCGCCCAAACACCTCCTCGCCACCCAAACACCTCCTCGCCGCCCAAACAACTCCTCACCGCCCAAACACCTCCTCACCGCCCAAGCATCTCCTCACCGCCCAAACACCTCCTCGCCGCCCAAACACCTCCTCACCGCCCAAACACCGCCACATCGCCCAAACAACTCCTCACCGCCCAAACACCTCCTCACCGTCCAAACACCTCCTCACCGCCCAAACACCTCCTCGCCGCCCAAACACCTCCTCACCGCCCAAACACCTCCTCACCGCCCAAACACCTCCTCACCACCGAAACACCTCCTCGCCACCCAAACACCGCCACACCGCCCAAACACCTCCTCACCGCCCAAACGCCTCCTCACCGCCCAAACACCTCCTCACCGCCCAAACACCTCCTCCCTGCCCAAACGCCTCCTCACCGCCCAAACACCTCCTCGCCGCCCAAACACCTCCTCACCGCCCAAACACCTCCTCCCTGCCCAAACGCCTCCTCACCGCCCAAACACCTCCTCGCCACCCAAACACCTCCTCGCCACCCACCCAAACACCTCCTCGCCATCCACCCAAACACCTCCTCGCCGCCCAAACACCTCCTCACCGCCCAAACACCTCCTCACCGCCCACCTAAACACCTCCTTGCCACCCACCCAAACACCTCCTCGCCACCCAAACACCTCCTCGCCACCCACCCAAACACCTCCTCACCGCCCAAACACCTCCTCACCGGCCAAACACCTCCTCGCTGCCCAAACACCTCCTCACCGCCCAAACACCTCCTCGCCACCCACCCAAACACCTCCCCACCGCCCAAACACCTCCTCACCGCCCAAACACCTCCTCGCCACCCACCCAAACACCTCCTCGCCGCCCAAACACCTCCTCGCCACCCAAACACCTCCTCACTGCCCAAACACCTCCTCGCCACCCAAACATCTCCTCACCGCCCAAACACCTCCCTGCCGCCAAACACCTCCTCGCCGCCCAAACATCTCCTCGCCACCCAAACACCTCCTCGCCACCCAAACAGCTCCTCACCGCCCAAACACCTCCCTGCCGCCCAAACACCTCCTCACCACCCAAACACCTCCTCACCGCCCAAACACCTCCTCACTGCCCAAACACCTCCTCACCGCCCAAACACCTCCTCACCGCCCAAACACTTCCTCGCCGCCCAAACACCTCCTCGCCGCCCAAACACCTCCTCACCGCCCAAACACCTCGCCGCCCAAACACCTCCTCACCGCCCAAACACCTCCTCACCGCCCAAACACCTCCTCACCGCCCAAACGCCTCCTCGCCGCCCAAACACCTCCTCGCCACCCAAACACCTCCTCGCCACCCACCCAAACACCTCCTCGCCATCCACCCAAACACCTCCTCGCCGCCCAAACACCTCCTCACCGCCCAAACACCTCCTCACCGCCCACCTAAACACCTCCTCGCCACCCACCCAAACACCTCCTTGCCGCCCAAACACCTCCTCGCCACCCACCCAAACACCTCCTCACCGCCCAAATACCTCCTCACCGGCCAAACACCTCCTCGCTGCCCAAACACCTCCTCACCGCCCAAACACCTCCTCGCCACCCACCCAAACACCTCCCCACCGCCCAAACACCTCCTCACCGCCCAAACACCTCCTCGCCACCCACCCAAACACCTCCTCACCGCCCAAACACCTCCTCACCACCCAAACACCTCCTCACCGCCCAAACACCTCCCCGCCCAAACACCTCCTCACCGCCCAAACACCTCCTCGCCGCCCAAACACCTCCTCACCGCCCAAACATCTCCTCACCACCCAAACACCTCCTCACCGCCCAAACACCTCCTCACCGCCCAAACACCTCCTCACCGCCCAAACATCTCCTCACCGCCCAAACAACTCCTCACCGCCCAAACACCTCCTCACCGCCCAAACACCTCCTCACCGCCCAAACACCTCCTCGCCACCCACCCAAACACCTCCTCGCCGCCCAAACACCTCCTCGCCACCCAAACACCTCCTCACTGCCCAAACACCTCCTCGCCACCCAAACATCTCCTCACCGCCCAAACACCTCCCTGCCGCCAAACACCTCCTCGCCGCCCAAACATCTCCTCGCCACCCAAACACCTCCTCGCCACCCAAACAGCTCCTCACCGCCCAAACACCTCCCTGCCGCCCAAACACCTCCTCACCACCCAAACACCTCCTCACCGCCCAAACACCTCCTCACTGCCCAAACACCTCCTCACCGCCCAAACACCTCCTCACCGCCCAAACACTTCCTCGCCGCCCAAACACCTCCTCGCCGCCCAAACACCTCCTCACCGCCCAAACACCTCGCCGCCCAAACACCTCCTCACCGCCCAAACACCTCCTCACCGCCCAAACACCTCCTCACCGCCCAAACGCCTCCTCGCCGCCCAAACACCTCCTCGCCACCCAAACACCTCCTCGCCACCCACCCAAACACCTCCTCGCCATCCACCCAAACACCTCCTCGCCGCCCAAACACCTCCTCACCGCCCAAACACCTCCTCACCGCCCACCTAAACACCTCCTCGCCACCCACCCAAACACCTCCTTGCCGCCCAAACACCTCCTCGCCACCCACCCAAACACCTCCTCACCGCCCAAATACCTCCTCACCGGCCAAACACCTCCTCGCTGCCCAAACACCTCCTCACCGCCCAAACACCTCCTCGCCACCCACCCAAACACCTCCCCACCGCCCAAACACCTCCTCACCGCCCAAACACCTCCTCGCCACCCACCCAAACACCTCCTCACCGCCCAAACACCTCCTCACCACCCAAACACCTCCTCACCGCCCAAACACCTCCCCGCCCAAACACCTCCTCACCGCCCAAACACCTCCTCGCCGCCCAAACACCTCCTCACCGCCCAAACATCTCCTCACCACCCAAACACCTCCTCACCGCCCAAACACCTCCTCACCGCCCAAACACCTCCTCACCGCCCAAACATCTCCTCACCGCCCAAACAACTCCTCACCGCCCAAACACCTCCTCACCGCCCAAACACCTCCTCACCACCCAAACACCTCCTCACCGCCCAAACACCTCGCCGCCCAAACACCTCCTCACCGCCCAAACAGCTCCTCACCGCCCAAACACCTCCTCGCCACCCAAACACCTCCTCACCGCCCAAGCACCTCCTCACCACCCAAACACCTCCTCGCCACCCACCCAAACACCTCCTCACCGCCCAAACACCTCCTCACCGCCCAAACACCTCCTCGCTGCCCAAACACCTCCTCACCGCCCAAACACCTCGCCGCCCAAACACCTCCTCACCGCCCAAACACCTCCTCACCACCCAAACATCTCCTCACCGCCCAAACACCTCCTCACTGCCCAAACACCTCCTCACCGCCCAAACACCTCCTCGCCGCCCAAACACCTCCTCGCTGCCCAAACATCTCCTCGCCGCCCAAACACCTCCTCGCCACCCACCCAAACACCTCCTCGCCACCCACCCAAACACCTCCTCGCCGCCCAAACACCTCCTCACCGCCCACTCAAACACCTCCTCGCCGGCCCACCCAAACACCTCCTCAACGCCCGCCCGAACACCACCTCAGCGGGCCCGGACCATCTGTCCTCGGCGGGTCCCCAACTCTCTCTCCTCAGCACCCTTCCCCACGCCTCCCCCACGCCCCACCCGCCCCTTCCCTTTCTGACGTTTCAAAATCCGGAAATACCTGAACCTGGGCTCGGGTGTTTCCAGATTTGTGACATCAGAAAGACAATCCAAAGTCCGGAAAAGCCCAGAATCCGGAACAGCATCTGTCCCAAGGGTTAGGAATTCTCGACGCTGCAGCTGTATAAAATTTAAATTTGCATCATTTAGTCAAAATATTTTGTCCTAATATCCTCATATGGACATCTGCATTTACAACATCCACTTATTATTGTAGATTTTTTTATTCATTCTAAGGATGTGGGCATCACTGGCAAGGCCAGCATTTATTGCCCATTCTTAATTGCCCTTGAGAAGGTGGTGGGAGCTACCTTCTTGAACCGCTACAGTCCGTGTGGTGAAGCTACTCCCACAACGATGTTAGGGAGGGAGGTCCAGGATTTTGGCTCAGCAACGATGAAGGAACGGTGATATATTTCCAAGTCAGGATGGTGTGTGACTTGGAGGGAACGTGGAGGTGATGGTGTTCCCATGCGCCTGCTGCCCTTGTCCTTCTAGGTGGTAAAGGTCGCGGGTTATTTGAAAATGTAGACACTGTGACTGCTAGGTCTCACTACATCTGGTGTTTGCCTAATAAGATGTACTGTATTATTTTTACACTGAAGATTAATTCATAATAAAAAAAACAAATTCAATTTCAGAGGGAGAGGGAGGGGAAGCGCAAAACCTTCAGTGGCCCGTTACACGCTCTGCCTGCATTTCCTTGATGTTGACTTCAATGGGAAGGATAATCGTGTCAGGGTGTATGATGGTTGGCCAATCCACAATGCCATTTTGCGCATCACCCCAAGTTGAATTTAACCTCAACTAAGGCAGATATTTATTGTTGTAGAAAGAAGCCTCATCTTCTGGGAAAGAATCTGAATGCTTTGTCACATTTCAAAATTTTTGACTATTTAAGCGAGGAAAAATATCCGGTCAACTTATGCTGCCTTAGGTGTTGCTATTAATAACAACTTGTATTTATGCAGCACCATTAACATAGTAAAATGTCCCAAGGCGCTTCACAGGAGCGATTATCAAGCAGAATTTGACACCAAGCCACATAAGGAGATACTTGGACAAATGACCAAAAGCTTGGTCAAAGAGGTAGGTTTTAAGCAGCGTCTTACAGGAGAGGAGAGAGATAGAGAGGCATAGGGGTTTAGGGAGGGAGTTTCAGAGCTTGGGGCTTAGGCAGCTGAAGGCACAGCCACCAAGGTGGAGTGATTGAAATTGGGGATGCTCAAGAGGTCCAGAATTGGAAGAGTGTAGAGATCTTGGAGGGTTGTAGCCTAGAACAAAGAAAAGGTAATGAAAGGGCAATGTAGACAATAAAGGGAATGAATTATTAGAGTAAATAAAGAAAAATTGTTTTCACTGGCAAGAGAGTCAGGATGAGAGGGCGCAATTTAAAATAATTGGCAAAAGTACATGGGGGCGGGGGGATGAGGAGAGATTTTTTTATGCAGTGAATTGTGATGATCTGGAATGCACTGCCTGAAAAGGTGGTGGAAGCAGATTCAATAGTAACTTTCAAAAAGGGAATTGGATAAATACTTGAAAAGGAAAAAAACTGCAGGGCAACTGCAGGGATGGAGCAAGAGAGTGGGACTTGTTCGATAGCTCTTTCAAAGAGCGGACACAGGCACAATGGGCTCAAATGGCCTCCTTCTGTGCTGTATGATTCTATGATTCTATGATTAACGTTTCCAAGAAGTTGCCACACATACCTCATTGTGGATTTGTGGAATTAAAGTTAATCAGAACAAAGGAAGTTTAGTTGTTGTGGGGAGCTATTAACACACTCCGTGACACCAGTATGTTGGAAGACAGATGGAGCTTTCCTGTGCTGAAATGTGACAATATTTTCTTTAGTTTCTCTTTCTCCTTACTGGGAAATTAATTGCTAGAGTACGTTCTATCAAATTTAGTTACTGAATTTGCAATAGATATAGTTACTTAAGATAATAGTGGCCCCAATTTTAACTCAGGGCAGCTTGTGGCCGGGTGAGTGACAACAACAGCTTGCATTTATACAGCGCCTTTAACATAGTAAAACGTCCCCAACAATTATCAAGCAAGATTTGACACTGAGCCACAAAGAGATATTAGGGACAGGTGTCCAAAAGCTTGGTCAAAGAGATAGATTTTAAGGAGCATCTTAAAGGAGGAGAGACAGGTGGAGAGTTTTAGGAAGGGAAGCTAGAGCTTAGGACCTAGGCAGCTGAAGGCACAGCAGCCAATGGTGGAGTGATTAAAATCAGTGATGCTCAAGAAAACAGAATTGGAAGAGATTTTGAAGTATCATAGGGCCGGAGGCAGCTACAGAGATAGGGAGGGGTGAGGCCATGGAGGGATTGAAAGCAAGGATGAGAATTTTTAAATCGAGGAGTTACCAGACTGGGAACTATTGTAGGTCAGCGAGCACAGGGTTGATGGGTCAGCGGGATTTGGTGCGAGTTAGGACACGGGCAGCCGAGTTTTGGATGAGCTCAAGCAAGATTAGAGTTAGAAACTCAGCCACTGCAGCAGTACTTTATCTCCTGGGCCCCCATTCTCACTGGTCCACTTCCTGCTCGGAGAACGGGCAGAAAGTGGGTGGGAAGCCTCTGGATATTCAGGCCACAGGGTTTGCCGAAGAAGTTTCTGGGAGATTCTCGCGGGTGGGAAGGGTGGACATCCAGGGCAGGGGAGACTGCAACGTTCCTTGTGGGACCTGGAGAAGCATTCCCATGGCCTTCGAGCCCCACAAAGGAAAGTACGAAAAAGAAACGATCCTGTATGGACCACTTCATGTTCCCAGCAAGGTACCCTCTCTGTTAGGTCTGGCGGGAAAGGTACTACGGGCTAAAACCTCCACTTTTTTTGCATGCTTGATGCCCACTTAACGCCCATTTTACCGCTGAAATGACATATAACGCCCGGAGATCATCCATTTAGCCACAAAATGGAAACTGACGGGCATTTTTCAGAAACTTATCGCCGAGCGTTTCTTTCCCCTTGTGCTTAACACCAGGAGAAAGTAATAACACCCGCCCATGTTTTGGGGGTGGAATCATCAGAATGGGCGAAATCAACGCCCATAATATTGTCCAGCGTTAATTTTGCACTGATTTAACGCTGAGATTCAATAATGCCGCCCGCCCATTTTTTTTTGTCGTAAAGAGCATATTTACCGAAACTAGCGGCCATAAGATCGCCCACTGTCACTTTCACCGCCTCGCACACATATCGGCCACAATATCGCTCGCCCAAAAAAACACCCAGATAAAGTGGAATTAACCGGAACTAATCACAGCGTTATGGACGCCATGTTCTACATCACATGTCGCATCCTTGAAAAAGCTGCTGTGCTTCAGCCTCGGGGGAGTTCGGATGTACTCTGGAAGTCGTTGGAGTTGATGTGAACATCTGTACAAACTTCTTGATCATACTGTGACCGATTGGAATTGAATAGGTGTCTCTGTCAGGACATTCATTGTTTGTGACCAATCGGTGGAAAACAGAGAGTTACTGCAATGGGGCCTGTCCTTTCTCACCCTCTCTTGATGACCAATTACATGCAGCAGACTCGAGATCACCGAAGGTACGCTCCACAGCATTATGTGCCCAATGTAAGACATGTCAGACTGATGAGGAGGACCAGACGTTACACCCCCCGCAGGTACAGGGAGAAGGGGTCTTACCTCGAGTTGCCCGACACCACCTGCCTTCGGAGACTGCGCTTCCACAAAGAGGTTATCACTGAGGTGTGCCAGCTGATCATTGCAGATCTGCAGCCTGCCAGCACCATCAGTACTTCACTGTCCGTCAAGGTCAAAGTCACTGCGGCACTGTCGTTCTATGCCTCGGGTTCTTTTCAGGCCACAGCTGGCGACATTTGCGGACTTTCTCAGCATGCCACACATTGCTGCATTAGACAGGTCACTGAAGCCCTGTACACATGCAGGAGGGACTTGATCAGCTTCCCTATGACCAGGGAGGCACAGAGTGAGAGGGCTCTAGGATTCTCCAGGATTGCAAACTTCCCCAAGGTCCAGGGAGCAATAGACTGTAAGCACATCGCGATGCGGGCACCTTTTCAGGATGCAGAGATTTTCAGGAACCGCAAGGGATTCCACTCCCTGAATGTCCAACTGGTTGTCGACCACCAGCAAATTATACTGGCAGTGAATGCTCAATTTCCGGGCAGCATCCATGATGCTCACATCTTGCGTGAGAGCACTGTATCGGACTTGTTTAACAATCAGTCACAAGGTCAATGCTGGATGCTTGGGGACAAAGGATATGGCCTCGCCACCTGGCTGATGACCCCCCCTGCGTGACACCTGCACTGAAGCCGAGAGGCAATACAACGAGAGCCACAGAGCCACTCGCAATATTGTGGAGAAAACCATTGGCGTGCTTAAGCAGTGCTTTAGATGCCTGGACCACTCAGGAGGCGACCTCCAATACCATCCTGAGCAGGTAGCCCAATTCGTGGTGGTGTGTTCCATGCTACATAACTTGGCTATCAGGAGGGGACAAGAATTGCCTGATGAGTCTGATAGTCCACCTCACCAGAGAGAGGAAGAGGAGGACGAGGAGACGGACGCTGACATCGGCCCAGACAATCAGGCTGACGCTGAAGCCATGCCCCCGCCCCCCTGTAGACCACATGAAAGGGCCCATGGTGGCATGATAGCTGCAAGAGCCTTACGTCAGGAGCTCATCAATGATCGCCTTGCCTGAAAGAACATTGGTGTTATTTACAAGGCTGACACACTGCTGGGTGTGCAGGTCATACATCAATAGTGGGTATTACCTTGGTGACAGTTAAAGTTTAAGTTGATTGAAGTTAAGTGTCATTATACCCTTTGATGCTAAGGAATCACCACCGTGTAACGGTGCAGCTATCTGAGCCAATGCGCAACAAGGTTTTGTTAAATAAAAAGCATTTAAACTGAACATTTGTCTGAAATCATCAGTATTTCTGTACAAACAAACCCTTTCCTTCCCCCCCCCCGCCCCCCCAGCCCCTACCCCCCCGCTTATCCTTCCCACTTCTACCCCTTCCCCTTCCCCTCTTGCCTCCAAGCTGCCTGGCCGAGGAGCTCCTCAGACGATGCTTCATTGGGAGGGGGGGTGGATGGGCAGTGACGGTCGAAATGCTGGCTTGGACAGATACGGGAGAGGCCGGTCCCGAGGTGGGAACATGCTCCGAGCCAGAAGCAAGATGTTGCTGCTGGCTCTCGTGTGGTTGGCAATGGGGGTGCAGCACCTTGGGGTGCAGTGCGACGCTCCGGGACCACTGGGAGCCCTCTGCCACCAGTGTTCCTGGCTACCAGCTCCAGGGCCTCCACCATCCCTTCCATTATTTGTTGGACAAAACCTCGGTGCCAACTGTGTTCTTAGTGCTTGGTAGGCTTTTTGCTGCTGGTGAATCTCCCTCGTGCCTCCCACAATAGCCAGACAAGCACACGCCACAGCCACACACGCCTTCACCCCCTTTCAGCTCCCTCTCTCTCTGTCTCCTCTTCTACGCATGTCATGATGACCCTTGACCTCCTGAATCACGGGAATCGAGCGTTGCCATGCCGTTGCTAAGGACGGTGACACTTTACGGCAGAAGGTCAGCGAGATTTAACGCTACCGCCCATTTCATATCGCTCGCGGTAACACCTATTTAAAAAAAATGGAGACTAGATGCTTTGAGAATCGGCAAGAAGCCGGCGATCTAAAAACCCTTTTTTACTGCCCACGTCAGAAATAATGCTCATTTTTGGCGATAAGCTCAAAAGTGGAAAATCTAGCCCATTGACTTCCCTGCTGAGGTCTGAGTTCAATTGCAGTCATGGCCCATCCAAAAATCTGGGTAAAAATGGCAGCCGGCGGTATTCAGGCAGCAGATAGGTGAGCCAGCAAGTTTTAACTGGTTACCTACCCAGTTCTCGCCAGGCTGTAGGGTTAAAATCATCCCTATTAAGTGTCTTTTACATTATGCGTTAAATCCGACATTTTTTAACTACCTAAAACTATAAAACAGAATGGTGAATTTATCACCTGTATTTCCAAACATCAGAACTCTGCCAGGCCTCTACAGAGGGAATGGAAATCTGGACTATAGCACTTGGCAATGCTGCAATTGGACAGGGCTTTGGTGAGACCACATCTGGATTACTGTGTACAGTTCTGCTCTCCATATCTGTAATGTACTTGCTTCACGGGTTCTTTGCTTAAGAATCCATAGAACACGTTTTTATTAAGAACTAGTTGCCTTATTAGCAAAGGTTTAACAATCACACTACACATTACCAGTTCATCCACCAAGCTCACAACCACGTGCCTCATTGCGAATACCCTGAACCCAACTGGCTGGGGTTTTATTGAGTCTTGTGAACATCATGTGACTGGCTAAGCCACTCCCAACTAAACAGCTCTACAACTATTTTGTGTAGAAATAATCAAGTGCCCCCTAATTAAAGGGGGGGGGGGGTCACACTCCAAGTGCCCCCTTTTTTTTGAGGGCACAAAAAAACACAAATTATACAAGTGCCCCCTGGCTAAAAGGGGGGGGGGGGGTGCTAAAACAAAATCACCATATCAACATACCATTGTCACTCAAACCAGAGCTAGTATCCTGGCCACTCCTGCCTTTAGTAATTTTTCATCAACCCTACTTTGTCCATGTTATCTTGTTTACAGATTCCTTCATCTCCTTGGAATCTGCCTTATATTTGCTACTGTATTCCAACTGTTAGTTTTGATTAGACCGACTCCAATTTCTGCTTTGTTATTATAATAATTTGACCTTGACTCGCAGCTCGTGACTGCTCATTATTTCTGCGTACCTTTGAGCAGCTTTTAACATTTTAACATTCCCATTCCCACAGAGAATCATGGGTAAGATTAGATTGGTCAATGACGACAAATTGAATAGATATATGAATCTCTAATATCAGTCTTTCTTACAGCAGGATAAACGTGCCTTCAAAGGAGTGCAACAAAGGTTCACTGGACTAATTCCTGGGATGAGAGGGTTGAACTGTGAGGAGAAATTGAGTAAAATGGGCCTATGCTCTCCGGAGTTTAGAAGAATGAGAGGTGACCTAATTGAAAAGTATAAGATTCTGAGAGGGCTTAACAAGGTAGATGCTGAGAGGTTGTTTCCACTTGCTGGAGAGTCTAGAACTAGGGGCCATAGTCTCAGAATTAGGGGTCGGCCATTTAGGACAGTGCTGAGGAGAAATTTCTTCACTCAGCAGGTTGTGAATCTTTGTAATTATCTACCCCAGAGGGCTGTGGATGCTTTGGCGTTGAATATAGTTAAGACAGAGATCGATAGATTTTTGGACTCATGAGGGATCAAGGGATATGGGGATAGTGCAGGAAGGTGGAGGTAAGATAGAAGATCAGCCATGATCTTATTGAATGGCAGAGCAGGCTCGAGGGGCCATCTGGCCTACTCCTGATCCTATTTCGTAAGTTCTTATGACAACATGCTGACATTGTTTCTCCTTAATAATGTAAGCTTTGGTGAGTGAAGAGGGTTATGATTTATTTTAAGATCTACAGTTTGCAACTTTTTTCCAGTTTTTTTTTAACAGTAATTTATCAGGTTTTACTGTGACCTTTTTTTCTTGAACTCAGATGGATTACTTATTCACTCACTAAAAAAAGTGTTGCAGGGATTTTAGCCTGTGGAACCTTGGTAGCGATATGAGCAGGAAAGAGATCAAAACCTTTGATGCTTCAGTGAGTTACATAGGCCCCAAGTTTCCACATGATTTGCTCCTGATTTTTAGGAGCAACTGGTGTAGAACGGAGTATCTTAGAAATCGGAATTCTCCACATTTAGTTTGCTCCAGTTCTAGTCAGGTAGAACAGTTTCACTTTGGAACAGAATTTCTTTTTCAAAAGGGGGCGTGTCCGGCCACTTACGCCTGATTTCAAAGTTTCGTGAGTGAAAACTTACTTCAAACTAACTTAGAATGGAGTAAGTGAAGATTTTTGTACGCTCGAAAAAACCTTGTCTACACTTTAGAAAATCAGGCGTAGGTTACAAATTAGGCATAGGGAATGGGGGTGGGGGGAGGGGGGAAGGGAAGTCATTAAATTCTACAATCAAATATTATACAAATAAATCCAACCTGAATAAAAATTTATAAGCAAAGAAAAGATTAAATAAACCATGTTCCTACCTGTGTGAAAGTGCTTCAGGCAGGCCTTTCATGTTGGAGACAGGCAGGGGTGTGGCATCAGTGTCTCGACGGCAGCGGCAGCAAGCTTCGAGCTGAGCTGCAGTGCTTGAGGCAGGCCTTCATTCTTTTCGTGGCTGGCCGCGAAGAAGCAGCACCGGATGGACTCGAGGCCATTCGGCCATGAGATATCAGCGGCGTCAGTGGCTGGCCGGCAGCCGAAGAATCAACGCAGGACACACGCAGCTCATTAAAGTTCTTGAGGCCAGTCGGCCACGCTTTAGGGGCGGCGTCAGTGGCTGGCCGGCAGCCAAAGAATCAGCAGCGGACGGACGTGAGGCCATTCGGCCATAGGATATCAGCGGTGTCAGTGGCTGGCCGGCAGCCGAAGATACAGCAGCAGCCTTCAAGCTGTGAGGGGGACTGAGGCCATTTGGACAGGGAGAGGCAGCCACATCGACAGTTTTATATTTAAATTTGCAGAATGGGTGCTGCATTGTCAACACCACGTATTATTGCAAAGTTGAATTGGCACTCTTATTTCTCCAAACACACAGTCCTTAATTTGCATGCACCAATGCAGCACCGGTTCTGCAAGTTTAGCAGTGAAAAGCTGAACTCACTGATTTCAGCAGGTGATTTATTCAGCAGTGTTGCTAAAAGCACTCCCTCACACACAGAAATATCCAAAAAAATTAAATTACAAGCCTTTGCAGGGGTCCGAGAAACAAATCTTCACTTTTTCTGCAGTATTTTTAAAAATGGCCGAGTGCCAATGTTTGTGTGAGACTGCGCGTGTGCACACACTCCAACGCGCACGCGCAGGGTTGCCGGCACCACGAAGGCTAATTTAAATTGTACCCGCCCCCTGCTGCTTAGAAAATCGGCGCGAGTGTTAGGCTCCGCCCCCTGCTGCGAAGAGCGCGCCGCGCCAAGCAGACATTGAGCTCCAAGGAGCTCGAGAATATCGGATTTTTTTTTAGGTGTAGTTTTCGGCGCGAAAAACAGGCGCCGAGCTCGGAGGTGCGCCGTTTTCGCCGCAGGACGAAACTTGGGGCCATAAAATTGGGTATTAGTGGAAAGCCAGCATATATCCCACTTATAACTATGGTCTTTGTGAATTATGTCAACTTTCAAATAAGAATAAACAATGAAATTGAGAATGCATTTGACTCGTTACCATTTTTCGGTAAGTTGCCACATTATACCAAATTCCTGCCTATTCATTGCAACGACCAGATTTTTTGGGTGTTATTTTCGCCAGCCACAGGTGGGTGCAATTAAATGAGACGTTGAAGATAGTGGGATAGAGTTCCTGATTTTGGCACAATCAGGAAATTGCGGCCCAAAAGCGCTCAAAATTGTGCTGGTTAGGTTAAAGTTCAAGTTTCCGCGAAAATGCATTTGCATAATCACAACCATGAAATCTTCTATGAATAAGTGCAATTGGGCAACGTGATAGAACATTATCGTTCCTTTTTTTCCTTTCCATCAAAAAGTATTCCATGATGTATTTAAGAGTGGTAACCTGTTGCAGTTTTATTAATACAGCTGAAAATGTGTTTATCACAAAAATAAGCATTTTTAATCAGAGTGTCCAGTCCTCGACCTGTGAGTAAGCTGATTTAAAATCACTGAGAATGACTTTAAAAAGCGATGCAGAACCACTCACTAGTTTCATTGGTCTACACCAATCAATTTCTTCGTGAATTCAATATATTTTAATAGGCATAGGGGCCGAAATTGCCCTGTGCCTTGTTTGGGGGCGGTAACCGTCCGGGTCTTTTAGCGCCTGGGTCAGAAGTATTGACCCCGGCGTGCAATTGGGCTTTGCATCCCTGAAGCGGGGCAGAGCACTGTCTCAGGTGCGCCGCCTCGTTGGAGGGGCGCTCCCGGGGCGTCAGCACTGGAAGCTCCGCAAAGCGCTGAGGTACAGCGATGCCCCTCCCCTTCATTTAAAGGGAAGGGCCGCTGCGCACTCTGCAGGCCATTTGGTGGTCGCCATTGGGCCACCAGGGATGTGCTTGACTGGGCCAGCGGCCCGGCACCCAAAAAGGAATGCCTGGTTGCATGATGGTGGCCCAGTTGAGGCAAAATAAAATGGCGGCCCGGGGCGCACACTGTCTCCCCTTTAAGGGCCGGTCCGGGCAGATGTCAGCACCCCACGCCAACCAGCAATTTTCCCCGCAGGCCCCAAAGGGGTCGGCACGGGGCGCAAAGGGGTTTGCGTGCACACCGATGATGTCTTTGCCTGTTGTGTGCTGGGCCGGTGCGCCTACCGCGGGGCGCGGCGCTACCAGTAAATCGCCCCCAAATTCTCTGGGGCAATTTTGCCCAAGGCGCTACCGCCATCCGCCCCCAGACAAAAAGGCCATTGCTCCCCGTTACCGCATCCCGGAGGTGCAGACAGAGCACAAAAAAGGGGCAATTTCGGCCCCATAAACTTTTAAAAGGTGCCTACGAATGAATACCTGTGCGCCTAAAATACCAGCTCAATTTGAAGAGTTTAATGTATGTACGCCTGGGGTTACCTGCCACCAGGGGGTCATTGGGCCACAGACACACACGTGCAGCCCTTGTATATAAAGAAAGACTCCATGTTTAATCCTCACTTTGAGACCTACTAAAGTAGAGTCAGGTCGCACCTGATCGCGTTCACGATACTAAGCCTATTGAGTTATTGCATATTCAACATTTGGCGATGAGGCACAATACGAACTTACACGCACAAAAAATAAAATGAGCACCGTTGGAATTCTGGAACAATACATGGAGGGAGAATTTTACAGATCGCCTCGACCAGTACTTCGTGGCCAACAAGATGGATGAAGACGCTGATGCAGTTAGGCGCAGGGCGGTTTTCCTCATAGTTTGTGGTCCAAAAATCTATGGCCTCATAAAGAACCTGCTCTCACCTGCACATCCAATGGAAAAGACTATGAAGAATTGTGTGCTCTGATTCGGGACCATCTCAAACCTGAAGAAGGCATCATTATCTCGAGATATTGCTTTTACAAGCATGTTCGTTCTGAGGGCCAGGACGTGGTGGAATTTGTTGCCGACCTGAGACGTCTCGCTGGGCCGTGTAAGTTTGAACCGCGTTGGAAGACATGCGGCGCGACGTCTTTGTAATAGGCATAAATCATGAGGTGATCCTGCGGAAGCTGCTGGCTGCAGAGACGCTGGATCTGAGCAGGGCCATCACGATCGCCCAGGCTTGCCTGACCACGGTCGATAGTACAAAGCAGATATCCTCGCAGAGTCGGAACTCCACGGTACACATAAAGGGCTGTTCATTTACAACAGATGTCCTTTCGGAATTTGCTCTGCTGCAGCAATATTTCAGAGAAACATGGAGAGTCTACTGAAGTCCATCCCTAGAACTGTGGTGTTCCAAGATGACATTCTGGTCACAGGTCGTGACACTGCCGAACACCAGCACAACCTGGAAGAGGTTCTACATCATCTGGACAAAGTGGGGCTCAGACTGAAACGTTTAAAGTGCTTCTTTATGGCACTGGAAGTCGAATTCGTGGGAAGGAAGATTGCTGCAGACGGCATCAGGCCTACGGACTTGAAAACAGAGGCCATCAAAAATGCACCCAGACCCCAGAATGTGACGGAGCTGCATTCGTTCCTTGGTCTTCTCAACTACCTTGGTAATTTCTTACCTAAATTGAGCACATTATTAGAGCCACTGCACATGCTGCTCAGAAAAGGCGACAACTGGGTTTGGGGTGTATCTCAAGACAGGGCCTTCGAGAAGGCTACAAATCTGCTTTATTCCAACAAATTGCTGGTACATTATGACCTGTGCAAGTGTTTAGTATTGGTCTGTGGTGCTTCATCATATGGGGTTGGTTGCGTGCTCCAACAATCCAATGAGTCGGGCAAACTACAACCCGTTGCGTTCACGTCGAGAAGCATGTCTAAAGCAGAAAGAGCCTGCGGCATGGTAGAGAAAGAAGCTTCAGCCTGCGTATATGGGGTTAAAAAGATGCACCAGTATCTGTTTGGGCTTTGTTTCGAGCTTGAAACTGATCACAAGCCGCTCATATTTTTGTTTTCAGAGCATAGAGGTATCAATACCAACGCGTTGTCCCGCATCCAGAGGTGGACGCTGACATTATCTGCCTATGATTATGTAATTCGCCATAGACCTGGCACCGAGAATCGTGCTGGTGCATTGAGCCATTTACCGTAGGCCCACGCCGGAGGTGGAAACGCCACATGTTAAGCAGTGTGTGAGGGGCAGTAGTCTGTGCTGTGCTTGTTTTTGATCTGTCTTTTTGAACACCGCAAAAGGAACTGGTGAACGGCATTATCATAAACCAAAAATATCTGCTTTTTTTAATTCATTCTCAGGATGTGGGCATCGCTGGCAAGGCCAGCAATTATTGTCCTTCTCTAGTTGCCCTTGAGAAGGTGGTGGTGAGCCACCTTCTTGAACTGCTACAGTCCTTGTGGTGAAGGTGCTCCCACAGTGCTGTTCGGTAGGGAGTTCCAGAACTTTGACCCAGCGACGATGAAGGGACGGCTGACATATGTTCCAAGTCAGGACGGTGTGTACTTGCAGGTGATGGTGTTCCTATGCACTTGCTACCCTTGTCCTTCTAGGTGGTCGAGATCACAGGTTTGGGAGTGGGTTAACCACTGCATCTCCTCCAAGGTGATCTTACGCACACTGCTGAACAGAGGTCCATGTGGCACGGATAAAATTATAAACTACTGTCCTGCAGACATCAATCTTTCTCTCGGTTTCCTTACTCCCTTAGTAAGAACATGCTCTGTAATGACCCACAGCAATGGTAATGAAACGAGCTAACATGCAACAGCAACATTTCAGACCTTAAAACATTTGCCTCTATTTTAACAGAAGTTAATGACTGTTAAAAATAGTGAACAAAGAAATTTACTTCAAACACATATTTTGACTTAGATGGTGCGCTAGGTAAAGCGAGCGAATTGGCAGCCTGTTTTATATTTTTATTTCCATTGACTTCATTGCACAAAGTAAAAATCTACCCCATTCAGTATTTGTATAGGTGTCAGCTGGGGCTAAGTGGGTAGCCACTCTCACCTCTAAGTCAGAAGGTTGTGGGTTCAGTTCCCACTTCAGAAACTTCAGCACAAAAATCCAGGCTGACACTCCCAGTGCAGTACTGAGGGAGCGCTGCACTGTCAGAGGTACTGTCTTTCAGATGAGATGTTAAACTGCATCCTTGTCTGCCCTCTCAAGTGGATGTAAAAGAACCAATATTTTGAAGTAGAGCAGGGGTGTCCTTCAACCAACATCACTAAAAAAAAAGATCATTACCAAGCAAATTGGCTGCCGCATTTCCGACAGTGAATACACTTTAAAAAGTACTTCATTGGTTGTAAAGCACTTTTGGGATGTCCTGATCAAAAATGCAAGTCTTTCTTTCTTGCATAATTTCAATAACTGTGTATTTTTAGTAGCATGGCTGGTGTAACTTAATGGCCAGGATTTTCCAGGGCCGATGACCGAGTACATGGTCATAAGTGCCCTGCAAGCTCCAGGTTTCCACATGCAATGTGCATGCGTGAAATCCCAGAGCTTGCAATCTGTCGAGTTTCAGCTTGACAGATTATATGAATCTGAAGGAAATTGATATTCGCTGGTGGAGAATTGAGCTATTTGCCCAACTACTGCCCAGCGAATGCCCACAAAACTCTTACGCCTGGTAAAAGCAGACATAGGGCCTTTTACCAGTGTAAGGGTTTAAATAAATATTCAAATAATTTTTTTCATCATTTAAACATTCAAAAACTTTTAAAATTAGTTTAGATTATTTTTGGCCCATTTAAAAATATTTACATTTATTTTTCAAAAATTAAATTTTTGTTTTAAATGTTTAACTAAATTGTACTTTAATTAATTTTTAACGTGACGATTTATTTTTAGTTAAGTGTGTCTTTTAGGAGATTCCTATTATGCTTATGCTGATTCCATAAGTAAATGGAATCTCCATAAGCATAATTGGAATCTCTCTTTGTGATTGGTTGGGCCGGCACACATGATCCTAGGGATGCTTGTGAACTGCATGCGCCCCAGGGATGTGTGGGCTTTATGCGGGCGTACACCTGCAGGCCCAGGACCGCAAGAGTCCAAAGATACAGAGGCACCAGGTAGGTACTTATTTTACTTGCAGATCGGAGGCTCCGACCGCAATTTCCTGATGATGTCCATAATTATTATTATTTTTTAAATAAGATTTCTGTTTGTTTGCACAGAGACGAAAAGGAAGAACTAACAGGGGTCAATACCATCTGATAAATACATTCTTTCTCTCTATCTCTTTGAAGGAGAAGAGGCGGCGGCAGACGGAAATCGAAGACAAGCGACACCAGCTGGAAGATAAAATACTTCAGCTGCAGCATCACAAGGTAGGAGGCTGGTGCTAGAACTTCACGACACAACTTCTTTGCCAAACTCACCATAATCGTGCTCATTCATTGCACGTGTGGTTGCTTGTTTTGTGTTATTAAATATTGGCAAGGGGACAGTCCTCAGCCCAGTTCACATCGCAATTGTTATTATGAGTTGTCGCGTCGCTTTCTCTGCTGAATATTTGCTTTATTCTTGAGTTTGGGTGAGACTAATCTGTTGCTTCAACGTGAGGTGCTCCAACAGTGGAACACTTTTTTACACTTTTTTTTATCCAGTGTCAATACCAAACATTTCTATTGAGTGCAGAAGCGCTCTATGCTATGCCCGAACAATGAGCCTTAGCCTTAGGCCTCTCAGTTCCATACATCACCAACATAACATTTTCATTTCCCACTGCAGACATCTTTGTGGCCTACTCGAGATGTCTGCGCTCCTCCAATTCTGGCCCCTTGCGCCTCCCCAATCTTCTTCACTCCCCCATAGGTGGCCGTGCCTTCAGCTGCTAGGCCCTAAGCTCTGGAATTTCCTTCCCATACCTCTGCGCCTCACTAACCACTCTCTCCTCCTTAAAACTGACCTCTTTGACCAAGCTTTTGGTCACCTGTCCCAATATCTTCTTACATGGCTCGGTGTCAGATTTTGTTTGATAATGCTCCTGTGAAGCGCCTTGAGATGTATTACCACGTGAAAGGTGCTATATAAATGCAAATTATTATTTTTGTTGTTCATCAATAGAACTTGCAAATTTATACAAAATTTCTGATGAATTCCAAGCAGTCTTGTGCTATGGACTCACGGCAACAAGGAACTGAGATGAAATTGCTCCAGTTCACTGCCACGTTATCTTTACAACCAACAGAGAGAGAAGAATTTCAGCCATTAGTCTGCGATGGATATAGAAACCCAGAGGTTAAAGGGCAAGTGCACTATTTTTGAAAAAATACAAAAATCCAGTGCAATACGTCACCTATTGCAGAATCAGCCAAGGTTTTATTGTGTGGCAGAGCAGGCTCGAGGGGTCGTACGGCTTGCTCCTGCTCTTATTTCTTATCATCTTAATCCTTAACTGGTTCCACATGGCATTTTTTTTAAAGACGTTATATTAACTGCTTTTCAGCAATATTTCACAGGCAACAGGAGGAGAATATGACTGCCAGAAAAATATGTAACAGAAATTGAGTAGTACTGCAAAATATGGACTTAATTCAAGTCAAACATTCCAATAAATCTGTTGAGCAGAAGAATTGAACGTGCCAACTGATGACATTTTGTAGGCATGATTATTAACAGATGAACCATCAGCTGATGAATGGGATCATTCTACTGTGAAGGAGGGCCTAATGCTGGTCCACCGAGAGGCCTGTTCAGGTTAGATCAGGTCACAGGAGCAATGGGGGACTGTTGCTTGTGTTGATGTCAAAAACAACAACAAAAACAATAACTTGTCTTTATATAGCGCCTTTCACGTAGTGAAACATCCCAAGGTGCTTCACAGGAGCATTATAAGACAAAAAATTTGACAGAGCCACATAAGGAGAAATTAGGGCAGGTGACCAAAAGGTTGATCAAAGAGGTAATTTTAAGGAGCGTCTTAAAGGAGGAGAGAGTGATAGAGAGGCGGAGAGGTTTAGGCAGGGAGCTCCAGAGCTTGGCCTCAGCAACAGAAGGCACGGCAACAATGGGTGAGCGATTATAATGAGGGATGCTCAAGGGGGCAGATTTAGAAGAGCGCAGATATCTCGGGGGGTTGTGGGGCTGAAGGAAATTATAGAGATAGGATGGGGCAAAGCCATGGAGGGATTTGAAAACCAGGATGAGAATTTTGAAATCGAAGCGTTGCTTAATCAGGAGCCAATGTAGGTCAGCAAGCACCGGGGTGATGGGCAATGTTGCTCATATCAAATATTCATTAGCAATTCCTGGTGAAGATTTTACTGCCATTGATGAATTCAGATGGAAGAGAATTTTGACACACAGCAGTTTTTTGTCAGCAAAAAGTTTCCCCTAATACAGTCCTCAGCATTTACACCATCCCTGCTTGTTCTCAACAGCTGCCTATAGGGGGCGAATGGCAGCGACCATTTGCCGTTACCACAGGTGTCAATTACAAAAGCGTCGCTTAAACTGTGTTAAATGGGCCGGTTGTTTCCGGCAGTTCAAGCAGCTGCTCAGGGATCATCTTCTATTCCGATCCCCGTCCACTACCGTTAGCCCCGCGGCACAGTGTTAATCTATTTGGATCATCCCCTAATTAAGTGTTCGAAAAGATATTCGCAAACACATGCAGGCAGTGGTTCAGGAGTTTTGAAATTGACCAGGGTAGTCGATGGGCAGCTTCAGTCCAACAATTAAAGAGAAGCTGGTGATTATACACACATACAAACAGACATGAATTTAACAAAGTTCGTTTATTATTTTAATCCATAAAACTTTGTTTTTATTACACAGAGTTTACAGCACAGAAACAAGCCATTCAACTCAATTATCGATGCCAGTGTTTATGCTTAACACAAGCCTCCTCTCACCCTACCAGCAGAACCTTCTGTTCCTTTCTCCCTCATTTATTCATCCAATTTTGCCTTCAATGCATCAGAAAATCATGTTCCCTGACCAGGAATCAAACCCAGGTCGCAGGCAGGGAAAATGTCAAATCCTAACCACCACACCACCAGGGCATTACATCAAGCAATTCCACTGAGTGAAATTAAGACCCTGATGCATATTATTCATGATTACATTAGGACGAGTGTAATGTATTTACATCATGGGTTCTTTGCTTAAGAATTCATAGCAACACTTTGCTATCAAGAACTAGTTGGTTTATTAACAAAGGCTTAGCAATCACACTACACATTACCAGTTCATTCACCAGGCTCACAACTGTATACCTCATCGTGGATGACCTGGACCCAACTGGAGTTTTATTGAGTCTTGTGAGCATCACGTGACTGACTAAGCCACTCACAATACAACAGCTCTACAACTATTTTGTTGTAATCTATAAAACATAAATCGTTAACTCAATTGCCCCCTGTGATATCTTCACAGAGCACAGCACACACAGCTTCCAACATTGCAGGCAGCTCTCTCGGAAGCCTCCAGAAATCTGCCTGGTTCTGTTTATTATTAACCCTGCACTTGCAGTACACAATACGTCCACATCCACAGTGTGGAGCTACAAACATTACAAGCTTACAGACATTACACTCTCCCTCATTAATGAAGAAGCCATCACAACAAACATCATACATAACTTTCATGTTTATACATAACACAGGATATAAACTTATTTTTTTTTCCATGTTTACAAATTTAACTTTACCACTTTTTTTCTGTTTCGAAGAGGATACCTTCGCTCTCGAACAGAACCTTCCAAACATGGTGTCAATTTCACACTCATTCGAGGCTCATCCTGAGGAACGTTATCCTCCACGGAATTTCCTTGATTTTCATTTGAACTCACTCTAACTTCAGGCTCTTTGTTTTCCTGACTCGGACTCAGACTTTCATTCTGATTCTCTCCTGGATTTATTTCCAGTACATTGGATTTAGGATTTGCTAGTCGTGTATCAAAACTATCTGATGAGTCAGAAATAATTGAATCATTCCCACCTTCAACTCCTTCTATGTCTGTAGGTAAAATATGATCAATATGAACAAACCTAACCCATCCATTATCAAACATCTTTACCAAATATGTACGAGGACCACATATCTTCACCACTCTTCCTGGTAACCACTTTAACCATTTTGGTGATGGTTCTTCACTCTCACCTTCTGGTTTAATTTCACACTTCTCTCTTTTACTCTACCTCTATCATGATTCTCTTTCTGTCTTAATTGTGTCTCTTCTACGAACTGTGCCAAATTTGGCATTAACAACGAGAATCTGGTTCGTAGCTGTTGTTTGAGAAACAACTCTGCTGGTGTTCTACCAGTAGTTGTATGAGGAGTATTTCGATATGTAATCAAAAAATTAGCCAATTTGTGATCCAATGACAAATGTCATTTCCTTGGATTTGGATCTAACATTTGTTTTATGAGGGCACGTTTTACAATTTGTACAGTACGCTCTGCTGCACCATTCGAAGCAGGGTGGTATGCTGGAACCTTGGTATATTTCACACCATTTTTGCTCGTGAATTGTGCAAATTCTTCTGAACGAAATTGTGGTCCATTATCCGAAACAATTTCTTCTGGGAGACCAAATGCAGAAAATAATTTTTGTAAAATGTCCAATCTTTTACTTGTTGTTATTTTACACATTGGAAACACCTCAACCCACTTCAAATGGCTATCAATCACAATGAACAATTGTTGTCCTTCCAACTCAGCAAAATTAATATGTAGCCTTTGCCACACCATGGAAGGCCATTTCCATGGCTGTAATGGTACTGGTGGTGGTTGCTTGCTTACCGATTGACATGTCGTACACTGACTCACGATGTTCTCTATATCTTTATCAAGACCTGGCCACCATAAATAACTGCGAATAAAACTCTTGGTCAAGCACATTCCCAGGTGCCGGTCATGGAGGTCTCCTAATATTTTGGACCTGAATTTATTTGGTATAACCACTCTTGCACCCCACATGATACAATCTTTATCGACTGATAATTAATTCCTACAAATGAAGAATGGATGTGTATCTTTGTCTGTTACCTGGTTTGGCCATCCATTTGCAATATACTCATACACCTTTGACATCACTGGGTCACATTTGGTTGCTCTACCAATCTCTTCAGCTGTGACTGGCAGTTCATCAATGTATGAAAAATAAAACACTTCTTCCCTATCAGGTGTAACTTGTGATGGGGAAGGCAATCTAGACATTGCATCAGCATTACTGTGATCAGCTGATCGTCTGTATTCAATATCATATGTATATGCTGACAAAATCAAAGCTAATGTTGGAACTGGGGACTTTGAATGGAGGATTGCTGTTAGGGGCTTATGGTCCGTAACGATGGTAAACTTACGACCATACAAGTATTTGTGAAACTTCTTGACCCCAAAAATTAATGTCAAAGCTTCCCTTTCAATTTGCGCATAATTACTCTCACTGGCACTGAGAGTGCGTGAAGCAAAAGCAATTGGTCTCTCCTCCCCACTACTTAATACATGAGAGATTATGGCCCCAACTCCATACGGAGAAGCATCACATGCTAGCTTAATCTCCTTAGATATGTCACAGTGAACTAACATGGTGCTCTCTACCAATTTGCTTTTACACTCCTTGAATGCTGTATCGCATTCTTTTGACCACTTCCAATGACCTGTTTTTTTCAAAAGTTCATTCAGTGGATGTAATACTGTAGCCAAATTTGGTAGGAACTTCCCATAATAGTTCAAAAGACCCAAGAATGAACGAAGTTCAGTGACATTCCTGGGAGTGGGTGCATTTCTAATTGCATCCAATTTTTCCATGGTTGGATGAAAACCATCTTTGTCTACTCTGTACCCTAAGTACTCCACTGAGTTTTTAAATAACTCACACTTACGAGCAGACACTCGTACTCTGTGTTTCTCTAGCCGTTTGAGGACTTCATTCAATATGTTATTACGAATCTGCCTATTTGGCGCTGAAATTAGTATGTCATCCAAATAAACGACTACCCCTTCAATACCTTGCAAAATCTGGTTCATCAGCCCTTGGAATATGGCAGGGGTGGAAGACACTCCAAACAGTAGCCTATTAAATTGATAAAGGCCTCGATGAGTATTTATAGTCAAACATGACTTGGACTCCTCATCTAGTTCAAGCTGTAAGTAGGCATTCGTAAAATCCAGTTTTGAGAAGATCTGACCATCTGTCAATGTTGTGAACAAATCTTCTATATTCGGCAGTGTATTGGGGTTATTACCCTCTAGAACCTTGTTTACAGTTACTTTATAATCACCACACAATCTTACCTTACCATCGGACTTAGGTACAGCCCAATTACATCCATCTACCTTACAAATAATGTTCTCAATCTCTAGTCTTTTGAGTTCTTGCTCAACTTTCACCTTGAGTGCATATGGTACGGAACGTGGCTTGTAGTAAACCGATCTAGCGTCCTTCTGTACCCTGACACTCGCCTTCAAGCCTGACACTCGCCTTGAAACTGCCCGTTTCGCAGAACACCTTCGGATACTTCTTGATAACCTCATCCGTTGATGAAAATCTCGCTTCCACACAGAAAATCTTACTCCAATCCAGCTTCAGTGAGCTCAAGCAATTTCTTCCAAGTAAGGCAGACTTGTCTCCTTTCACTACTATTAGAGGCAAGTTCCAAAATTGATCTTTATATTTCACTGGTACGGTGATACGACCTACCACAGGAATTTTCTCTCCCGAGTAGCCTCGCAGCTCTATCTTGGATTTCTCCAGTTGGAAATCACGCAATTTATCACGGTACAACACTCACGGATGCACCCGTGTCAATTTCCATTGGTATCTTGAATCCCACAACATCTATGTGGATTTTGATGCTTTTCGAATCGCTGTCCATTAATCTCGTGCTCCTGATGACATTTAACTCTAACATCTCCTCGTCCTGTTGTTGTTCTTCCATGCTATGTAGTCTCTTTGGATTTCTACTCATAGCTTTGAACACTGGACTCATAGCTTTGAAAGCTGGTTTACCCTTCAGTCGGCATGCCTTCGCCAGATGCCCAGTCTTCCCGCAGAAGAAACACTCTGCCTTCACGTATGGACAACTTTGAGCAATGTGTTGTCCCAGGCACCTATAGCACGACTTCGATGCTCTGTTAGACTTTCCAGTTTCTGAGTATTTTACCTTGAACCTGCAGGTGGTTTACGTCAGTTGACTGATGACCGTAATTATTATTTAATTCTCGGGAATATTGTTCAGCCATGCCCAATGCCCTCGCTGTATGACAAGCAATCACAAAAGTCAAGTCATCCGTCGTCAATAACTTCCTTCTGATCGCATCATTTTTCACCCCACAAACAAACCGATCCCATAATGCTCAGTTTTGAAAGTTTCCAAAATTACAGTGCATCGATAGCTTTTTTAATGCTACGATGTAATCACTGATACTTTCATCAGCCTTTTGATTCTGAATCCCGAAATGATAGCTTTCAGCAATTTCTAACGGTTTGGGGTTATAGTGCTTCTCCAGCTTCGTTAAAATCTCTTTAAGCATTGTGTCCTTTGGCTCGTCAGGCACAAGCAGATTTACAAGGGTGTCATACAATGCTGGACCTGCCTCCGATAAGAAGATCGCTCTCTTACATTCCAACACAGCCCGGATCTGGACTGCATTGTCTGGAACTTTGATTATGTTATTTGCAGTCAAATACATTTCTAGCGGATCCACATACGTTTTAAAACATTCCCGGTCATGTCTATAATCCCCCAAATGTCCAATTACACCTGCCATTTTAATCTCTAGCTGTTCATGCCATGTGCTGTATTTTACCTCGGATTTTGTAGCCTTTTTCCAAAGACAGAAACTTCCAAAGTTTCTCTGTCGGCTGGCTGAATCCTTCACCAACAAAATTTAAGCTTTAAATTCCCATCTCGCCGCCAAATGTGATATCTTCACAGAGCACAGCACACACAGCTTCCAACATGGCAGGCAGCTCCTTCGGAAGCCTCCGAAATCTGCCTGGTTCTGTTTATTATTGACCCTGCACTTGCAGTACACAATACGTCCACATCCACAGTGTGGAGCTACAAACATTACAAGCTTACAGACGTTACACCCCCTGATTAAAAGCGGGTGGGGGGGCACTAAAACAGAAACTACAACAGCTCTACAAAGCTGTGAGCATACTCACAGGTGCATACATTATAATGAGGAGAGAGCAGCAACTCAACCTGTTCTTTTTAGGGCTTCCCCTTCTTAGAGGATGTTATCAGGGAGTTCAACGGATTAACCATCCACCGCGTATAGAGGGCAAATCGCGTCTGCACGAATGCGCCCGCTATACACGCTGGGGACTGTATCAGTGATGGATATAGAGTAAATTTCAATCTCATATACAGAGATTGGTTTGGATAAAATCATAACCTCTGATGTCACCATCCGAAAATAATTTATGCACAACGGTGCTTTCAGAACTGTGAACCTGTCGATCTGCCGAGGAAATCCCAGGATCACTGTCACACACTAACGCCATTAATCACAGCTCACTCCAGAAGGACAGCGTAGGTGGTACTTTTAGTAAATCATCACTGCAAAATGTAGCGAGTATCCACAGAGGATATTAGCTTTTTTTCTTGTAGTTTGTGCTTTGTCTTTGCCTCCAACATAGACATAGAAACATAGAAACATAGAAACATAGAAAATAGATGCAGGAGTAGGCCATTCGGCCCTTCGAGCCTGCACCGCCATTCAATGAGTTCATGGCTGAACATGCAACTTCAGTACCCCATTCCTGCTTTCTCACCATACCCCTTGATCCCCCTAGTAGTAAGGACTACATCTAACTCCTTTTTGAATATATTTAGTGAATTGGCCTCAACAACTTTCTGTGGCAGAGAATTCCACAGGTTCACCACTCTCTGGGTGAAGAAGTTTCTCCTCATCTCGATCCTAAATGGCTTACCCCTTATCCTTAGACTGTGACCCCTGGTTCTGGACTTCCCCAACATTGAGAACATTCTTCCTGCATCTAACCTGCCTAAACCCGTCAGAATTTTAAACGTTTCTATGAGATCCCCTCTCATTCTTCTGAACTCCAGTGAATACAAGCCCAGTTGATCCCGTCTTTCTTGATATGTCAATCCCGCCATCCCGGGAATCAGTCTGGTGAACCTTCGTTGCACTCCCTCAATAGCAAGAATATCCTTCCTCAAGTTAGGAGACCAAAACTGTACACAATACTCCAGGTGTGGCCTCACCAAGGCCCTGTACAACTGTAGTAACACCTCCCTGCCCCTGTACTCAAATCCTCTCGCTATGAAGGCCAACATGCCATTTGCTTTCTTAATCGCCTGCTGTACCTGCATGCCAACCTTCAATGACTGATGTACCATGACACACAGGTCTCTTTGCACCTCCCCTTTTCCTAATCTGTCACCATTCAGATAATAGTCTGTCTCTCTGTTTTTACCACCAAAGTGAATAACCTCACATTTATCCACATTATACTTCATCTGCCATGCATTTGCCCACTCACCTAACCTATCCAAGTCACTCTGCAGCCTCATAGCATCCTCCTCACAGCTCACACTGCCACCCAACTTAGTGTCATCCGCAAATTTGGAGATACTACATTTAATCCCCTCGTCTAAATCATTAATGTTCTTGTCTCTGACCAATCCGGCAAGTTCTGCTTTGCTGTGATTTCTTGACTTGGAAAATTTATTTCTGATAGTTGATTTACAAATGACAGTTGATTCTTTGCCTTTCCTATTTGGAGTATATAAAAAAATCTTTGTGGGTTGTTTGTGCACTCGCTGTTTCAGTGAAGCCTGAAAGATATCCCTATTTAACCCCTCTCTGTCCACTGATCTGAGCTGAGCAAACATTTGATTAAAACATTGGACTGTGAACGTAGGAGCAGGTGTAGGCTGTTCAGCCCCTCGAGCCTGCTCCGCCATTTAATAAGATCGTGGCTGATCCGATCATGGACTCAAATCTACTTCCCCGCCTGCTCCCCATAACCCCTTATCCCCTTATCGGTTAAGAAACTGTCTATCTCTGTCTTAAATTTATTCAATGACCCAGCTTCCACAGCTCTCTGAGGCAGCGAATTCCATAGATTTACAACCCTCTGAGAGAATAAATTTCTCCTCATCTCAGTTTTAAATGAGCGGCCCCTTATTCTAAGATTATGCCCTCTAGTTCTAGTCTCCCCTATCAGTGGAAACATCCTCTCTGCATCCACCTTGTCAAGCCCCCTCATAATCTTATACGTTTCGATAAGATCACCTCTCATTCTTCTGAATTCCAATGAGTGGAGGCCCAACCTACTCAACCTTTCCTCATAAGTCAACCCTCTCATCTCCGGAATCAACTTCGTGAACTTTCTCTGAACTGCCTCCAAAGCAAGTATATCCTTTCTTAAATATGGAAACCAAAACTGTACGCAGTATTCCAGGTGTGGCCTCACCAATACCCTGTAAAACTGTAGCAAGACTTCCCTGCTTTTATACTCCATCCCCTTTGCAATAAAAGCCAAGGTTCCATTGGCCTTCCTGATCACTTGCTGTACCTGCATACTAACCTTTTGTGTTTCATGCACCAGGACCCCCAGGTCCCGCTGTACTGTAGCACTTTGCAATTTTTCTCCATTTAAATAATAACTTGCTCTTTGATTTTTTTTCTGCCAAAGTGCATAACCTCATACTTTCCAACATTATACTCCATCTGCCAAATTTTTGCCCACTCACTTAACCTGTCCATGTCCTTTTGCAGGCTTTTCCTCCCATCTTTGTATCATCAGCAAAGTTGGCTACATTACACTCGGTCCCTTCATCCAAGCCATTAATATAGATTGTAAATAGTTGGGGTCCCAGCACTGATCCCTGTGGCTAGTTACTGATTGCCAAACCGAGAATGAACCATTTATCCTGACTCTCTCTCATGGCTGATCTGTATCTCAACTCCATTTACCCACCTTCATTCCATATCCCTTAATACACCTAACTAACAAAAAACTATCTCTCTCCATTTTTAAGTTTACAATTAAACCCCAGCCTCAACAGCTTTTTGAGGGAGACAGTTCCATATTTCCACTATTCTCTGTGTGAAGAGATGTTTCCTGACATCACCCCTGAATGGCCTGGCTCTAATTTTAAGGTTATGCCCCCTTGTTCTGAACTCCCGCACCAGAGGAAACAGTTTCTCTGTACTTTTTTCTGTTGGGACATTTTACTACAGTAAAGCTGCTGTATAAGTGCAAGTTATTATTGTTGTTGGACTAATCCTCATTTTTTTTTGTCCTGGG